>NC_134038.1:70331218-70644949 GCF_965140245.1 Athene noctua | reverse complement strand
TATCTTATATTCAACGTATATTTTTTAACTACAATCACATTTTTAGTTCTAGATCCTTTTGTTATTTCTATATGCTTCCTCAAAAATTGCTAAGCATCTTCAAATAATTGCAACAGTGAGTTCCCCAATTGTAAGGAACTAGAGGAATTAATGCCTCAAACATTCACTGACATGAAAAACCTTAAGGACAAATTGTAGCCTTTGTGACTAGTCTAAGGAATGAATTATTTGCCTAGGGAAGCATAGAATGTATCGAAGGGTGCACAGCTCTACTCCCTTCTAGTTGCATAGCCAAAATCCTTAGCTAAGCCTTGAAAGGAGGAGACATAAATTGAGTAAAACCATATATTTGGGTGAAGGCCTACATCTTAATTTATGACTAAGAGCTGAAAGACAGATAAGAGAGATGAATAGCCAATACTAGATGGAGCTATACTTGACCAAGAAACAAAAACTGAGGAAAAGGTAAAGGTGGTAGGAGCGAGATTGTGACTACTGAATCAATTGGACAAAAGGGTTAATGTATCCCATTCCCCCTCAATGAATGCACAGAACTCATGCTCCACCTTTTCCCCATCTCTCATGGAAATGAATTTGCGGAATACCTGTCTTTCTTTGTCTAGCATACTAATCAGATGATAAGATGAACATAAAAGGTGACTGAAAGCTTTGCTGTGTGTGCACCCACCACCCACGATTACTGCACCTGAGACAACGCTGGATCCAGGGTTGGTGATCAGATTTTTTTGACTCTCCTTTTTCTTTACCTTTCCCTTCCTTTCTTTCTTATAAATTGATAAACGTCTATGTTGCTTCTTAGCCTTTGCCAAGTTTAAGTTGTTTCTACTCAAAGTAAAACATTTTAACTGGTCATCTACTGTCATTTCACCTTAATTTAGCCCGAGGGAATTACAGAACCATTATGACTCCCTGGGCTTCCAGTCAGGGTCATGACACCACCACACACATTTTTATGGGGAAAAGATCTTTTAGGGGGGACGACTGCATTTTCCATTTTCATATTTCTTGACTGCCTTGTGAAAAGTGGAATAGAAGATCCTGATAGATCTTCTGTATACCCTTTGCAATGCAAAGGAGAATTCATAAATATCCTATATTTTGGGGGTGGTGTGGGTGTTGGTAGTGGGGCAGGGGGCTACAGTGGTGGCTTTCTGTGAAAAGCTTCTTGAAGCTACTCCAGCTCCAAGTCGGACCCACCTCTGGCCAAGGCCTCTGTGATAACATATTTAAGATGGGGAACCTGGGAGAAGTTGGAGTTGTGAGGGAGACACCAATGCAAACACAAAGGTCAGGGGAAGAAAGGAGGAGGGGGGAGGTGCAGCAGAGCAGAGACCCCCTGCAGTCCATGGTGAGAGGACAGGCTGTGCCCCTGCAGCCCATGGAGCAACGTGGTGGAGCAGATGCTCACCTGCAGAGGACCCCATGCCAGAGCAGGTGTCTGTACCTGAACAAGTCTGGGACTCTGATGGATTTCCATGCTACTAGTTTTGTGCTGGGAGGATTGCAACACGTGGGAGGGACACAGGAGTGCAGACACAGTTGCTGAAGTGCCAAATAAGAGAGAATGAAAGCATTTGTTGTTCTTGCTGCTGTTGTTTATTATGCAGTCATGATAGCATGGAGGCTGGGCTGCCAGTAGGGAGCTGACTGTGCGGTCCTGCGAAGCTGCTGGAGCTACCTCACGCAAGGGATCCTGGATGGCCGGGGCATATGCTAGGTGATCCCTGTGTCAGATCCCACAGCCATTGATGGTGATTCTTGGTGTGGATCCACCTCCATGGGCTCCATGCTGTCGTTTGGTGTGTTGTCCCACCTGAGCCTCACACCATGTCTCAGCAGGTGGATGCGGTGGGGCCCCATGCTAGTCCCCTGTGTGTCCACAGTTGTGTGCTGGACAACTTTGGTTGCATAAGTGCAGATGGTGGTTCTCATGGCATGAGGGATGATGATGTTGTTGTTCTTCCTCCACTGACCACCCTCCTTCAGGCTCCTGGGAGGTGCTCTTTGGTGGATGAAGGAAGTGTCTCTGTGCTGTCCCACACAAAGGTAGGCAGCCACCTGCCTCGCTGCTCTGGCTCCTCTCTCTTCCAAGCATGCTGGCTTCTGAGGGCCTGAAACCCCAGCAACTTGTGGGCCAGTTTTTGTAGGGCCAGAACAAAAGGCCATTGAGATGGTGATTGTGACTGCAGCCGATGTGTGTGGCCAGCTGTGGCAGGTTTGCGTGTGGGAGACCTGTGGCCTGAGAGATGCCCAAATGTGGGAGAAGGAGGAGGGCCATGGGGGCTGAGGGTCCCTTTCCTGGGGCTCACTTCTACCTGCCATGGTCCTTGCCCAGGAGAAAGGCTGCCCCTTGGGCACAGGGTCTGCCTTCTACCTCCCTTCATGGGCCCTGGACAGTGGCAACCATGTTCCAGGAGTGCTGGGAGTCCTCAGTGACACTCGAACCAGTGGCCTGCAAGTGGAGAGCCCCCTGGCCTTGGCAGTGGCTGAGAGGGGGCAAAGCATCCAGACCGCCTGCTGGTGGGAAAGGGAAAAGACCCAGCCAGCCTGTGCAAGGTCTGACACCTGTCCGTGAGGGAGTTGTTGATTGCTAAGTGTGGTGTGAGCTCTTCTTTCTCATTCCCTGGCCCTGGCTCTGGAGCATGAAGAGGTTCGATCTCTTCTGCATGGAGCCCTGAGGGAGTGGGGTGGAGAGGGCCTGTATATTGAGCCCCTGCATCCAGATCACTTATAAAAACATTAAAGAGCACTGGCCCTAAAATTGAGCCCTGGGGAACCCCACTGATGTCTGGCCACCAGCCTGATGTAACCACATTTACTAGAACTCTTTGAGCTTGACCAATCAGCCAGTTGCTCATCTAACATATTATGAACTTGTCTAACTGCATGCTGGACATTTTGTCCAGAGTAATACTTCGAGAGACAGTAGCAAAAGTGTTGCAATAATTCCCAAATCCCCCACATCTGCTGGATTTCCTTGGTCAAATGGATGGAAATTAAGTTAGTTAAGGAGGACTTTCCCCTTGTGAATCTGTACTGGTTATGATCAATGTCTGTGTTGTCTCTCAAGTGTTTTTCAGTATCTACCAGAATGACCTTCTCCATAATTTTACCTAGCACTGAAGTGAGACTTACAGGTCTGTAGTTAACAGGGTCTGTCTTCTTACCTTTCTTGAAAACTGGGACGTTAGTCAGCTTGTCATTGACTGGAAAAGCTCCAGACTCCCAAGACCATTGAAATATAATGGAAAGAGGTCCCATGATAACATCAGCCAACTCTTTCAGTACCCTGGGATGAATCCCATTAGGTCCCACATATTTTGCTGTATCCAACTGGAGAAATAAGTCTTGAGAAGCTCAGTCAGCTGGGAGTTTATCATCGCTCCAGCCATGGTCTTCCAACAGAGGGTTCCAGTGTCCCAGGACTCATCATCACTGTTGAAGACAGAGGCGGAGAAGGCATTAAAGGTCTCTTGCTTTGTCTACACACCTCTTTGTGAGGTGACTGACCTTGTCAAGCAATGGACCAATGTTATCTCTGATCTTCTTTTCAAAGTGAACATATTTTAAAAAGCCTTTTCTGTTGTCTTTCATTGTACTGGCCAGCTTAAAGTCTAATCAAGCCATGTCTGCACAAGTTTTCTCCCTACTGTGGTGAACAGCATGTCTGTAGACCTGCTGTGTTGCCTGCCCTTGCTTCCAATGTCCATACACTTTCCTTTTGCGCCTAAGTTCTAGAAGAAGGTCCCTGATCAGCCAAGCTGGCCTTCTGCCACGCTTGCTTGACTTCCCACACTTTGGAATTGCCTGCTCCCTTCACTCTTAAGCAATTGCTCTTAAAAAGTGACCACTGTTCATGGACCCCCAATACCTTCAAAAGCAGATTCCCAGTGGACCTTATTTACTAGTTCTTCCACAAGCCTGAAGTCTTCCCATGTCCAGGATCAAAGTTTTGCTGGCAGTTTTTCTCTTTATCACCAATGACTTGAAACTCAACTACTTGGCAGTCACTGTGACCAAGACAGCCACCAATCACTGCTTCACCTGCGAGACCCTCTCTGTTTACAAACAACAAGCCTAGGAGGGCACTTTTCTGAGTCGGCTCCCTTAGTACCTGCACCAAGAAGTTAATTTCAGTGTGCTTCAGCAATTTCCTAGACCTGTTTGTGCCTGCTGTATGATATGCCCAGTTAACAGCTGAGAAGTTCAAGCCATCCGTCAGAATGGACGAGAGCAGCTGATCTAGAGATACCTCTTAATTCTTTAGAGAATAATTAGTCGTTGTCATCATCCTGGCTGGGTGGTCAATAGCAGACTCCCACAACTTCTTCTTTATTTGCTTTCCCCTTCATTCTCAACCAGAGGCTCCAACTGCATCGTCGCTTTTCATTTGCTGCAAGAGGTTTAGCTAACTATTTTGTGTGCAAACTGAGGAAACTGAAATCAGTAGTCCATACAGAAAAGTTCTAGAAGATATAATAGAAAATTATGATAATTTTTGATTGAAGAGAGGTTGTTCATACAAGCAGAGTCTTTGAAGATCATTATTTCCATGCCAGAGACTCCTTTTCTGGGTTTGAGGATTTTTTGCTTGATTTTGTTTGGTTTTGGACTTTTTTTAAAGGATTAGTCTGGTAAACTGAATTTTGAACAGAAGTTTCAGAGACCATAGAGCAAATTGTTAAATTAAATATAACATTCTACTTCAACAAGGATTCACTTCAAGGTTTTAGAAGAATCCAAGCAAGAAGTTGCTGATCTAATAATTTTCATGTTTACTATGTCATCTAAGCTAGCATTGGTAGCAGAGATGTGAAAGATAAGTAATGTAGTAAAATGCATCTTTTACAGGAGCTCTGAGGTAATTCAGGTAGTTTCATCACTACAGGCTTCTGGAATAATGGATTTGTTGTGTGGTCCTCTTGTATAGTAATAACTGTCCAGGAGACAAGGGAAAAATTGTGTAAAGAGGAGGTAGGTTTTTGTGACAGGATACATCAGGAATCTGTAATATCGTTCAGTGTGTGCATGCATCATTTGGAAAAGAAAATAAAACATGAAAAAATTATGATAGAAAATTATTGAGGGCAGTAACAAGAGTGGCAGAAGAATTCCAAGATACAGATTAACTGAATTTTAAACGGTTTAGGATTTCAATATTGGTGAATGTAAAATTATGCAGACAAGGGAGGAATCTATGCAAGGAAGAACACTGAAGTTGTGGATAATTCTTTTAAAAATTTGATTATGTGTTTAGTGATGCTAAGTAGGTAAATCTAAAAATGATTAATGAAGGAATAGGAAAGAAAACTGAAAAATCATTATGACCCCATATAAAATATAATGCACTTGTCTCTGGAGTACTGTCAGCAATTATTTTTACTCCCCATTCTCTTCTGAAAAGATGTAATAAACCTAGAGGAAGTAGAGTGTAAGACATAAAAATATAGGACCTGTCTTGATGGGACAGACCAAAGACCTAGTAACCTGTCTCTGACAGCTGGGGACCGTATGCTAGGCTATATGTAGTGATGCTTCACTCACATAGCTCGGGAATTTCCTGGTGTCATATCTTTGTAATCAGTAGCACTAGACAGATTTTTTTTTTTTCTCACTTTTTTCAAACCATTTTTGAACCTGTGTAAACTTAAAGCATCTGCAGAACCCTGTATCAAGGCATTTCACACCAGCACTGGTCAGAGGTACAGAAGTTCTGCGTGAAGCAAAACTAAACAGGCTGTGACTCTTGGAAGAAAGGTGACTGAGAGGGAACTTGATACAGGGCTACAGAAGACGACAATCAACCAGTTGTTATGGAAGATAACTGAAAAATGAGGGATGGGAAAAAGGCTAAAATGTCCAAAGCAAATGAAGAGATGGATACCAGTGAAGTCCTCCCAGCAGTGCCTGACACTGTAATCATTTGAGGAGGCAACAGCTGTTGTTCAGTGGTGGTTTGCCAGGAAGCATGAGCCAGTACGCGCACTGACCTGTTAGATTACATCATGAAAGAAAGGGTTGCAAGTCTGGCCTTCCCCCTAACAAAAGCCAGTTTCTCCAAAGGTGCCCTAGGATTTAGAAGAATATCACTGAATTTTTCAGTGGAATAATGCAGCTGGTAGAGCGAGTCCTGGTGTTGTCAGTGAAGACTCAGACCCTCTGACACCATGTCCAAACCTGTATATTGTCAGTAACTTGTAATGGCAGGAAAGCAGGCAGCTAAGAGTGAGGCTGGTACAGCCCAATGTGAGGGTTGGGCTGAGAGACGCGTATCCTGGGGTAGTAGGATTTGAAGATTTCCCATATGCTGAAAGGGATGAAGATAACCCAACAACCTGATTGCCCTTCTCCCTCATGTCTAGCAGGGTTCCTTCAGTGCCAGGGAGAAAATTATATTTCTCTGTCTCTTGGAGAGTGTGGCCATGGCCAAAGGTCTTATCTTCAATTCCCATATATATGTTTTCAAATGGGATGAACTGACAGCCAGGAGACCACAGATGCAGGGTCAGGAGGGGTAGGGATCACAGCATTTCTAGACGGTATACCAGGAGATGTGACTGCAAATATGGGCTCTGCCAGGCATCAACATGGCACACTTGATACACACTCTAGGGACTGATGCTCCTGTGTTCACAGGGCGACCAAGAAGAAACAGGTCCATGGCCAACAGCAGGGCTGGATGAGGCTGGAGTCATATGCTGGTCTTTTAGCCAGAGCTTGTGTCCTTGCTTTCCCCATCAGCCTATTCTCCTGGCTGAGGGGACTGAAGGCAGCACAGTGGTGTAGTCATCAACGGATCTTGGTTTGTCCAAATTTTTCCTCTAAACTGTCTGTGGTGATGGTGGTGATCCTGGTAGCTGCAGTGGGGAGAATGCAACCAAAGTGCTTTGGTTTGCAGGAGAGGTCATAACCACAGTTTGGTAGGACCTGCTATGTGTTGCAAGAAAGCAAGCAAAAGAAAACTGCTAAAGCAAGGAGAAAAGACATATGAGATAAAGGTGTGGAGTGTAAAGCATTCATGCTGAAGAGGAAGATAGATACAGTAGAAATTGAGGAAGAGGGAGGGAAAATGAAGGAAAAATGTCAACATTATCAATGTTTATATAATGCCAGAGGCTTTGGCTCCCAGTGAGAGGTAGAGGGGCAGCAGTAGGGACATTCTTGTGTCTTTTTAAAAGTTGTCTGAGGCAAACATGACACCAGTATATATACAGGTTGGGAAAGGCTTTACCTGTGTGGTCAAGTGATAGAATGGCTGTAGCTTTATATTAAGGAAAAAAAAAGTTTGTCATTAAAATTTCCTGTTTCATAAAATGCTTACAAAGAGAACAGAAATATTATTTTGTCTATGCAATATAAGATACAGCCTTCAAGTAGGAAGCTGAAGTGATGAGGGTTGCCTTAATGTACTGTTTTGATTTGTATATCTGGTGGAAATTAGTAATTTCTTGGATGGGAAATGACTTTAACTTAAAAAATGGAATATTACCCTTTAAAAAAAAAAAAGTCATTTTTGCATGCCAGTAAGGAATAAAGTGCAACTACATTAAACAGAAGCTGTTGTGTAGTTTATCTGGTCATGAGTGGTGTTCACAAGCAACTTGTGAGTGCACTCTCAGTATTGGTCTAGATGCACAAGGGGTTAATCTCAAGCATCAGAAAAAAATTCAGAGAAGGGATTAAGAAAATGAACACAACAGAGATGAAAGAGTAATGCCACATGGAAATCCAGCTGCAGATTTTCTTTATTAATATTAGAAAAAAATGAGCAAACATGGGACATGTAAAAGTAGAAGAAAAATATTTTCACACAAAGTAGAGTGAACTTGTGAAAGTGCTCTGTCTGTATTGCAGAATTAAAGGTTTATTTTTTATAGAAGCTATTCTTCATTCAGAAATTATTTTCTCTGACAAATGCAAATGCTTATATTTATTCTTGGTAAATATATATTCCAGAACTTTTTTCTTTGTCTTGCTTTAGTGTTGCCTTTTCACCTCCTCCCCAGAGCTGGTAGTTCCCTGAGTCCCTGCTAGATGGCATGGCAAGCCACCGCAATAATAATAATGTGGTAAGGCAGATGTACTAGTATGTTCTGCACAGTAGCCAAGTCAACTGCTCAGCCAACATTATTCCCTTCTCTTTTTCTACATATTTTTCATCATGTTTTCTTACTTATATATGGGAGATCACAGCTAGGCTTTTAGTTTCTTAAGTATTAAAGCAATGATAAGCAGAGGTAAAGTTCGTCTTTCTCCTATATGGATGAAATGATATGAAATCAAGTGTTTATAGCTGTATTTCAGAAAGCACACTTGAGTCTTAAAAGATGTTCTCACTGCTTTTTCTGTCTTTTCTGCTGGAGAAACACTGTGATCCAAGCTCTAGCCATGTGCCATTCACTCATACCCAACTGCAGGCGAAACTTTCTCCTTGGTCCCACAAGACCTTGTGAATCAATATATGCTGTCCTGCTGCACATCTCTGGCTTCACAAAGACCATGCTGGGATGAGGGCATGACATTTGAATGCTGGCACTAACAAAGGAAAAATTCGGTTTTGCCCTCGGTGTTTTTCTCCTTCTGAGCGTGTTAAAGTCTGATTCAGAAAGCCTGATTCTCCTGTCACTTCTGTTACGGTGAAATTAAGAGTAATTCCAAATAATTCACTGGGGTGACACGGTTGTAACTGCTGTTATCAAAAGCACAATTAGAGTGCAAAAGATTTACATGGGACTGTTTTCAAAATTACAGTTCTGAATGGATTTTATAAAGCAATGTTTTAATTACTGCTGCCTTACATACTAATTACTTTTAAAACAAACATAATCAATGCAACAGGGAAGGACCAAAGATAGATGGTATGGGCATGGATTGACTAGGGGCATGTTATCTGTAATAGAATTCAGTCAATATTTGCAGGTGCAGATTTACAGAAAGGGATAAGGGCACAGTAGTCCCCATCTCCAGCTCCTTGTGACACACTGGGATATCCGCAGGAGAGCATTGCCGTTTCTCCTCAGCATCTTGGTCACAGGAGGCAGATGCACATCTCTGAAAGGAATCTGTGATACCGTGCAGCAGCTGGCGAGTGGGAGCCTTGTCCTGGCTAGTGTATGGTGGGACAAGAAGGATCATTCCTCAGTATGTGATCAGGTGTGCAAGGGGTAAAGCTCATCTTCTGTCCCTTGCCTCCTCCAGTCACGTGGGGACTGCATTGCTCCCTGCTGCAGCTTGCCTTGCCAAAGCACTCAGACTCTAAAGAGAGATTCTACAATATTAAAAGAGGTTAATGTGTAAAGATGTCATGTAAAATAAAAAAACAAACAACTATGCTCTCTTTTGACTGGAGTGTAATAGAAAAAGCTTTTCTACACTGTAGAGTTAATAATTCTGCACAGGCAGTGGGTGCACAGAACTAGTGAGTCTATTATAAATAGTACTAAGTGTGTCTGTTCTAATCTCATTGTTTTCTGAAAGAAAAAGTAAGCATTAACAGACTCTTAACTTGTGATAAAGAAATGCTCTTGTGGTGTATTTCAGGAAGCATCTAGCTATGGAAACTCTGGGGAAACACCTACTTAGTATAGTAAAAATAACCTATTTAAAGCTTGCACAAGTAATTTCAACAGTGTTAGTGTTGAAAGTATTACAGAGAATGTGAGTAATGGATATGAAAATATGGTATTGCATTGTAGAAAATGCCCTGGAGAGGCAATATGTGATTATAGAGTCTGAAGGATCTTTTGTGTGAGTCTTAATGTGAAATCTTTATGTTATTCAGGTCAGTGGCAGGGGCTGTGTAATGACACCTGAAGGGAGAGGAGCATAGAGCCAGTGTATTGATTATTGATATAGTTTTTCATTAGAAAACTGTTTGAAACAACGTACACCTCCACAGGTAATCCTGTAGATAACAAGGGCTAGATGGGTGAAGAGACTTAAACATCCATGCATTCCTTTTGGTGCATAACTCTAGTCTTAAGGAACTAACAAGACTGTTAAAGCCCTAGTTTAGTGGCTAATGGGTATGTACAAACACATACCCACAGCCAACCTGGTCAGGATCCTTCTTCATAATGACCTCGGTCAAATTCCTGCCAGATTCAGTCTCCCTCAGCCGAAAGAAGAGCCTTCAAGGGCTACCTCACTGACTATGGCTATTCTTTACGCACATCTCCTCAGATACATTACTGTGTGTAATTCAGAGGAACGACTTGAACCCAGCTCTTCGTCTGTGCCAGAGAGAGTGCTGCAACCTCTTGGCTGTCAGATATTCAGAGGGGAGGGGAAGAGGGAGGGGAGCTGTCTCCTGTTAAACTCTTCCAGTATATACAAATAATGACAATTCATTACAGCAAAGACAGAGATTGATGACATAGGCATGTAATTAGGGCTATCACCTGGGAAGTGGGAGAGTCAGGTTCTGGTCCATGCTCCAATGAATATTTAATTATTAACATGAGATGGAACAGCTCTGTCAAGCCTGGGAAGGCTGCACCTGCAATTCTTCAATGGTTTTCTGCTGCAGGCAGTCTCCTGGCCAGTAGGAGAACTGAGCTGAGCTCCTTGTTTCCAAATTAATAAGTACCTCAGAGCAGATCTTTCACCTCCTAACTGAGAGCACTCACCACTGAACGATGTTATAAGACGGCAAAAATTTCAGTGGCTTTTATTTATTTTGTGAGAGGTCATGTGTCTTAGGCATTTAATTCGAAAAGAGATTGAAAATTGTTAGCAAACCCTAACACCTCCAGGAGGGGTTCCCTTGCGTTCTGCCATGGTGACCAGAAGTGAGGTGTGAGGACCCAGCTACTGCATCCTATTATTTCTGTGAACTCCTAAAGAGAAAGAAAGGAAACAGACAGAAAATCTTTTCAATAATTTCCCAGCTGAGTAACTACAGAATCAAAATCTTGGGATGCAAGGTTCAGTTTCAATGAAATCTCTGGAGAAATTCCATTTTCTAGTAGGAGTGGAGTGAAAGGTGAGTTACAGCCCCAGGCACTCCAAGGAGGTCAAGCTAAGGAATATTCAAGGAGGAAGGGAAGATTCAGTTGTCTAAACAGGAGTGTCAAGTATCACTTTTGGGATCGGCTCTGACATTTTAAGCCTGCCTGGCCTCCACTTGCTGTTTTATGAGGGAGTAGATCTCCCCGAAGTCCTACTTCAGACCTACAAGCCCCGTGCAGATGCTGTGGCTGCCCTGGGGCATCTCAGCATGAGGTGACAATGCTTAGGCAACTGAAGCCCACCCATCCTGTCCGTCTGTCTTGCACACATCATACCTCTAGCTTCTGAAAGCAGTGTGATTCCTCTTGTCATTCTGCCTCACCTCAAAACCAGTGGCTACTAATGTGGCAATCTATCTCAATCTATACAGTGGTTAAAATTGTGCTGTTGTTGCAGAGGAAGGAGCAAAAAATAAATCAATTTGAAAACCCTTGTCATCACATAGCTGGTCCAGTAACACTTTTTCACTGATACAAAGCATCACACTTTCCTTTTCATTGCTCATAAAGAAACTTCACAGTCTACAGTAAAACTTCTAAGATGTGGTTTGTAAAGACTGACTGCATTTTAATAGGTGTGTATTGGAAATACATAATTTTCTTTGCTATTCGTTTTTTCCTTACAGTTTTATAAATATTTTTGTAATTAATTTTAGAAGGTTATGAGATAGTAAAAAAAAAAAAAAAAGAAAAAATATGACAAATTCAGTTCTAAGAGATCAACAAAGACTGCAATGTTTAAATAACTTCCTATTGGAAAATAATAACAAGACAAGAATGGTCCTAATGGAGAAAGATACACATCAGGGATGTTCTGCAAGGTGTTGTGTAAATACTATGTGTGCCAACAGCAAGCAGTTTCAGTTCTCAAGGACATGTCGTTCTTGTATCATTCTGATTTCTAACTCATCTTGATTGTCTTATATTTGAAATGTTCTTTGTCCTTAATATAGCATATTTGGTAAGATTTGCTATTTCACTGGATTTAACGGTCTAGATTTCATGACCTTGAGTGGCATACATCTGGTTATGAATTATATTTTCCTAATAAAGTATCCATCACAATATAAGCACTTCCTCCCTCCTGCTTGCTTTAGTAGTACTTATTGAGAGCCAGAAAAAAAAAAAATCACAGGTCACACTGATACAAAAAGCAAGACTGACTGAACCTTTTTGTGAAAAATGTTCTACAAAGTGCTCTATTTTACAGATAGTTTCTATTCAGTGTGAACATGGATTCAACATTGATCTTTAAAGAAGTTGTGTGAAACTCCTTGTTACCAGTCATTCCTCTTGGAAATGCCACCCAAGGCTTTGGACTTGTGTGCCAGATCTCTTTTGACTGTCTGTTGGCTGATGAGCTAGTTTCAGTCTGAGACTATTGCCAAGCACAAACCTTGCTCATCCTCCTCAGGGTCATTTTCAATCCTTGTGTGTCAATTTGTATTCCAAAATGCTATGTGGCATGTCAGCTAATAGTTGCACTGTAGAAGAAGGCCAAGTCTGGGTACAAGCTGGCAATGAGCTTACTCTCAAGTCCTGTCCTGTGTCCAGTATAGCTCTGAAAGCTCAGGCTTTGCCTGCCCTCATGCTCTTGCCATTAGACTACTGCTTTGGAAACTGGCTTCCTTTTCCAGACAGCCATGTGTGCACCAGGTATCTAGAGGGATCCAGTCTGGTGCACTAAAGGAAAGAGAGTATTTATTAATGTCCTGAAAAACCTTTTCTGATACAGAACTTTACTGCTAACAGAGAACCTATGTGCAAGGCAGGAGGCTTAAAAAGCTCATTGACTAGTTGCTGAGATAATAGTGGTGCATTATTGATGACTGCTGGCCACTTCTAGGACCAGTAGAATAAAAGAGGTTGGTGTGAGCTGGTAGTCACATCATGGCATTTTTTGACATTAGAAGAATAGAAGGCCAATTTTGGCAGAGGCCAGCTACCTACCAGCCATGGAACTACTCCAGTAATGGGACAAAGACAAAATTATCCCAGTGACCTAGACAGAAAGTAAAAAAAAAAAGAGAGCAGCACCCTGAGTTTTGGATGACTCTCTCTGGATAGTGTGTGCCAACAGTGCAAGTCCCAGTAAACTGTGGGACCACCTCATGGTAGTGACTGTCAAGTGACATTTACCATTAATATTTACCTTAGCAAGGATGAAATAGTGATGATGGGGGCCAGCCCAAGAGCTTTTTCCTGCCTTATGAGAAGAATGTCAACTACAGCAGGGTGTCCTCTTGACACTGTCACTGAACGGAGGAGCTAGAATAAGTAGCATGGTAATTTTGCTCACCTGACTTGGAATCAGCTGTATTATCTTTGCAGAAATTCTCTCTTCCAGCAACTAGAATAAAATGATCTGACTCCACATGGGCAATTTCAGACCAAAATGTTAAGAGATTGGCAGAAATTAGTACTACTGAAAAAGACTTTTATAATGAGAAGTATTTTGCATCTTAAAGGCAATGTGCCCTCCTCTGCTTATTTAATTAATAGTGATAGCATTAAACAAGTCAGCTATAGGCTGTGAAACTAAAATACTGTACAGGGCCCTAAGTCCTCATACAAATCTGAAACTTTTCTTATTATTGTATATAATGTTTAGTAAGGGAGTAAGGGTCCAGGCAAGTGGTGGATTCTGGAGTCAATACAAAGGTGGAATATCTTTCTGGAAGCAACAAGATAAAAACTGATTTTTTTCTTCTGAAAAGAAATTAGACTCTCTAATCAGTGATTGGGAACATAAGGAAAAATAACTCTGTAGGCTAAAAAGTGATCATTTAATCAGTTTGGGGGACCATTCAATGGTGATTGAGTAATAAAGAAAATATTCAGAAAATATTTTCTGCTTGCTCCTCCTTTTTTACATATAATCAGAGATGTTGCTGCACTCTGTAAAGTATTCCACTAGTGATAACAAATCGGTATTTAGGTTCCAGAATACACCCACAAACCATGGAGGAAAACTAGAAAAGGAAGAGAAGAAGAGCCTGAGTGCAAGGCTTTTCTGTTTGTTTCCTGGTTTTGCATAATGGAACCTCCCTGTGCAGTTGTGCATTTTTAGTGGAAATAACAGTAAAGAAAATAATGCAGCTTTGAGAGCCAAACTTTAGTCCAATATCTTTTTACATAAACAGAAAATAATTTTGCTTCATTTTCTTTGAAGAATTTGTATTTCTTTTTCTGTACAATAAATAATCCAGTCTACATATTTTGAGACAATTTACAACCTTTCTAATATCACAGTACTCCTTTACCTATTGTTAATTTACTCCCCTCACTTTTAAGAATTCATGCTATTTAAATATTTATAAAGAATTAATACGTTTCACCTTGATCATTACTTAGGGTAAGTAACTGGTTTTAATCTTGTCTTGCAAGCAAATCCTTTCAGCTTCCTAATTTTCATTCTTTCTCTCTTCTGGACACCAACAAATCTGTCAGTATATTTTTCTTCAGAGGTAGGTTTTAGCCTGAGGATTGTCTTTGGAGTCAAGAGAAAAAAAAAAAAAAAAAAAAAAAAAGGCACAACAATAATACAGTGCCAGTATGAAGAAAACCGGTCTACAAACCAATTTTTTTGTATGTCAGAGAATTACTATCAACAGGTAATAAAAATATACAACTGCAGTAGTTTCTCTGAAATATTTTCTCACAGATAGTTTTATTTATAAGAGAAATAGATTATCTCTTGAGAGCATTCGTTTATATATTCCTCTTTTCTATAATTAGTGTCATTTTTATGGGGTGTTTTGTTATTCTACCTCTATACAGAAAGTAGGATTTTTTTTAAATCTCCTCCAGAGTGAAAAATACTTTGCTTTGCTTAGGTTGAAGGTCTTCTGGTTTGTTACTGGAAGGCCGCTTTACTTGCTGATTTCTACTCATTAAAGTGGTAGTTTATCCACCTTCAAATGTCTCTGCTCTGTGTCACAGACACTTATTTGTTCTCCAGCCATCAAAGTGTATTAAAATTAACAGCAGTCATCACATGAGTGGAGGGTAGCCGTTCTCAGACACACAGATAGTTATATACCCACAGCAGGAAACTTGCAATCAAACTCTAACAAAAGGTCACATTTGCAATAAGTAAAGGAAAATGTAGGTAATTGGTTATGGAATCAGTTAATATCTTTGCAGGCCTTGAAAGGCACTCTGACGGACTTGAAACCCTTTTGTTCAAGTAATTAAAACTGAGGTATTGTTATAATATTAAAAAAACTGAGGAAATTCTTGGTGTGCTGTAAAATAGTGTCACTACAACGGCAAGCAAATTCAACGGGGAAAATTATTTGTGGTTTGTTTGAAAAGACATACAGACTCACTCAGGTTCTGGCTGAAATCCTGAAAAGGAATAGGGAATGAAGTGCAGGACAACCTGGAGATGAGCCCTTACAAAATATGTTTTTATGCCCAGTTTCAAGGCACACCCATTATTTCCCTCAGCTGATTTAAATTCGAGGCCTCTCCAGAAACTCGAAGACTCAGAAAGCAGCAACTGACTTTCCACGACTGGAAATCATTTCAGTGTTGGCTGAAATTCGGTTTCTTCTAGAGGTACAATGCAATCCTGAGCAGTTCTATGCCACAGCTATAGTTTGTAACTGTATCTTAGGCTGGGCAGGTCCCTGAGCCTCCTGCATGACCAACAGGAATGGTATGTGCCACAGAAGGGGACTCCAAGCAGACAGAGCACAGAGTGGGGACCTGCCAGGGGCATCCATCAGGAAAGGCTGTGGAAAGGTGCTGTGGTTTTCTTTGCTCATCAAACACTCTTTTTCATCTAGTTAAAGCTAGGATTTTCTGACAGTTTCTGGCACGACTGGGGACCAAGTCTTTAGGGTGCCTGATGTGAAGCCTTTTCTCTGCCTGAGAAAATCAGAGTTGGCACCTGAGATCCCTCAGCAGGAGGCTGTGGGCTTCCCTGAGCAGAGGATAGCACAGCCCATACCTTCCCATTTATGCTCTGGTGCTTTGAGTTGTACAAACAAGAAGTCTGCTGGATCAGATGGAAAAAAGTGTGTGAAGACCCAGGCATATTTCTAAGTCTGTGAGCTGGGGCACTCAGCAAGGAGAGGGAAGGCATGGTTTAAAGCTTCTGCTTGAATGAATGTTTTAAATAATCAAACAGCCATTAAATATACTCCAGGAGTTCCTTTCTGCCCAAGTGCTCTGACTATCAGGCTAGGCTGTCACATGCTGATTTCTCTGTGTCTTAATTCAGATTTAATGATACCCCATCCAAATTTTGACCCCTTCTGCAGACATAAGGTTAGGATGATTTTGCTCCAGAATAGCTCCGAGCCTGGAATTTAGGAAGCTTCCTAGTACCTGAGGGAAATCCATTACTGAGTTCTGGTCTCTCTTACCAGTGAGTGCTCTCCCTGCTGTGCAAACAGAAGGTGGACCTGGCCCTGCACAAATTTGGGGGAGGAACTTCTCCATATAGCACAAAGCAGCTTCAGGCCTTGCAGAGATCCCCAAAGAAGTCCTGGGAACTTTCTTAAATATGACTGGCAGTAGGGATAAAGTTAGTGTTGTGAATGAGATGCCTGTGGACTTTCAGGTGCTCCCAGGCTGAGGCAGGTGTGCCTGCATTGTCTCAGATGAGCAAGGGGTTGAAGACTGTAATTTTGACTCCCTTAACTGAAAATGAATGCTCACAAAGCAGAAGGTTCTTCCCTCCCACCAGAAATGCTCTCTGTGAATGTTGTGAAGAATGTATTGAGGTGCCAACAGGACAATCTAAACTCTTTTCCCATTCATTTAATTTTCTACTATCTAAGTTATTCTAATGAAGGCACCCCAGGCCTGATCTTGAGATGGTACTTGGATTCTCCAGTAGGCAATTTGGGAAGGGAAAAAGAACTTCCAAGACAGAATAAAAATCTCATTAAAATGAATGAATGCACAGCGAGACCAAAGCCAGTGCTTCCTGCAGAAAAAACTCTGTTTCAGGGATGCTCCCTCTCACCAGGCTCAATTTTCCTCTTCCCACATGTTTATTGCTCATATTATCCTTACCTCTGCACTGTTTAGTGTTTCTCCCACAAAGGTGATTCTCTCTAGCTTGAATAAGTGGAAGCACTGAGGACATGGTAAAGGAATATGAGTGAGGCAGTGACGGTCTGGGGAGAGGGATCTTTTTTTTTTTTTTTTTGGTGGGAATGGGCAAAGCAGAATACTCTGTGTTGTCCAAGCCCAAGGAGACAAAGAAATCGCTTTCACTTTTTCCCTGCCTTTTCTTTCTCACTCTGGTGTCCGAAGTGATCATCATCCTTCAGACCAAGGCTGGCATGAAAAGTGGTTTGACTTGTATTAGAGAGAATGATGTGTCAGCTCAAATGCATGCTCTTCAAACTCTGCTGCTGTGCAAGTGTAGCAAATAGAAAGAGGGAAAAGCTGGTCAAGGTTTGCCTGCCATGAGTTTTTTGGTTATGCAGGCCATACTGGTTATTGTGTTCAACCAATTCAGGATTAAGATACAGTTATGAAAATTAGTGAGAACATTCAAAACACTTTTAATTTTGAATATGAAATATTCCAGGGAACTGTATGTAATCTATAAAGTGTATGTATGTGGGAAGAAGGGGAAGAACAACTCCTGCTAGCAACACATCAGTTTTATGTGAGGATCTTTCCCCAGAGAGTTAAAAAGAAAAAATATAATAATGCATTTCCTAAATTGTTAGATGGAGACTATTTGCTCTGTTCTAACTGAAATTATTGCAGGAAACTCTATAAATTTGAAAGTATTTCAACTAATAGGAAGTGGAAAAATACCCAAACATCTCCTAATATTTAAACGATTGTAGTTGGAAATTAGAAGTTTGAGTGAGACAAGATTTGAATCAATGATTGCAGTAGGTAAGTGTTACTGTATAGGTTGTAATAACTTTGCCTAATCAATCTGTTACAAAATTTCAAAGTACAAATGTACCAAAAAAAAGAGATGTGTTTTCTGAATATAAGTAGAGATCAAGTTGTTGCAATTAATTTACCGAACTAAAAGGCAAGAAAATGTAAGTGATGAATAAAAGTAGTAAGAGCCTCTTAACATTTTGGCTCTTTCTAGGCTAAATTGTGGTTAAAAGCATCTAGTCTAAAGCAATTTTCATGAAAGTTATAATTTTATATTTAAGTTGGGTTTGGGAAAAAGTGTAAAACTTTTCTTCAGGACATTCTCTTTCAAAATATTTGGCTATGTGAGATCAAAATAGTCAAGTCTTATGGTATGAGGCTTTCAGAGCTCATCTTGCTCAGCTTATTTGAAAAGATCAAGATGTAACTTGATCACTGGCAACAGGAATTTCATAGTGGAAAATAACTCTGACAGTAGGGGATTACTATCTTGTTGACAACAGCATCCAGAGATCCTACTGAAGCTAGATATAATTTCTTGAAATACAATCCTGTTTCTTTGCTGTGAGGCTATTTGTTGAGTATACATCTAATCAGGTTCCCATCCTGGAAGTGTCTTGGTCTCTGCTGTCCTCTGCTTTTGACTGACTGAAATGTCACAGCCTGGGGCTTGAGGGGAGGTAATTTATTAATTAAGGATGTGTGAAATACAGTTCCCTCAAAAAGGTGGTATGATGGTCATTTCTGTGCTTAAAGCCTATAAAATATATCAAAATATGAACAGGCTTGGGCTTGCTTGCTTTCTTCAGAAATTTTTGAATTAATTGGTTTTTGTTTTGTTTTGTTTTGTTTTTTTTTTTTCTTGGTTCAATTATTTTTCTGTTGATAAGTTCTCTTGAGTTTCTTTGCCTATTTAATAAAATCCCACAGGACTGTTCACACTATATTTCAAAACTGACCTCCGTCCTCTTATGAAACCAAAATTTTTACTGTCTTGTTTTCCACTTTCCTTTCTTCTGCAGCTTTCCAATGTTGTGCTTCCCCATTCAGATGGAAGAAAACCTGATGCTCCACCAACTGCAGATTGAGTCAGACATGGACTAAATGTAAATTTTTAAATTGGGGTTATTTCTGTAGGATTTGTGTTTGATTCTCCTTACACAAATTCCCCATCCATCTTTCAGTGGCCAAGTACATTCTGTCGTCCCAATAACCTTTTTAAAAAGACAAATTTTAAAAAATTGTATTGTAAACTTGGAGGCTGAGAAGCTAAGTGTAATATCGATTGGGCTGATGTTTATACAGTTCCACCCTCTCAATCTAAGTCCCAACTTCAGCTGTTTCTGCTGATTCCAGGCACATCTGTGCAGTCTGCACTCATGGGTGTAGCACCCAGTTTGCCCTCTTGTCAAAGGTAAGATGTTAAGTAATAAGTGTTTTCCGGGGCTGAGGAGACCATTGCTTTGAAGAATGGAGCACTACATCCCCAGGCTAATTGGAGACTTGGTGACAGAGGCATGCCTTGTTGGAAAGCCTGATGGAGCTGGAAGGCTTGGCAAGTTCACATCAGTTCTCTGGACGCTTCTGAGAGGGGTTAGGGAACAAGCCAGTTTAAACAGTAAGCAGGTCTCCTGGCCTGGCTTCCTATCTCCCTACCTGGTTTTCTGGGAGAAAGAGGGTACAAGTTTCCTTTCCTTGATCTTCCTGATGTCACACTGCAAGGAGGGAAGGGACAGTGCTGAGCACTAGCTGAGTGAAAAGGACTCTTTTTCCTTTATGCATTTCCAGAAAGAGAAGTATTGAGGACATAAAAGGTTTGGTTCATGTTAAATAGATCAGTTCATCATATGTATTTTGTAAATATTAGGGGGTTCAGAGAATGGAATAATAATCCTTAGCTATAAATATTTATAATTTATCTATTTATAAAGCTGATAAACAAGTCATTTCATAGAACCAATTTTAAATGTCCTTTTATTTTTTAAAATCTCAAATTGGTTCAGCTCTCTGGATAATTCCCACTGTAAATTTTATGTTGCATATTTAATACTATTTGGTTTCAAGTAATTATCTGTTTTAAATCTTACTGTTGCAGTTTTCTTGTATGCCCCAAGGCAACTGTGTATAAAGCTATCAAAAAGATAGTATATTCAAAAAGAATAACAAAATATGTAAAGTTTTGTCATATTTTTACAAACCCATGTATATTTATCATAATTTCTAATTATTCTTTTTGCTTTACCGCATATTATTAGTTTAATTGAACCATAAACTTTAGACTAATAACACCAATTTGTCTTTCATTATACTTTGCTCTATTAACTTTTACAAATGGGTTCATCTCAGCCACTGATTGATGGGCACACAGCAACTGTGCTAGATTTCTCACCCACAAACAGCTATGTTGCATTTTCTGTTCTTGGAAAATGCTTTTTCTTTTTTTTTCTTTTTCTCTTTTTTTCTTTTTTTCTTCCCCCCCCTCCCCAGATATGAGGTTTTATTCTTTATTCTTAAGGTTTAAATACAAGATAACATTTTGTAACTTTCCTCTTCCTAACATTAGCCCTTCTAGCAGAAACCACCGCAGTAATAAGAGTTGGAGTTGTCAATTATTTCAATGGATCCTTTTCAAAATAAAATGTTTGGTTTAGGGCCCCAGAAAAGCCCTGTTCACTTCAGAATCTGGTGAATTTAAATCTCCTGGTGATTTCACAGGCAGGCATTTTCCTGTCAAGGGGTAGGAATTCCATGAAAATGTAAAATCACATACATCTCTCAGAGAAAAAAACACGTAACACAAAAATAACAGAAAATTGCAAAAAAGGAAATGTAGAAAGATATTGCAGGGCCACTTTCCAAATTCATACTCTGTTTAGGGCCAAGTCTTTTTAACAGCACTGTCCTCATACCCCCTCTACTGTATTTGCAAATCTAATTAATCTGCAGGGAGAAAAATGAGTGTTGCAAGTAAGCTGGTCTCTCCCAGCTGGGTCTAGTCTGATCTGTGGTCACCTGGTTCAGCTTCACAGGCTCAAGTAATGCTCTGCCTTGCCCTGTCCTGTCACCAAAGATCAATTTGGTGATTACTGTCCATGTTCTGTGAAGACTTCTGAATATACAGTCCAGCTGTCACACCTTTGAAAAATATAGAGAACAAACAATACCCTGTGCATACCTTTCCATTCTTTGCCATTGTTACTGAGGCTCTCTTTCTCAAATGTCTTGAGACAGTTTTCTTTCTCCCATGTTCTTCTTCAACTTAGAAAAACCCAAACATTTTCTCCTTTGTGCTACCTGTTCAGCTTCTTACACACAGGCCTCAAATGAGATGTCTTTCCAAGACTCCTTCCAGGCAGAAATAGAAGGACTTTCAAGTTGTCTTTAGCCAGGCAACCAAGATCTGAAGTGTCACTGAAAAGTGCAGGGAAAATGCAGCTGCTGCCACCGAGACCTCGAGTCCTAGTCCCACAGAAAATTACGAGAAATAACAAGTTTTGATTTGAATAAGGGAAAATGTGTGACCCACAAGTTAGAAATACTTTTAAAATTAGCTGTGTATGACCACATTTGTGATAAAATTATGGCAAGCTGAAGGAAAAAAGTGGAGGATGGATGAAAAAAACGACACCTTGAGAGGCAAACAAGCAGAATGAGAAGAGCAGGGGGACAGAGAGGGGACATGCATGAGGAAAGTGGGAAGGAAGAAGAAATGGAATAGAAGTTAAAAACCCTCCAAAAGTTAAGAAAAGATGCAGGGGAGAAGCAGCAGAGTGAGCTGCAAACCACACAGTCTTACAGCACCCAAAGGGAAATACCTTTTTGTGTGTCTTGGTCAGTAGAAATAGAAGTGTGTGCTTCTTACGAAGACATAACACCCCAGAAGGAGTGTCCCTAAACAGCAACCTTTGTGAGGGAAAAAAGCCATTTTGGAACCACCACAAGGACTACCTATGGGGAAAAAAATCACCTTGGGAATTTGATAATCCAAATAGTAATATCCCCCACAAAGCCAGTGTCTCACCAGATAGAGGATTGTGACGTGATTTTCATTTCAGCTTTGAATTGTTGTGGGGTACTAGTGATTGTTAAAAATATGGAAAAATGGGGTTGAAGCAGTAACTCTATGGTAACAAATAGCAGAAAAGGAGTAGAGAAGGTTCTGTGTTTTCCCATGTCCCCATCACAGTGTTTTATTGTATTCAGATGTCTTCTTTTTCACACAGATCTTACTGGAACCAGTCTGGAGTTCCAGAGTTTTGGTGAGTTTCCAGTGTGTTTCCAGTGCTTCAAGGGAATAACTGCTGGGCTAATAGTTAGAAAAGAAATCATCCTCTCTCTTGTTGGAGGTTGTTTTCTGTAACTTCAAGTGGCATTAGTTTCAGTTTAGTGCAGAAGGTAAGGATAGCAAACAGGAGGAGAGCAAGTGAGAGCTGCATACCGCCTACAGTAATTGTATGGCACGGTAAAGCACAGTAGTGACATTTTATTAGGTTAGTTTCTATGTCACTACACTCAGATATTCACAAATGACGACTCAGGCTTGTAAAACAGTTACATCATTAAATGAATTATGAGACTTGGTAATAAATAATGCATCTGGGGACTCTGCATTTGCCATCTGCATTTTGAGAATACTCCTGGAATACAGTGAGGCCCCATTTTCAAGCATCTTCATGCAGCCAGGTAGGCTGAGACCTGCTTTTCTAAACAAAGGTGGAGATTCCCCAGTAATCACTTATCTTTGTAGGCTGTGGCTTCAGAGTAAATATCAACTATGTCACTGCTCCAGCGAAAGCTGTGAGAGCTGGCAAGGTTTCTGATCTCCTGCGAAGCATTTGTTATGTGCATATATCTTGAATATTTTGTAGCCAAAGTTCAGGTTTTGAAATCTGTGATGTAATATTGAGATGTTCATGGATGCTTAAGTTACCTTATATGCTTCTATCCTTTGGTAGCATTTAATACGGGAAAGATCTCTAACTTTTGTGAAGACAAAGAGGCTTCCTTTGTCTACAAAAGTCACCACACCCTATACGTCACATAAAGGAGTGTATAACACTCTGCAAGAAAACATATCATTGAGCACCAGACCATACAGTTTATCAAGCTAAACTTTGATGTAGGTAATCCTGTGATTATCTAATTTGTATGTAAAGCAATTATATCTTCACTACATACACATTTGAAATGGCAATAAACTAGGCAGCTATTAACTTCTGATGGTGTTTTCAGTATATATTTTTGAAAGGACAACTGTGAATATTTTTCAATAAATGAATTAGCTATTTTTTATTATCTCTACTACATGGATCTGAAAATACTATTTACACCAGAAAAATATATATATTTCTTCCTTCATTTGAAAGTGGTGTTTCTTTATGGTATGTCTCAATATCGCTGTATTTTATGCTGACACTAACAATGATGAATCAGTTCAGCTTTCTGTAATGTAAACTTTTATTCTGTTCCTAAACTTATTTTAACTGATCAAACTAAAACCAAGAAAGGGATAAAATACTCACTTTATTTGTTCTGGAATCAGTGAAATCACTGTAAATTATTTGTTTCCTAATTTATTTTTTTTATTTCTCTTATTCTTTGACTCAGTTTCTGTGTCATTCTTCCTGGTGGCAGTGGCAGAAAATGGAAAGCCTCATTTTGCTGGAACAGAAAACACAATTTTCTTATTGAATTGCTCACTGTGGCCATCCATGTCCTTATTAGTAAGTAATGTTGTAAAATTCTTAGGACAGTTTTTTCTTATTTTTTAAAATGGCATTATGTGTAATAATTATTAATAAAAAAAAAATTTGATCCATAGTGCATTAAAGTGAAAAGGAAGACCACAAAAATCAGAAAAATATAACTGAAATGTACATGTCCAGTTTTATTTGTTATTTAAATATATACATGATTCCTGTTCTTGTTTCTGAGAGTGTATTTGACTTGTTAATTATTGAAAATATTAACAATGAACTTTATTGCTGAATTTGAAAAAAAAAGATGTGTAACTATTGACTTTTAAGCTGGCACAAAGTTTTTCACATGTGCAATTAGAAGTGAAGTAGATTACTTTTTATCATAGAAAGAATATGTTTTCTCTGCGTGCTTTAAACAATTATTTTCTGGACATATGCTTTTTGGCTCAAAAAACTGCAGCTTATGAAGTTGTTTGTTATTTTGCTGTGATTTTATACACAATGGAAGGGTGAGGAAAAGGTCAGCAATAACTCTGCTGTTGCATTTTCACTGGAAAAAACATAATATTGATCGATAAGAAAATGGAAAAAGCACAACTATTAGCGTCTTACTTGATCTTCTCCGACCTTTACCCTGCCATGTTGATTTTATTCTTAAATGTTATGTCTGTTGTTCCAAAGGTTTGTCCTGTTTAGTCTTTTATTTAATTAATACATGATCTTCTTTACTCTCTCTAATGTTAAAACATGAAATTCGTTTTTATTCCTTGTTGAACTGTTGTCCTCTTTACACTCAGCAGTACACACTGGATAATAACTCCATGTAGGAATTGGCCTGCTTAAAACTACTCTAGAATCACAATCAATGAGTACTTAAGTTCATCAAACTGTTTTTCAGGTCCATCGGAAAATTATCTTTAAGGATGTGTAAGCTCTTTAAAAAGAACATTTAAATCTCACACTCAATCTTTCTGGGTGTAGAATGAAGAGCAGAATATATGGTACTGAACCTCAGTACTTTACTAAATGTCTATGTATCTGCTGGGCAGTGACTATAAAATGTACTCAAGGAAGCACTCTACACACTGAGAGCAGTCTGCATATGGTACTATATTTGGTATATACATTCACACAGGGCAGGGTGCCGTGGCAAAGCCACTGGAGTGCCTTGATTTGCCTTTTGGCACAAAATCTCCTCATGCATTGCCAAAGATAACAAACCATATGTTTTGGCACTAAAAAGGAATAATAAGGGCCTGGTTTTATCCGTGGAGGTAGAAGAAAATAATTAAATGAAATATGCAAGGATAAACACGTACAGAAAGGGCAAGGAGTTGAATTCACAGATGTTCCACATTTTGGGCTGCATCCCTTGCTGAGGAGCAAGCAGTGGCAGCACGGCTCCAAAACTCGCTGGACAGGGGGTGTACAGGTGTCCCTTCCCTGCGGGCAGACAGGGCCATTCTTGTCCCAGCACCCTTCCCTGGCCAGCACCTTCTTGTCCCCATACTCCTTCAGACTATGAAGCACCCATTGTCTTTGGCAATGCTTTAAAAAAAAAAAAAGAAAAAAAAAGGAAACAAAACCACAAATGGTGAACCTCATAGGATTTTTTTTTCCCCCTCTCCTGCTTGCATTTCTTCTTCTAAAAAGGGATGGAAAACCAGCCCCAAACGGGCCTGAGACTGAGGTGACTCATTTGTACCTTCAAAGAAACATATGGGGAATTCAATATGTCATTAATATAGTTTATAGCTACATTCTAAGTTGGGAACTGGGTTTATAACTTCTTATTTGAGTTTAGTTTAAATGAAATAGGCTCTAGTAGATTCATCTATGAGGTACTCTAACAGAAAAAGTCGTTTGCAATTCTAGAGCTAAACAGGCTTCAGAAACAAGTTAGACAACTATAATAAGGCCTTTTTTACAAAGAATAAGAATTCTGATCACTTGAATCCAAGACTAATGGTGAGGGCTGTTCCTGGTAACATTTTAAAATTTCAAAATGGTGGGGAAGTTCTAAAGGACGGCAAGTAAATTTGTATTTTTAAACAATCCTTAGAATAGACCTGTAAAGATGACACTGACTCTGCCAAAATAATGAAAAAACTGAGATGAAAAATAAAGGATGAGAATATAATTCATTTCAGTTGACATTTTTTATATTTTTTCACATAAAGTAGTTCTTGCTGGCCTCATTTCCTTTCTTAAGAGATGACGGGCTGATTAAAGGTATCTTTATTAGCCTGATCAGTCTGAATGTCTCTACAATTTTCCACATATTACCATGCAAATTTCTCACTATCATAAGACGATATGATATGTGATATACAAATGATAAATATCCAACAGAGTAATTACTAGAGAATCATAATCAAGTATGTTTCCACTGAGGTCTCACACAGACCAGTTCTTGCTCCAGTGCAGCCATAAATCATTGACAAAAGCACGTAAGAAAATATAAAATAATTGTTGATAAGGTTTGCAGATGCCACAAAAACAGATGGAGTGGTAAAAACATCATGACGACAGGTCGTTTGTACAGGATCCTCTGCATCATTTAGTAGACTGGGAAGAAATAACACACATTTTATTATAACCAAATGCAAGGCCAAACACCTAGGGATAAAAAGTACAGGATTTAACATTAGGGAGACAATACTTTAAGAAGCACTGAGCCTGAAAAAGTGGTAATATTTTTTCAATGGAAAAATTTCTCATCTGGTGCTCTAGCTGAAAGAATCAGTGTCTGTCAGTTTATAAACAAGAAATCATCAAGGGGGGGAAAGCTGTATCATCTCTGTCCACAAAGTTACTAACACCAGTACCAAAATGCAGTCTGATATCTGTTCTTCAAAAGAGATAGTAAAAGCTTAGAGAGTGTTCAGAGAAGAGCTACAGGAATGATTTTATGGACAGGAAATGCCACCTTATGACCAAACCTACAAGAAGCTTAAAGTTTTCAGTGTATCTTAAAGAACTGTACTCCAGGAGATGTATGTGCCCTGCATATAGTTCCTTAACTACCAAAAGTGTTTCCCTTTAATAGGGCACTTGAACTCAAAAGACAAAAACACCTGCTCCAGCGATCGGAATACAAAAGGATTAACACTATGTGTAGAAAGATGATTATTTTTAAATTTTTGAACTTTTACATCAAAACTGAATGGTTGTTTTTTTCTCTTTCCTAAAGGATACTTTGCAGTCAGTCAAAAGTTCTTAAAGTCAATATCAGATGAAATTAAATAGCTAAATCATACAGAAAACCAGATGATATTCTGGTCTTAAAAATCTATTAACCTCTATGGATCTTGTATACACCAATGCTTCTCTGTAAAAATCTTTGGCATAATGCCAGAATAAAAGGCTGTGCTTATCATTATTATTTGTTCATGTTATTTTTTTCTCAAAGGTGAACAGTTGTTAAACAAATATTACAGGCCTTTTTATAACACTGAACTCCTCTATCATCATATCATTATTTCCCCAGCTCTTTCATTTTAAGTGCTTGAAAGTTGCTTTCAATTGCAAATTAGCCAGGGCAAAAAGAAGAGGGACGGTGATCTCTTTTTATGGAACACGTATCTGATTTTAGTGTGATCTTGGATGTTTGTTGTAAATAAGGATTGTATAATAAAGAAAAGCTTGATAGATATATTTGATCTAATGCAAGTTATTAATGCAAGAAACCTGATTTATTTTCCTCCAGGGTTTTGCATATTTCTTCCACTGTGTGAGGTTAGGAGGAAGAGCCACAGATAAGAAAGTATCTGGAAGACTCAACAAGTTATCTGCCTTGACCTTTGGAGAGCCTTAAAGGGAAGTGTTGTCACTCTGAGGAGATGTAGAGGTCATACTAGGCACAGAGCCAGCCTACAACTTTTTTTAGAGTGTGTCAAAGCCAGGGCAAAGTGAAGACAGACTAGACTTAATCCTTTAACCTAACCTGTCAAAACTGCATCAAGTCAGCACTGCCAAATCTGCAGCCACCTCATAACTCAAAAAGGTATGCATGAGTGCATTTATGAATTTGCTTTTGAAAAGCGGTTTTATGGTTTGGTATTCACAGCATTATGAAACCTGGCCACATCGCTGGCTATGCAAACATAAAGCTAAATGTTGCCTGCTGCATGAGCAATTCGTCCCACTGAGTAGTAAGGAGATATGAAAGAATATTATTGCAGAAGGTGATTGTTTTTGAGGGATACTTACTTTCAAACGTAAAAAATACAGACTTCAGAGAAATTAGGTTTGTGTTGTTTTAACAAAAACAGTAGAAATTACCTATTTGTCAAATCCACAGTAATGGATAAAGCACACAGCACATTAACCTGATATTTTATATTCATTGACTGTGCAGAAAATACTGTTCCTGTGTAGTGATGATTGTTTGTTTAAAAGAAACATTTTCTTAGGGTTTGGGGGGGGGTTACATATATGATGTGTGCATGTTGGCTTGTGTGTATGTGAGTATGTTCATGGGCATTTTGTGTGAACCTGTGAGTGGTTATAAAAGGAAGCATTCATGTGAAAAATAACACAAATGCATGCAAAACACAGGGCCATATCCTAACCGCTGCAAACTAGCTTGGCTGACAATGGCACCACAGCCACGCTCAGACATGACAGTTGTCATAGCTCTCTATATGGCTGTGAACTTTAAATCGTGCCTATACCGTGATGCAAATGAAAAATGCTAGGATGCTCATTTTGTGCCGTTAATCCTTGAGCTTTTCCTTTAGATGGGTGAAGACACGGTAACAATTTTATTTGTCCTCGAGGAGGATATTCTGAAAACTATAGCCTGGACACACAAAGAGACTGTGACTATAACCTTTTCTTGAACGAAATTATTGTAACCTGAAAAAAAAAAAGAGATAATATTTTGGTCTTGTGATGAACTGGTGCTGCAAACTCACACCCAGGTGTAAGAAATAGATTGCTTCCCTTCCTTTGTCTGTGAGGGTTCCTGTGGTCACTGTTGGCAGAAGCCCCCTGCAAGCCAGTGTGGGCTCCTTGTCTGACACTGGGAGAGGCCAGGGCTCAAGCCCTTCCTCCAGTGCTTGTTTAAGTGCTTTTTCTGTTGGTCCCCTGGAGCGTGGCATCCAGCCTGGCCTGCTGGGACAGCTGGAACACCCAAGCAAACCTTGCCAGGTCCATCTCTCCCCTGCCAAATGCAATGGCTCCCATGCGGAGAGCAGGGCAGCTCCTCCCGCCCCAGTGTTGGTGGTTTGTGGGGATCAAAGAATCTT
The DNA here is from genome assembly GCF_965140245.1 of Athene noctua. Classification (NCBI taxonomy): domain Eukaryota; kingdom Metazoa; phylum Chordata; class Aves; order Strigiformes; family Strigidae; genus Athene; species Athene noctua. The sequence continues at coordinate 70,616,101 of NC_134038.1, read as the reverse complement.
GAAGAAACTTGTGTGTGTGTGTCTGTGTGTGTGTCTGTGTGTGTGTGTGTCTTGGGGGGCTGGTACCATAGAGAGATCTGTGTCTGTGAGGGACAAGGACAGAGCATGAGTGTGATCTCTGCCTTAATGATCAATTAACTGGGAAATTGTCAAAAGAAAATGCAAAATGTCAAAATTTTGTTAATAGTTCTTGCTTGTGAGCTTGGAAGAACCATTAATGACACTGAGATTTTTACACTGGAAGCATCAAAACTAAAATGAAGTCTCTTTTCTCTTGGAAAACGAGTGTGCTCTCATCTTAATGAATTATCTGAGCAATTCCAAGGCAGGACAAAGAAGACCTTATATTTACTTTCCACCAGGAACATGACAAAATTAGAAACCTGAGAAAAGTAGACCAAAACATGAAGAGAAAAAGGAACATCTAATAAACTATTGAAAAGAATAGGGAAGTCTGAATTATGAGTGAAGTCAAGTAAAAATTATCTGAAACACACATGCCGGGGATTTTAATTCATATGTATTGCTATCTCTTGTGAAAACTCCATCGACTAATCAAGAATTACACTTTCAGAAGGAGCAGTAGGCTGGCAGATGTTCCCCACAGTCTTTGTGATTTTCTGAGGAATGGCTTTGGCAGTCTATTTGTATGATAGTCCAGTGATCATGTGAGGCACAAATATTAACTTTGGCAAGTGGATACAAATTGAACAGTCTAGCTGATTGCTAACAAGAGGAAAACAACACCCATTTGCCTTCAAATCAGAATAGGATTGCAAAATACTCAGAATCACCACTATTTCAAAAGAACAGAAATTATGTTGTTTCATGCCTAAATTACTGGAGATATTTAATATAATATACATGTAGCATACATTTACAAAGATGTGAATCATAATGCTGCCATAAAACTGAAACCTGGATTATCTGTTACCACTACTTTTGGACAGAGATTAGTCATTTCAGGATATGTGAAGAAAAACAGATTTCTAACTTCAAATACATATACAAGGACATATTTTGACTTACATTTACAGACTTTAATGCCAGAGGGCCAGTTCAGGTTTCTGGGATGACTGGCTTCATAACCCAGGCCATAACTCCTGCCTCAAGTCTCTAATGTCTTACAAATGGCCACAGGCCTGAATCTACACTCAGAGCTTAAAGATTTCCATCTTTCAAGGAGATTTTACTTGTTTTTCTCATTCACCACAGTCTTTATTCAGACTTCTTTTTTGTGCCTTTTGTAGAGAACAACTCCTCGGTAGTGAGAATACGTGTTATAAAATGCTTATTTTATTCCCCAATTGTTAAAGAGCTTTACATGTTTCACAAGTAGTTCTTTAAGAATACACTGTAAAAGGCATACATTTCTTCAGAATAGACATTGCATCTTTGGACAGTTTAGAACACATATATCCATCTGTAAAATTAGTCTATAGCTAAAGCTACTGATGTAACACAATAAATTAAGGGTGACTGTGTATTAGAAAGCCTGCAATAGTTGTACTTCAGCTGCATCTCAGTATGAAAGTTAATGGCTTTGTTACCTGAGAAAGAGGAGTGGGAGAGATGGCCTTGCCATACTCCTGTTAAGTATCTGTATATCATCCATTCACTGGAGAGAGACTGGTATGGAGAAAATTATTTTTTATGTGTCACACAACAATTGCATAATGAAATTAGAGCTCGAAGTAGACTTTGGCCATGTAAACCTGTTTTAGTCAATGCAAAATCAGAAGATGCAAGTTTGCCATTTCTAACTAGTAGCCTTTTGACAGTTTTGTTGTTTTGTCTTGCCCAGATGCCCAAATGACAATTGTCTCCGGAGACTAAGCATTTACCATTTATACTCTCTAAAGTATAGAGGGCATAGAAGTATTTACTTATATAACTTAAAGAGTTTGATATGGTGCATTCTGTCCCACTGAGATAAATTACACGGGAAAATAGATCAAAAAGAAATAGGAGATCCTTATAAAAAAAATTTCTTGAATTTAAATGTGTATTTGCTTGAGGTATTTAAATGAAACAGAGTTAAAATTTTTAACAGCTACTCCTGACACTGAAACAGAGAAAAAGCAAAAGAACCAGATCTGGTGGCAGGAGGAGCAGATATCTCCCAGTGCCATGGGGTGGCCTGTGCTGGCTGAGCACTGTGCCACTCAGCTGGCAAAGGAGGAGGTATCAACAGTGCTGGTGAGAGTTATGATCAGGAAAGCTTCTGTACAGGCAGAAGTCCTTAAGCTCAGTCCCTTGTGTCTTGGGAAGGGAGGGTTTTTTTCAAGGGTGTCAGCAGTATAATGCAAGCCTTTGTTTTGAGCTCACCCCAGAGGGTGTGGTGGGCTCTTCGTACTCGGAAGGTGGTGGGTTTACTGTCATTATTCAAAGGAGCCCAAATTTTATTCTGACCAGACTCAGAAACACCCTCTTTCACCTCTGACAGGAGCCTGATTGCTCTAGTGCTTTAGATCTGAGTTACTTAAAGATACCAAATGAGGCTGATCAGATGCTGAAGGGCTGCCAAGATTACAGGCCTGTCGGCCCTATCACTTTTGTTATTAATTATGATAAAGCTGTACAAGCTGCAACCTGGTCCATTCAGTGCAGACACTGGGACAGCTTTCCTCCCTTATAGTCCCCTCTTTTCACTGCTCTAGCTATTCTTAGCTAGGGGAACAGTCCCTTGTGGGATGATTGTCATCTGGTATATATACATTGCAGCAGCTGATTCAGATAACCAGGAAACTATAACCAGCTCCCTGACTGCCCTGGGAACTTGGCGGCATCAGGGTGTCTGGCCCAGTACCAGAAACAAGCGCACAGCTATGGCCTGCATCTTGTAGGAGCAGGACACGTGTGTTTCTGGTGCTTCTTTTCTTTTCAGACTTACATCACAAAGACTTTTGCAAAGCAATGAAATGTATTGCAAAACGAGACCCAACTTTAAAGACAAACAAAAAGATGTCCTAAGGAGCTTGATGATGTTTGTATGATTCCCACCTTGTATCAGCATTGTGGAGCTCTCTGCCTCTATTTAAATTACAAAACCAGTAAACCTTCTTTTGCTTTTATCAGTGATGTCTTCTTATTTCCTGCTAACTTCTCTACACATTCCCATCTTGGTCATTTTCTGTCAGTGTGTCTGTCCCTCGCAAAGCAAACCAGGCAGAATTATTAAGTCATTATTAACCCTGAGTGCACAAGGTTACCCCTACCACAAAACCCCGTTTCAGAAACTCTCTTTTATTAAATTCATTCTGACCTGATTTCTGAAAATGAGTCTTCCACAAGAAAACCTGCAGGAAAGGAGGAGTGGAGAGATAGGTTACAAGCAACTGCGTGACAGGATCTGGCAAAGATGGTGGGGCCTCGGAGCTGGGAGGACTTCCTTCTTCTGGTGTCAGAACAATTCTATCAGCTTGAAATGTGCCTATAACTTCACCCCTAGCCTGAAGTTTCACAGGCAGCCAAGCCCATAATGTCTTATTGCAGACAAAAGTAGGAAATCTCATACCCCATCCCTGCTTCCTATCCTCCTTCCCCTGCTCTTTCCTCTCTGTCTGTGCTCCCAGCTGCAGACTTCTCCCTGCTTTTTCACTTCTTCATTCCTTTGCTGATTCACAGCAGCCCACTAAAACAGCAAAAACCTAGTCATCTTTTTTATTTTTCATGAGTTACTTCTCAGCTGTTTTGTGGGCTAAATTAGCTCATGCAGGAGCACCCTTTGCCTCTGCATTTTGACCCACAGAAACAGCTGAGTTAGGACCACAAACTTCTATCCCCCTACACAACCCAAAGAAGAGGCTAGGGCAGTACGCTCCAAGATTTTACTGCCTAACCAAGGTTTGGTTTCTCCTTCTGTTGCACCTGAAGGATGGTGATGGGCTTAGCCCTTGTTTTGAATAAAATCCTTGACTATGTTTGAACTTAAGCTCTTCCTGCCACCAGCCATTCAGAATAACAGCACTGCTGCTTAAACAAGGCAGTAGAAGCAATTAGGGAAGGTGCTCAGGACAGATTCATCACAGCCCCACTGTGCAGTGATCATTCACCTGAGGAGCTGATGGAGCTGTTTTCCTCAGTGACCAATGAGCTGCAATTTCAGGCTTCTCTGACAGCAGATATTTCTGCCAGTTTTTCAAGTCTCAAGCGTTGTACCATGATCCATCGGAGTTTTCCTGTCACTGTTCCCGCTCTGGGGTTCCTATGTCATTTTGGTTTGCAAAGTAAACATCCCTGGTAGTGATCCTTGCTCAGTCCTGGTACAGCCTTTTGCCAACTCTCTGCTTTTGTTTGTTGCTATCCAGAATCCAGCTACCTTCTGTTGCTTCTGAACTGATCTCACAAAGAAGCCCTACATTTCAAGAAGGAGGTACAAGGCACTCAATGCACCAGGACTCTTTGACTTAAGAGCCAAGTCTAGATCCCAGAGATCAATAGATCCCACAACAAGCTCTAGCCAATCTCCCAAAGCCTCAGTGTGCGGACCTGTGCAGAACAAATGCAGCTGGTGCACAATAAGCAGCAGTAGACGGCTGTTCACACACTCTGGAGGAGTAGAGGGCATGAAGTTATCACAAGAGAACATGTCCAGTCAGGAGCTGGTAGCAGACTTTCCCACTTATCACTGCTTGCCTTCATCTGTCCTCATGTCAGGTTCAAAGTACCCTTTTCCTCAGGTGGTGAGCAGGGTTGATATATATAAAATAGATTTTTTTCTTCCTTATTGCAAGGCTGTTTAAGGAAATGAACAGCCTTAAGGAAGGTCTCAGAAGCCACTTGGAGCTTTTGGGAGCTATTTATGGCTACTACTGTTATGACTGAATGGAATTGAGGCAGGGAGGTTTCTTTAGGTATAAGAGGATGCAGAACACTAATGGTGAGAGACTGAGGAAGAAAGAACAGCGGTGCCAGTGGGAATAGCGCCAGTGCAGAATTAGGATGAGTGATAAGAGGCATGGGGAAGGGGGGAGAAGAAGAAAACCGATCCACCCTTCCTGATTCTGTGGCATGTTCTGCTCTGAACCCTTTTGTTCTGTATCAAAGCAAAGACTGTATCGCACAGCCTGAGCAGCCACTGCAGTTGCAAGCTAATAGGAAAGGGAAGAAGTAGCAGCATGCCAGTTAGGTTTGCATGATGCTGATAGTGAGCCTTGTAGGATGGGGAGAGAGATATGCTGACAATGTCTCCATTTCAACAAGTGTGTGGGATTTTTAGCTCCCAACTTTACTTATGAAGATTAATGTTTCTCCTTCTTAACTATTGCTTTGTGAAAAGTCCAGATCAGAAGATGCAAACCAGCTCAACAGAGAGTGCTCTTCAGGGAGAGAGAGAGAAGAGGCCATCATGTGTCCAGCTTACTTCATATTCAGACATTCTGTGTGAACCAGTGCTGAGAGCTTTCTGTTTGGGTTAAAGGAAGTTTGACAGTGCTGCTGGAACTGCTGAAACTCCAGCCAGGTTGAGTTATCCATGGGTGCTGTGTTCTGGCTCCCAGGTTAGGGTACCACACTAGCCAATCTTGCCTGAATGCTATGACAAATCCCCAGTAATCACTGTTTCTTTTGTGTACCCTGCTCTGCACTTGAAGGAAACCTGAACAAGCAAGGAAGGAGTCAAGATCTGTTGCAGCAATGCCCTGCTGTGGGTAGTCAAGGGACTGGGACTGTGAGAGTGAAGGCATAAGCCTATTCCTCAGTTAAGACAAAGCTTCAGTGTCAACAAATCCTGGCAAGGTCTCCTGTTCCTGTATAGGTCAGCTCCTGGAGCTTCCCTCAGGATGTTATTAAAAAGAGTAAAATAAACAGGCCTGCATTGTGTCAGGTCTGAACCCATGACCAACACATTAGAATGAAGTAACAGCCACTGAATAGTCAGTGAAGAGGAAAGCCCTGTAAAGTACTTGTCTAAATTCACAGGAAGACCCTGAGTGAGATTCCTCTAACCCATCATGGATATTGGAGGTCAGTGGACCTGCCATAGGAAGCATCTCTTTCCACTGGGTATGGAGAGAGTTCAAGTTGATTAAGTGAAACACCTTATGTTTTTACTCATCTGCAGTTGGGTTTCCCACTCTTCTCATAATGCAAGAGCAAATTCTCTGTGGGTCACAATGAAAAAGCTGAAGTTTTAAAAATAAGAATCTAAGATCAGACACTAAGCCACATACTTTGGCTTAGGATGAGACACTCACATTGCCATTTTAGTTACTCCAAAGCAGCCTGAGATTTTTGAAATGCTTAAAAACATGTGCTTCCATTGACTTCAATGTGTTCAAAATAAACCAAACTGTTAACCCACTATGAGCGTAATCAAACAGAATCCTTTGAAAAAGGAAAGTTTTGCAAATAATAACAGGAAAAGCATGAGCTGTCCTAAATTTCCTGCTCCTGCTGCCTTTTTTTGCTTGAAGTGCTCTCTGCTTTCCCTTAAAATTTCAAAGCCTTAGAAATATTTTTTGACTGTGCTCACATTTATAAAGCTAAGAGTATCCAGAGAAAGGATGGGGGAGCTGATTTACATGGTCAGTTATACATAGCAGAAGATGCATCTCTGCATTTGTAGACAAACCATAGTCTGACATTTTTTAACATAAATGATATGATGAATAATTATGAAAAATTATCTAATTTGGGAAAATTAAAATCAGGTCATGTACATTACAGGGAAAAGAACTAAATTAATTATGTATAGTGTGTAACTGTCAAATACCAACATATGTAATGGCAAGTCAACAACATATAAGGATCCAGCTAATTTTTATAAAGCCTGAATTTCTCTAGATGTTCATGTTCCTCATATTCACAGACTGATGTACTCCATTTTATCAAGCTGTGCTTGTAAAAAGGAATGCCAGGATTCAAATAAATCTTTTAATAAGGATTATTGTTCTGTAGAATCAAAACAGTAGCCTGACTACCAATGGCTGCACCATCAGACAGAGTTGTGTTGCAGGACTCAGCAAAACTCCTAGTAAAACTGCAAGCAATTACTGAGTGCCCAGTAAGAAACTTGTGACAAATAGTCTAACTATGAATCACTTGTACACATGAAAGTATCTAAAGATTAAATAATATTTAAGAACTTTGGTCACAGTGTTACATTATCAATCCCTTAAATTATAATAGTGGAACTGCCGGTATTGCTGGTCCAGTGTAAAATTGCTGTGAAAATTTTGTGAATTTTTAATGCTTTCTTGATTATTTGCATTATAATTAATCTATCTAAAACTTTTTAGTGTAAATACTCTCTTTCCTAAAGGCCTTAAAAACATTGCTATAGTCATATTGTGCTAATTATTAAAACATGAGCAATAAATAATGAAAAATGACGGTAAGTGGCAGAAAAAAAGTCCATCTGCTTTTTAATTGTTTTATATCATCAAAGAAATCTAAAAAAAAAAAAGGAAGCAAGTGCATTAACAGTGAAAAGTGAGAGCGTCAACTTTCAGTTGAAATAGCTGATGTCTTTGCCTTAGGTGTGACTATTGTGACTGAATACAAATTGTACTCCAGTTATAACTATGGAAGTTGCTAATAAAAAAAAAAAAAAGAATTCAAATACCTGATCCTAAACTTGGAAGCAGGAATTTTTACTCTAACTCTGTTTTCAAAACCAATAATCTTATCACTCAATGTGCACACACCTCACATTTGCTTTAATATGGAAAGCATGCATCTTGTACAAAATGGAGAAAACAGATTAGAAAGAGTAAAAACCTGTTTCAGTATGGGCTGGATGTCCACAACAGACTCACTGGGGACCTTTGATCTTACAGTCAACAACCATGTATTTCCGTCTGCTTAGGTTTTCTTATATGATTACCTTAAAAGAATTCTTGCCATATGTCATTTGAATTCTCTGGGGACTTTGAAAGAAAATGAGAAGACTACTTAAGCAAGATTTGTAAATGTATGTGTCTGTCCATAAGTGTTAAAGTATACAGATATTTTTTATCTTATGCCATACTTAAATTTATTAAAAATAAATGAAATGTACTGAATTTTATCACAGCTAGAATGTGCAGTGATACTGCTTAAACTACGTAAGGTTATATAAAGTACTGTGCATGATTTATTATGTAGCTTTCCTGCTGCACAACAATCCCACTCTGAATTACTAGCTCACCTCTTTCCTAGCCCATAGCCTTAATATTGGCAAACTGCACTAAACAATGTAGATCATGACTGGCATTCATGTATGCACGCGTTAGGCGAGTTCAGTTCCCATGCTACTTAAAGCAAATTACATGTATGGTGGGTCACAATTTGAGAGAGAGCAGCTTCTGTGACCCTTACTTTTTCCTATGCTCTTCAAAAGGGCAGAGCCAAGATCTGGTGGGCATGAACAACAGACAGGAGAAAACAGCGTTCAAGAGGAACAAAGTATTGAACTTCCGGGGTTTTCAAGCAGATTTCGTATAGATATGGTCTGCATAATTGCCAATTTCTTGAATCGGAAGCTTCAGGACCTTGCAGAGGAACAAAAGGAGGGAAGAGGTGGCCTAGTCTACTCTGAACAAGGGTTTTTCCGAAGTATTATTTATGCAAGTGCTAAGGCCCAGATCTAGAAGCATAAAGGATCTGCTTAACCACTTTACAGAGCATCAGCAGCATACAGTGAAATGTGCTGCAGATACAGCTCTGGAGTGAAGGTAGCAAAATGGTCAAAAGTTATTAACTTCATTTCTCAGAGAATCGCCTAGCCTTTAATCCAAACCCCCAAAACATGTGGCAGCCTGTCATTGCTGGAGCTGTTAGAAAATGTGTTACTGATTAAGACATAAATTGTCTCTGTGCAGAGTACAGTCACTAAGGATATTCAGTCTATTTCTTAAATTATGGCTCTAATGGTCTTACTGTTTCCACAGAAAGATTTGGTGATGTGGAGTATGCTACAGTAAAGTATTTTCCATTTATACCCCACACTTGAACCTGCATGAGGAGTGGATTCAGTGTCTTTGCTCCAGCTTTGAAGAAGGAGTTACCCTTTATTTGAAGCTGGATGCAATAATCGTGGCCACACATCCTTCGTTAGTTCAGGAAATCTCACTGGTGAGAGCTGTGCCAAATCTTGCCTTTAAGAAAGCATTATCTGACAGACTTTTGGTAACATATGCAAAGTCAGGGACTTATCCTTTTTCAGATCACAAACAATTAATATATTACTTCCTTCTGGCAGAGCATTAATCAGGATAAGTCAAGATGAAGGCTGAGAACCTTGTCTCCTTACATCTCAGTGTCTGAAGAATTTATAGTAGTTAAAAGCAATGGAATGAAAATAAAACACTTCCTTACATCCTTTTCTTAACATTGTCCTACTTGTAGAGCTATCTGTCTACCAGTCGACTACCTCTGTGACAGCAGCAATCAAGGTTTTGTAACGATACTTCCCGTCAGATTCTCCTCGCTATCTAGAGTCCTAACTGCTTGAAAATAACGACCCCAGGGGCATACCAGCTGAAACGAAGTATGCCCAAAAGGGAAATCTCTGCAGCTATCTTTGTAGGAATATTTCTTCTCTGTGTACCTCTGTGGCTCTCCCATATACATAGTCTTGCATAGCAGCCACTCACTGGGAAACAACAAGCTGATGTTATTTCTTGGTCTGCAGAATCTCTTCCTGTGCTCAGCCGGCTTTATATCAAATATGGGAACATGCTCCTAGTGAATAGAACATTGCATTTCACCACTCTCCTGTAAATGATGCATCACAAAATAAAATGTCCCTGATCCACTCTGTTGCTATCTGCTCTACCGTTGGGATTAAAGAGAGAAGGATATCAGCAGCTGCTCACAACTGATCAAGAATGGCTGCATCCTTTCTCTAGTGGTCCTGGGAGTGGCACTGAGAAGACTTCAAGCCACACCACGTTGTCCCCTCCCCGTGGGTCCCTCACACTCAGGAGAAACAAGCCTCTTCATTCTTCAACATCCAATCCCGAAGTTAGGTTGTGAAGAGCTTGGGGTATTTGTTTGTGAAGGGTCGGGGTATTGTCTTATAGTCAACTGGGAGACCAATACTGAAGGCCAGAGCAGCAGGCTCAAATTCAGCCCAAACTGCCCTGATGGAAGGACAGTAAGTAAACTGATTTCTCCATGCATTGTGACTCAGGTTTCCAGAGTGATATTATAATACAGTTTGCCTGGATTAAAAACTGGGCATTCTCAGTGATACAGTTGGCCCACGGATGCTTTTCAGGATTAAGGACCTACAGTTTTGAATTAGCAGCAGCTATAAATTAGTTCTATGGTACTGCTGTGCACATACCATGTCAAGCCTGTCTGTTTGGTGGTTATTAATCAGAGAAGGATGGCATGGGAATTGTCTATGCATAGCTAATTAAAACTTTTCCAGAAACCCATTCCAAAAGCAGGAATTTGGTGTTTGCAGGAAGCACTGATGGGCATGTTTCAAGAGACTGCAGCATTATTTGTTTACCATGTTTGCTTTCATCCTGCTCATGCATGTACTCATGTGTGCAATTCCATTCTCCCAGACTTCTATCGGTCGCTTCCAGCAACCAGGAAATTCTATTTTCTTGATGTATAACTCAGTTTCTGTCTTGGTTTTTTGCTTGCTTGCTTTTCACCTACTCTTTTTTGTAACAGAGATTCACAACAGGAAAAGATGGGACATTGTGTATTAGGGGGAAGTTCAGGCTCGGTTTATGCATCTTGTTCATGAATAATTTGGGATCAGGATTTGGTGTTCATGTCCTTTTGTTTTGCTTTTATTGTGGAACAAGGTTCATTCCTCAGAATCACCTGAGCATTCTCTTATGATAAATTCCTTACTCTTCAGTCAACTTGCAAAACTGGCACTATATCTTACTTTTTTTGTAATGCATTATAATTGGAGTTCTTTAGGTCCTTCATTTTAATTAAAAAGTCTTATTTTAGGATCTCGGTAAAGCTTTATTTCATTAAATGTGTAGAATGGGGGTGTTGTGGCTGTTTCCAGGAATACCTTTGTATTACTTGGTTGCTCACAACTGTAGAATTCATCCCAGTACTGACAGTGTCTCCCATCCACGGTGATAGGCATGAGCTTGCATTTGTGGCTCCTGGTTCAAGTGAAGGACATTTCTTCCTACCTGATTATTCTTTCTCTTTCATTGCTTCTCCTAGAAAAGAAAAATTCAGGCAAAGGAGGAGCAGCAGCAAAGATTTGTGCACAGCAAGACAACAGTTGTATCTGAAGACTTTCTACTGACTAGGCTGTGTGGCAGCAGATGGGAGGAGAGCAAATGTCCCTCTTTCCTTCACAGATCTGTGAACAAACAGAGGCTTTGCATTCCTCCAGATGGGAAGATGAAGAGAAAACTCATGATTTTTGTCTCTCCTGCATTACTGTCAGAGAAGAGAGGCTTAGCAGAAGTGTTTGAAGGTAAACCTGGCAATAAGTTTGGGAATCTGACTTTTGACATCCACATTCGCTGATTCCATTTGCTTCAATTTAATACAGAAGTAACATATCTTGAACTGGCCTGCTTCAGTAAAGCGTTCCATTTATGTGCCTAAAATCCTTAATTCAAACCAGTTACACATAGTGAGATTCCTTCACATACTTTGTGAGTGCTGCTAACCCCCAGGTTTACACTGTGTCAGCAGGGGGTTTACCCAAGCCAGCTCCATTCACAAAGATCCGTCCTGCTGTCTGATATGGTGTTGTATTTATGGAGAAGCTCTAACAAAGTTATTCTGAGCTACAGCTGACTAAATCTGCTGTAAATGAAGGCAGAAATCAGTACTGAGTTAGAAGCATTCCTATCACAAACCTCCCCCCATTCTTTTTCTCTCGTGAGTATTCTGTCACAGTGAGACTTTCCCACTTCCCCAGTAAAATCAACACGGATATGTCACATTTTTAGTTATTGTTTATTTCAGCTGCTTGGGCCAAGCCTGTGGTAAACAAACTACAGAACTGTCCAGGCTGGTTCAGATCTGGTTTACTTTTACCTGTAAGATTATAAGATTGCTCCTTGAAGTGAGCAGATTGTCACTTGTTTCTCTGTGAAGGCTGTAACCAAAGAATTAAATTGTGTACATCAGACTGTGGCAAATAAGACTCAAAAAACCACTTGATCACAGATGTGACATCGGACAAAAAGTTATCTGTCACCTTTACTTGCAGTGACAGCAATATCTCCCAGCTTCTCCCTCCTCTGCTTAATATGCCATCAGCCATTTGTGTCACAAGGCCGGTGAGAAAATGATGGTATGTTCAGAAAGAGGGCAACCTAATGGCATAAAGCCTCAAAACCAAAGCATTCTATTCACATGGCTACCAACAACTGATGTAACCAGGGCTGACTTATATGACATCACTGTCACATACAGCACTCTGTGTGTTGTAACTTAACCAGGCCAGAAGGAAAAGCGTTATGCCGTGTTTTATCTACGTCCTGTAAGGGCCTCGCTGGTCATTCTTCCCATTACCAGGAAGAAAGGAAGAAGAACTGTGCTCACAAAGAATACCCAAGCACTTCACCCTTTACTCATTTCATGGCCACTTCTCCCATCCTGAAAGTGTCCCCCTTCAGCTCAATCAAGGGCACTCACTATCTTACCTTTCCAATAACTTTCTCTTTGGCAAAAACACTAATATAATGAAACCGTTAGTTAGCTGAGCACCTTCAGGTTGAGGACAACAGAACTTACTCTGAATAACTTGTGGGGTTAATACAAACCCAGGATCGATAGATACAATGCAAGAGAACAAAGCTTTAGAAGACTCATCAGCCTTTGATGGAGCACATCTCCCGTCATAATGACATAGCTAAAGCATTGGTTATTCAGCTTTGTTCTGTTTTCTAGCAAGGGTTTTAATCCCGTTTCACAACAGAATACATGGAGGAAGTTATTTGATGAGATCTCAAGTACAGCTTTTTTTTTTTTTTTTAATTGTTCGATTTTTTGACATTCCATAGGAGCCATATAAATCAAAGAAATAATGTTGGAGGGAGGTGTTTCCTCGGTTCCATTTCATCGCCACTGTCATCCTTGGCAGTATTTCAGAAAGGATTTCTGAGGTATTCTTTGAAAAGTGGCCTGATTATGATCCCATGGAAACCACTGACAAAATACTCACCAACTGCAACTGAAATCCATCCATTTAAAAATTTAAATAATGACATGCTGATTTGGAGAAAGGAAATAGAGGTAAAACTGAGAAGAAAAAGATCCTTATGCCCTCATTTTTGTCTACACAAATCAATGAGAAAAAGATAATTTTTTTTATGTATTTGTGCCAGAAAAAGAAGAACATTAAGAGAATACTTTCCTTCAAGATATTTCTTTCATTTTCATGCTCTTCTTAAACTGGGATGGACAGGAAATAGCTCTTGAGCCTTTTAAGTAGGTCAATTGCAGTTCTTATGCCTGGACCATGTTCCCCACTGTGTAAAGCAAGATACCAGCGTATATGCACTCTCCCTAGTCACATGGAAGCTTCTTTCTTTCCCCCCAGAACCCAGTCCCATTTCTCAATGGGGTGGGACACACACACACACACACACACACACACACACACTGACTGGGGAGCAATTATCACCTTTTGCTTTTTAATTGCTCCCAAGCGTTTCCTCTTCCCTTGTTTCTTCAGGTTATAATAAATGTATCTTCAAGTTCTCAGCCAAATTAAGATTTTACTATGCAGTCATATGGTATGGGAGACTGATGGCTTGTGTATTAAACTGCCCCCAGACCTATGTTGTTGTATATTAAAACTGCTTTTCTGGGGGCCCAGAAATCTGGAATTATTTTCTGCAGTGATGCCATTTCACAATGAGTATGAAGAGAACCCTTCCCACAAGCCCTAAGCACCTCACCGCTTCTTTGACAATAAGCATGAGTTAAAACATGCCAGATGTCCCATTTTCAGGATGTGTGTTTCACCCATTAACTATTCCATTAAAAATAGCTTCCCCTTTAAGGAGAAGTACAATTATTACACTTTTTTATCAAGCAAATAAAAATGTATAATTTGGCCATTAGCATCCCTCCATTCTTCACTTTTTCATGCCCATGCCCAAACCTCAGGAGACAGGGGACTTGGACTCAAGCTCATTGCTTTGTAGCAACTCCTAACTTCATCTAAGGGAGAACCTGAACACTTTGTCCAAAGCGCAGTGGTGTTTGAATGAGCCTTTTCCTCCCCATTCATCTACAAACCACACTCATTGGAACAGTTTCTGATCCCTCACAAAATCAGTGAGCTATAATATTTTCTTTCATTTTCCAGGATTTCTGCATGAAATTGTACAATGTGAGCATTAACTCTTTTCTTGGCATTTAACTGGATACACTTTCACACACTCAAGCCTTCATATTATTTGAAGGTCAGATTTAAATGGAAAAGGTAAATGTATATCAGAAAGACTGTAGTAAGTCAGAGTCTCCTTCTGAACCATTATATCTTTAAAGTACATAATGTTCAAAGCCTTGCCAAGACAAAGTCTTGGACACCTCTCTTCATGCGTCTGATGGGAAGGAGCTGCTACATTGGGTTCTGTGACTATGAACTGATTATGTGATTTTAATGGTCAAATATGCACTCAGAATAAAAAAAAAATGTGCTTCCAAAGAGTAATAGAAAATGTGTGTATCATTTCATCTATCTCTCTTTTAATTAGGCACGTGTAAATAAGATGGCTGTTGCAAGGTGCTCTATAATCAGGTTACCTAAACGTCATCCCGTTCCTAAATCAGAATTTACCATTATGGAGATAGTTATTGATTGTTGTTTCCTACTGCTTCTTCTTATTCTATTATTATTATTATTATTATTATTATTATTATTGGAACAGGCAATATGCCCCATTGCAATTTTGCATGCATGCCTGGGAAAAAAAGTAGATGACATAAATTGCATGCATAATCTCAGGAGACAATCATTTTAAATCTTAATTGGCTGCCTTTTAAATATCATTTAAGGTCTCGTTTTCTCTGCCTCTCTCTCTCTAGTTAAGAAGGTGTTGTGTCAAAGTCTATTACCTTGCTGGACGTCTCGCCTCTAAGTTTTTTAAAAAAATAGAACCATCAGCAGAGGTTTGAGAGGTCGATAAAGCTTTTAGATTTGGAGATGTTTTCAGGGAGCCCATTTCCTGCGGCTAAGAGTTGTTAATGGAGCTTAAGGAATTATCTTATGACTCGGGCTGGGAGAGCCGTATATTTCTTCGCTCCTGTTCCCTTGTCGAGGCTGAATATGCTGCTGTCAAACTCGCTTAATGAAAAGTAACGCGCCGCTGATTACAGTTTTATTTGGGCTCTATGTAAAAAGCACTGTTAATTTAGCATCCCCTCCTTTGTGTGTTTGAATTTGCCATGGCTGAATGATTTAGAGTCTCTCAGTTTCAAGCCGTTTCTCTATGATTTTTTTTCCCCTCATCTCTTTCTTTCTCAGTCTGCCTTGTATTTCTGCTTTGTACAACCATAGGAGCTGCACGGCTTTCCCTTCCAGCCCCATAGCCTCCTCTAAAGCAGCTGAACCTGATCTTTGACTTGTGCAATTGAATCAAATGGCAAAATTAATTTCTCACACTCTTTTGTTCATACTTTAAAAAAACCCAAACCAAACCAAAAACCCAAACCCAAACCAACACTTTTGAAAGACCACTGCATCTGACGGCTGATCTAGAGATAAGGTTCGTGTAGTAAAGCAAGAAACTATTTTTCCTCCCCCATAATTTATCCAGTCTCTCCCCAGGATCGTGATCGTGTTGTGATGTGAGGACATTCAGACACACCAGCTCTAATTCCCGGCCGGTCCCGCGGTCGGGAGGGATAGGGGCTTGTTACAGAACAGCCATAAACTTACTCAAACTTGGTTTATAACGACAATGACACGAAAATTAAGAGATAAAGATTTGGTCCGCTTTTCTTTTGGCTGCTGGTATCTCAGTGGTACCGCGTTTGCCCACAGTGTTACCACCTTCATTTTAAGTCCGGGGGGGACTGGGGAGGGGGGTGTGTGTGAAGGAGTCGCCTCCCAAATGTCGGGCTGAGCCCACCGCGCCGCTGGCCGAGCCACGGCTGGTCCGTGAGGATCTGTAACGGCGGGCGGGCGGCGTGACCTGCCCAACCCCGCCTCCCCCCCACCACCCTCCGCCGCCGTGCGGGTGCCCATCGCTCCGCCGGCCTCTGGTCACCTCTGAGGTCCAGTGAGATTTTTGGCTGCTCAGGGGGAGGAGCCCTCTCCTTGCACACACGCACACGGTGGCGTGTGTGTGTGTGTGTGTGTGTGTCCCCACACTCACACGCACACTCGGCCGTGGCGGTGTCGGCAGCATCAGTGAGGTCCCCTCCTACCCCAGGGAGCCTCTGTCGCACGAAAGGCAAATCCCCCTGGACAGACGGTGTCACCCCACCCGCTCCCCGCACACACACACACACACACACATCCCCCTCCCGGCTTTAAAATCCCCATGGCAGTAGGCGGCGGGTGTCCCCCTCCCCCGACCCCCATCCCGCTTGCCTCCGCCAATGGTTTGAGGGCAGCCTAAACACTCGCTTTTGCTCCCTTCCCTCTCTCTCGCCTCCTTCATCCCCACCTCCTGAGTTTTGCTGAAAATAATTTGCTTTGTCTAAAGGGTTTCAGAGGCAAAGCTCGCCGGCCGCCCCGGCTGCATTAAAATTCCTGCCGGCCCAGCCTTTCGCTGAGATCGCGGCTCCCCGGAGACTCCACTTTCGCTATTACTGTCAAGTACCCTTGACTCTTTATTTTTGCCCTTTTATCTATTACAACTAATTCGAGTTCTTTTGCCCTTTTCAGTTTAAGACGTGGGCTTTCTGTAAAGCCTCCCCCTGCCACCGAGCTCTCCGGGTGCAGAGCCTTTAGAAATTGAGGGGTTTACTGTCAAAATGAAAATTTCACTTCAAATTATCTTGGCTGATGCACGTTTTCCAGGCCGGGGGCTCCTGTCTGAGCCTTTTGACAGCCAGATCAGCAGAGGGGTTCAGTGATCTCGATAATATCATCCAAGAGAGCGAAAGTCAATACAATGACAGGGAATATGACTGGATACAATCCAATTACGGCTGCTCGCCGAGAGGGGAAGGGCTTGATCTGATCTCCGCACCCAGATTCCTTCATGCAGTCCTTGCACTAACAGGTCTCGCTAAAAACTTTGCGGGCCGGAGTGTGTTACATTTGGGCTGGGTGCTGTCTCGGTTGCATTTAGCTTTGCCTTTATGGAGTGTGTATATACATATATATATATTCCTCATTGTATTCTTATTTATGGGGGGGGGGGGGGGGGCGGGGGAGCTGGCGAGGAGCCGCAGGGGTGGGATGGGCGAGGAGGCTGGGAGGCAAGGAAGGCTCTTCTGCTTGTCCGGTGTCAGCTCGGTCCTTCGGACGCTTTCGGTGTTCCCTCGCAGTGCGGGGTGCCGCAGCTCAGGGGGTTTAGGCCGGTCTGGGTAAGCCTGGGTCTGGTATTGCCTCGCAGCTTCTTTCCCAGCAGTGGTCCCTCTCTCCCGGTCCGGGGATCAGTGAAGTTTGTTCCCGTTCCGGGGAAGGAGAGAAAATCTTTTAAACGCCTGTTATCTAAGTGGTAAATTGGCTGCGAGTGCTCCTGAGTCACACGTCGCAGGCGCTCTTTCTCTCTCTCTCTTTTTTTGTTGGCTGCACTCTATTTAATGTCAAAACGGTAAAGCATCTGTCCTGAAGTGCTGAAATATTCATGGAGGATCAGCGATTCTCCGTACTGGCAGAGGAGCTGGAAAGCTAAAACGGTTCTTTAAAAGATCCAATTTTCCATGTGAATCAATTGCTCCGCGCACGGCGGAGGCGACGTCGCGGCCGAGCCCGGCACTTTGGGGCCGACCCTCGCCCCCCCGCCCGCAGATCGGGGATGGGGGGAGATGCTCCTGCCCCGCCTCAGCGGGCAGCCGCCCCTCACCCCCCCCCCCCCCGCCGCCGGCCCGTGCGGCGGTCGGGGCGCAGCGGCCAGCCGCGGGGCCACGGTAAAGCGCGGAGGGCAGCCGCGCACACCCCCCCCGCGGCTCCATCCCCCCGCGGCAGCGCTCCGCTGAGCCTCCTCTCCCCTCTCCCGGCAGCCTGTTGACAGTCCTTGGAATTACCGGGACGAGCTCCGAGGGGGGAATGTTGAAACCTAAAAGGTGTTTGTTGGGCAATGCAAAACGCCACCACTTGTATTACCTCTGAAACAGACAATTTATTGGAGTGAACATACCTTTTAACATATTTTTTTTTTGTCAAGTTTGTGCAGTAGGTGTAAACTTAGTAGAAGTGCCGTTTGTGAATTATATGCTAACAAGGAAATCAGGAGGAAAAACTCTCGAAAAGTCTTTATAACTAATGTCGGCATGCCTTAAATTAAATCTGAATTAAAATTTCCCGTTTGTAAACTTTCGGATGTAAACTTTTTAAGTAGGTCTACGCTATAGTACGTGCTTTTTGGACATGGAATTAAATAACTTTCACGACATTGATCCCTTAAAGTCGCAGCCAGGAGAAATTCTTCAGAACAGCAATGAGCAAAGTCTGTCCGTTGAACTGAGCAAACTGAACTTTAAATCCTCGTTTCTGTTGGTTTGTTGGGTGGGTTTTTTAAAAAAAAAAAAAAAAAAGTTTTATATTTAAACTCTCGCAAGTCTCTTTTCAGTGTAGCTGACTCTTCAAGCCCTAGGAAGTCCTTCGCCCCTCGGCGGACCTGTTAGGAACAAAACATTTTGCTTCCTGATTTGGGAAACGCCAGAAACTCTTTGTTTGAGTCATGGTGGGCCAAGTTTGAGAGCTGCCCCTTGAGCACGTTGGCGCCATTCCCCACGGCGCGTCCCAAGGCGCCCGTTTCCAGAATGGCTCCTTTGGTGGTAGCCCAGGAAACTGTCGTGTTGCCCAGGGCTTGGTTCAAAGTACTGTGCCTGAAGAGGGGGTCGTGGAAGACCCCGTCCACCCAGTTCCTGAGGTTGGTGACCGGCGAATCCTGGTGCCTGTCAATGACACCGACCGGGGCGGGCAGGGCGGCGGGGGCCGAGCCCCCCTGCCGTTTCAGCATGCAGGAGGGGTACTCGGCCTGGTTGAGGGAGGTGGCTGTGTGCGCTAGGGACCAGATCCGGGGCTTCGCCTCCAGCAGCTGCTGCCCCTGCTGGAAGCACATCTTGGACTCGCAGCCGCGCTGCCGGGTGCCCAGCAGGTCGGGGCCGCACTCCGCCGCCGCCGTCTTCAGGCAGCTCCGCGCCCGCTCCGCCGCCGCCCCCCCCGCCTCTTCCTCCTCCTCCTCCTCCTCCCCTCCGCCGGCGGTGGCAGCCGGCGGCGGCGGCATCTTGGCGGGGGGCTCGGCGGCCCGCGGCGGGTGGCTGCCGCCTGGGAGCGGGTGCGGGAGCGGGTGCGGGAAGGGCCGCCTCAGCTCGCACTCCGAGCTCTCCGACTCGGCGGCGTCCAAGTCCTCCAGGTCGCTGAGCTCCAGCTCCTTCTCCTCCTTGCCCGTGGGCTCTGCGGGGTGGGGGCGGGGGAAGGGACAGTAAAAACAAGACACACGGTCACTGGCGGCGCCGCGCTGCCCCCACGAGCGGGGCCCGCGGCCGCCCCCACGAACGGCGCCCGCCCCGGGGGCGAGCTGGCGGCCGAGCCCCCGCGGCCGAACCGCTAAGTGCCTGTTTTTAGGAGGGTACCCTCGGCTTTCCCGCTCTTCATCGCCTCTTCCTGCGAACCCTCCTCCTCCTCCTCCTCCTCCTCTTCCTCGTAGGGCCGCTTCTCGTCCGAGCACTTGTTCCGCGGGGGCCAGGTCATCTTGTTCTCCTTCTTGAGCCGCCGGCGGGCGTTGGCGAACCAGGTGGAGACCTGGGTGAGGGTCATCTTGGTGATGATGGCCAGCATGATCTTCTCGCCCTTGGTGGGGTAGGGGTTCTTGCGGTGCTCCTGCAGCCAGGCCTTGAGGGTGCTGGTTGTCTCCCGGGTGGCGTTTTTCCTCCGCGTCCCGCCGTCCATGGTGCCGTACCTGCGGGCACAGGGGAGCACCCGCAGCGTGACACGGAGCCCTCGCCCCCCGCGGACCTGCCCCCCGCAGGATCCCAGGGCCCCGGCCGCTTGCCTGCGGCACCCCCCGAGGGGTGGCCGGACCAGAGGGGGGGGGGGTGGGGGTGGCGGGAAGGGGGGCGCGGGCAGCTCCGCTTTAAGAAGGCGACATGCCTCAAGAATTCAGGCCAAGGAGGAAAGCAAGGAGGAAGGGGTTCAGCTACCAGCAGCACCGGGCAACGCAAATACCCGCTGTGCCGTGGCGGTGGTGGCGGCAAGAGAGAAGAAAGCGCCGGCCGAATAAACGCGGTAAAAGTCAATGTCAACATTTCGGGCAGCGGGGACATCCCAGCAGCTTGCAAAAGCACAGAAATCCCACTTCCCTGTTGTTTGATCAGTCCTCCCCAAACAGAATACGTCCGGGTTGACCCCAGGGTGTAACTCTTAATAGAAATGTATTTCCTCTTACTCCCTTTATTAGTAATCTTTCCTACCCTTTTGTTCCTGAAACTGTAGAAACCTAACGCGGATGACACTGGGCTGCGACTGAATATTTAATGCACATCCTCCAGGAAAGGTCAGCGGCGCCCAATGGGCCTCAGAGCTTGAAACGGTGCGTAAGTGCGTTTGCGCCGCTTTAAAACTAATAAACGTACCAGAGATGACTCTGCGCAGGGGAAGAGAATTACCGCCCCCGTGGAGAGGGACCGCCCCCCCGCCCGGGGGGCAGGGGACCCCGTGTCTGTGTGCCCTCGGGAGATGGACGTTCCGTGGGGCAGGGGAGGCGGCACGGCTGGGGCCGGGAGGGAGATGCCGGGCGGCGGGGAGGCAGGTCCCGCAGCGGGGGGGTCGGGTCGCGGGGCGGGGGGGCAGTGAGCGAGGCCGGGGGGGGTGTGCTCTTACCTGTCGTACTGGTACTGGCTGAGGGTGTGATCGTAGGGGTAGTAGGCAGCCGCCGGGGCGATGCCCGCATGCGCAGACCCGCTCCCATCCTTCGCCTCCAAACTGTTCTGCAAGAGACACCGCGCCGCGCCCTCAGCCCCGCCGCCCCCCGCGCTCGGGTTTGGGGGGTTGGGGGGGGTGGGTACGGACCCGCGACGGACATTCCCGGAGGCCTCTCGGCCGCGGCGGCCAGCGAGATCAATAGAGACATTAACTCGGGCTGTTACGGTGTCAGGAAAAAATAAAAAGAAAAAAAAAAAAAAGGAGCGGGGGGGCTGAGGGGGAAAAAAAAAAAAAAAGGCTGGCTAGTAAGAGCGCATTTTTTTTCGAGCCGGGGTCTGGGCTGCCCTAAACTCTCCGCACGCGGCCGCCACCTCGTCAGGCGCGACTTTTAATTGCGTTACCGTGAGAACCGTGCCGGCCTTGAATATTTAATGACCGCGGGGTTGGACGCGCTGCGCATCCGCGCTTGTCGGCAGAAGCGGGGGAGCGGCCTGCGACTCGGAGGCGAGGAGGAGGAGGAGGAGGAGGAGGAAGCAAGCAAGCAAGCAAGCAAGCAAGCAAGCAAGCAGTAGAGCAGCTCCCGTGTCGGGGGGGAGCGCAGGCCCGGCGGCGGAGCAGCGCGGAGGTCGGGCGGGAGCATCCCCCGCGGCGGCGGGTGCCGCCGGGGCTGCTTACCAAGGAGTAGAAGGCGGGAGCCTCAGTGCCGTAGGTCACGTAGTTTCCATAGCCCTGGGGGCCGGCGTAGGGGCTGCCGTAGACCCCCAGGGCGGCGGCGGAGTTGAGTTCGTGGCGGGCGGTGGCGAGCAGGCGGCTCTCGTACACCGGGCAATAGACGGGGGTCTGGGCGGAGGCGGCTGCCCCCGTCTCGGCCAGCGTCCGCCCGCTGGACTCGCAGCAGGTCGTCAGGGAGTTGGTGCTCATCAGGAACTGGAGGGAGAGAGAGCGGCGCTGAGGGCTGGGGCGAAGGCGGGGGGGGCACAACTTCCCAAACTGTAACTAAGTTCAGGTTCTTTTTTTCTTATCAGGTCGCAGCTTTGGGGTGTCGCCTCCTCCCTCCCCATCCGTATTTTTACTTCAAGTCGGGGTAAAAACGCTCCGGAGAAACGCAGAGGTGCAACTGTCTTTTTTTTTTTTTTTTTAAAAAAAAAAAAAAAAAAAAAAAAACAACAAAAAAACACCACAACAACAAACGCACGCCCCGTGACTGTGGGCGTTTAATCCTCTGTAATGCGTCGCTCCAGCCCTTTGCAATTAAAAACTAACTTTCCCCGTGCGTTCTCACAAGACTGGGTTTACACCGGTTTTCTCCTCTTGCAGCACAATGCTTTCCATGTGCGTTTTTAAACCTTTTTTCTAAATCACTCATGCATATTTATTTCGACTGCGGGTTTGTAGCGGCCACGCACGCATCTGTTATTAACTTGCTGTCTTAGACTATCCCATTAGGTTTCTACGGTCTGGACCTCAGCGCTTCCGTGTTTAATTGCTAAACTGCGAATTTAATCGGGAAAGAGGAAAAAAGCGCTGGGGGAGGGGAGGGGGGGAAAGAGCGGGTGGGGGGAGTTGGGGGATCTCTAGCTCCCCTTCTCACCACTCTCATCTCTGCAATCCTCCCCCACGCGTCATTATCACCCCCAAACACCCTAAACCCCGCGTGTTTCTTCCCATTTTAAAATCTGTGCGCGAGATATAACTTGAGTATCTTGGAAAGATGCGGAGCGAGCAGCCGCTTTGCCGCTCCAGCTCGCCAGAAAGGATCGCTGCCGCTCTCAGCCCTGGACGGGAGTAATCAATAAGGACTGAAACGCAATCAGTTAACGTTGGTAGGCAAAAAGTCTTACCTGGGGTGCAGAGGAGTAAGGGTAGCCAAACTGAGGATATGACATGGTACAGAGGCTCCCAGTTATCTAGAAACAAGGCGA
The DNA here is from genome assembly GCF_965140245.1 of Athene noctua. Lineage (NCBI taxonomy): Eukaryota > Metazoa > Chordata > Aves > Strigiformes > Strigidae > Athene > Athene noctua. The sequence goes on along the minus strand of NC_134038.1, from coordinate 70,593,250 downwards.
GACGTCTGATCTGCACGCTATTGCAGCCTGGCTCTGCTCTATTGTACCAATTGATTGGTAACCACAGGTCCCTAGATGCTTATAGGACGAAGCAGAAAACCACATTTAATTTATTTACGTGAAATCTTAAACTTTTTTTTTTTTTTAAACTGAAGGAAAAAAAAAAATGTATAATGATTTTAGCACCTTCCCCTCTACAGCTACAAACCAGAAATAATAGTTACATGTGGGCTCCAAGGCTGGCAAACGTGACAGCAGAAACACATACTTTGCACCCACGGAAAAAAAAAAAAGGGGGGGGGGGGGGGGAGGGAAGTGATACAAATACATCAGCTCAGAAGCACGTTGTTTTAAAAGAGCCGAGCCTCTGACGTCACGCAAAACCTATTCAAATTAACCTGCCTGCAAGTTTAACACTTATTTTCGGGAACCTTTCCCCTGGCGTGAAAAACAGGCTCTCCGGCATCCCTCTCAGTTTGCCTAACAGGAGAGAAAGTTTGGAAAGCTCTCCGGCAGCGGCTACGCCTGCTTGCAACATTTTTGTGTATTTCTGCGGGGAAGGGAAGGAAATGAATGGTTTTAATCTGAAGGATCAATGTTGTATCAGCTAAGATTTCCCCCCACCCTCCTTCGTCACTGAAGGGCTGGTAAGCACTTTTAATTAGAAATTAATTAATGAGCAGCTGCTTCTTCCCACCCCACAGTAATAATTAGTCTCAATTACAAACAAGACATATGAAGGGACACACGACTGAGTCTTCATTTAAGATTTAATCAACAGTTAAAATTAGCGCTAACGCTGACAATAAAGCACATGACATGCAATCCTGCTTTTCTTTTCGGCTTTTATTCCAGACGTGTGATTACAGGTAGAAAACCCTACAAGCATATTCCGGGGGATGATGGAAAGGACGTGACTTCTCACGTTTTAAAACCACTTTGATCCCATCGCAAACCTGGGCGGGAGAAGCCTTTCGCGGGGCTGAGGGCCGTATCCAGCGTGTCTGTGCTCCGAGGGGGAGACAGCTGGAGGGGGGGTGGGGGGGTAGTGGTGTGGTGTAAAAGCGGAGGGGAGAGGTGTGGGGGGGAATTAGGGAGAGGGGGTGCAACTCAAACGTGCCAAGTGCTGTTTCTCGCCGAAGAGCAAACACCTCTTTCCTGGGGCTCTACGGCGGGACCCCCGAGTGAAGAAGGGCCTGGGAAGGAGACGCGTCTCCCTCCACCCCCCCTGCTTCTCCCCAACCCGCCCCACCGCTGCCAGCAGCCTCCCTAACTCCCTCGGGGGGCTGGGACACCCCCCCCCTTTCCCCCGCCCCCCCCTCCCAGCAGGTAGCATATCCCCCCGCTACTCTTCACCCTCGGGGGGGGGGGGGGGGGGGGGAGCGGGGGGCAGGCTCCGTGCTGCCGCCCGGAGGTAGCGGCCGTCGGGGGAGGGGGGGAGAGATGCTGGGGCTGCCGGCCGGCGGCCCCAGCATCTCGCCCCCCTCCCCCTCTACGAGCAGCTACCGCCGGGTTAGGGTAGGTGGAGGAAGCTGAGTAGTCAGCTCCGAGGCTGAAGCTCGGCTGCTGGTGCCGTTGAACGTTGCTCCGTGATGTGCAGACTTGCTCAGAGAGATCCCTGGGTTCAGACATGTGAATAGCCCCAGGGTCACACTCTAATTAATGATGATGTTCTCTTCTTCTCCCCAGCTGGAAAACTGCCTCCCAGAAACGAATCTGCCCACACTGACAGCTCGATTGAGGGTGATTGATGACTATCTGGAGACCACAGTACACATAATATAATATCTGCTGCGTAATTGCTTTAATTTACAGATGAAAATACTAGTTCTCGGATTGAGTTAGACTACAACGAGAGGCGTTTTATGGCGCTTTACAGTGTTTGCAAATAAAAGATATCAGATACAGTACATGCAAATTATCCTGACAGCTCAGTATCTGTAGCCGGGAGAAACGTATAAAGAAAGGGAATCAGATGACATTAATAATCGGGTTTGAATTCTGTATTGATTTTTGGAGGGGAAGAAAGTGCTTTTTTCTTTCCTCACCTGAAATGCTAATACCTTCTTCTTTCTGGGAATATTAATAACTTAGCCATTGGGTCTCTCTAACTGAAATGCTCCTTTATTCCTCCCGCTACCCCGGTGCTGCGGGGATAATAATGAGACTTATAGCTCCTATTTCCGAGCAGCTTCCTTCCACGCGACGTTCTGGCCGTCTATTGCATTGTTTGGGAAGAAAAGACACCCGGTGTTTACACAATGGTCTGCACGCAGCGTTTGGTGCTGCTCTCTCTGCCTCCTGCGCTGATTGCGCTGGGGGATGTTTATTTAAGCCCTGGAGTATAACTCACCGGTGCTAGGGAAGAAAACAGTTGCACTTATCTCAAGAGCTGCTCGGTGTAAAGCACTATAATTAGCCGGGAGAGCTAGAGAACCGCCTGGAGAAGTCCTCCCAGTTTTCCAGGCTACAGTTTGGGAGTTGTCCTGGTATGGCGGGGTTGTTTTTTTTCCCTTTTCTTTCCCTCTTTTGAGAATACTGCAGATGTCAACTCCGCAGTGGCCCACGGAACTACAGGTTTTGATATTTAGATGAGTCTATTAAACTTTAAAATACAAGGTGAAATTCAATATTTATAGTCCTTGTCTATTTATATATCACAGTTGTCTTTCACTGCACCATACAAGTACTCTGGTGCCCAGTTTTGCACTGAACTTTCCTGTATTAATCATGATAATTATTTGTCATTTTTCTTTGCAGCCTGCCTGCTCTGCTCCGGTCAGCTTTGTGCCAGTTCCAATCTGTATTCCCTAGAAAGCAGTCATAAAAAAAAAAAAAAACCAAACAAAAAAAGCCAACAACAAAAAAACCCTCCACACACCAAAAACAAAAACCCACCAAAAAATCCCACCAAACCCAAAAAACAACAACAAAACAACTTAATAACCTGAAACGCTAAAAGCTGACGTTACATCTTTCTGCAGCGTTCACGTCTTGTTTCAGTTGCAATCTACAAATAGGGGCCCTTTGTGGATAAGAAACTCAACCCAATTATATTTCGTCTTGAATTGTTGGTGCCCGCACAGAAACACGCAATAAGCCCCACAATGATTTAAAATCACCTTTGCGGCTCTTGCACACAAACAACGTAACACGGTTCAAATCCAAGCAAAGACGCTTAATGCTGTGGGCTATATCCTTAAGCATTTGGAAAATGCAAGTCTTTGCTGTGCAATAAAAATTGATCCTTGTCAAAGCCCTGATTCCTGTACAAAGCAGTTAACAGCTTTCGCGAAAGAGAAACACATGCTGCCTTCTCCAAAGTTTGAGCAACTAAACCCATCGCGATCAATAGGAAACGCTGGAGAGTTCCCCTCTTGTGGGAGACAGCCTGCACACCCAGACGAGTGGGGATTTTGCAGCCAAAGCCCGACCGAGTCTGTCTCCGAGGGTTGTGTGTTTCTTTCCCGAGAACCCGGAGCCAACGTTCATACAAGTTTTATCATAAAAGCATGAAACGAGAAGGAAACGCTGTGGTGCTGGAACAGGCCACAGCAGGTAAACCAGAGAGCCTCTTCAGGAGTAACGCTTTGATGGACGTCTTCAGGGACATGATCTAGAGGCAGTTAATGCAGCTACACTTTTACTATCTGCATTTTCATCGCCTCCTCCTTTGGAGGGGTTATTGCCACTCCTGGAAATATTTCAGCGACGGAATTTGCTTATGGGCTAAACAGACTTTAGCGAGCTCTTTCAGTCGACTTCGCTTTGTTTTCACGTTACAGATTTAAAGCAACCTTGACACCTCCTGACAAACGCTGTGAAGCTCTACACGTTGCCCATTTGGGATCTGACATGGAACCGAGGGCAGCCTACAACATTTTCAAGTAGATTAGCTCCCATAAAGTCGCTATCGACAGTAAATACGACTATGTTTCCTGAGCCCGTCTGAGGTGTAATTGCATCTCCTGCACTCTGAATCGAGGGACAGCGAGCTGACACTGCCGACCTGCACAGACCTACGCAATGGCTTGTGATCGGCAGAGCTATGATGACAAACATCACACTTGCATAAGAAGGCGCCGCTAATTAATTGACTCAGATTACAACTGCACGTAAAATCAGGCGTTCAAAGCTATCCCTCTGAATGCTTTCATTCTCCAAATCTTCAATCCCCTTGGCAAACAATCTAGATTAAAGCAGAAAGGCCTCCCATGCTCATTCTGTTCTTCGTATTTATTAACTTTTCACACTTAAGAACTGGAGCCAACACACGCGCGCTCTCTCTTCCCACCCCCCTCCCCAAAACTTTTCAGCAAGAGAAGCAAACGCTGCGACCTGGGCAGCTGCTGGATGGCTGAACGGACCCTACAACATGCCCACATTTACCTGCTCGGTGCAGAGCATCGCAACTACGCTTTCACCAGCAAAGCAAAGGTTGTTAAGAGGTTTCTCCTTCCAGCTCTGTACCCCCAGTGCCGCAGACTCGGCGGCATTCAAACGCCACCGCCTTTGAGCTCTCTGGCAGCTGACAGCTTGAACATACTCCCCTGCGAAGATAAAACTTTCCTACTTGCAAGGTCAAATTCTATGCCTTTTAAAGTTTGCCTTAAAATCCAGAAAGTTTGACTCGATACCTTACCTTAGCGCTCGCTGAATATCATATCCACACCCCCTTCCCAAGAAATAACACACATGTTAAAATACATTTGCCCTCTGTCCTAGGTAAAGATTGCACAAAGCCAAATGATTCATCACAGATAGTTTCTCTTCCCTCCAGCAGTTCGTTTTCAGCTGCCTTGCTGCTAAAGCAGGCTCCGAAGGGGAGGGGGGGATAAACCCCACCGCTCCCCCCCTCCCCCCGCTTCCGTAGAGAGAGAGACACAGACACACAGACACACACACACACACACACACACACAAACATCGCCACCAAAACGAGGAGAAAATGTTTACCTGCGATCACGCCAGGCGTCGGCTAAAGCCTCGCAGCGATGGCTGTGCCATGGCAGGGCTTCGCTCCTGTCGGTTGCGCGGGCGGGCTCCGCGGGGAGCTGCGCGGAGCAGCGCGGGCATTTCTCGGCGCGCAGTACCTGCGCGGCGCGGCGCGGTGCCGCCGGTCCCCAGGCGCCACAGTCACTTCACTAACCCCTGCACCAGAGTGACGTTCAAGTGAACAGCTCCACTGATCACACTCTTTCCTACTGATTAACACTTTCCAACGCGACCAGGCACTCCGCTTCCAACTTTTCCCGTTTTAAACCAGAAGCAGCCAGCACCGCTTGCTCCCGCGGGTTATAAACGCCGTCTGGGGCGTGGGGGACACCATAATTAATAGCAGGTTAGTAAAATTAGTGCTGCTGCTCCAACTGTTGTCCTTGTTGCCAACAATAATTGCATTGATTCGGGAAGGACACCAATGTCCTCCATTTAACCTAATGATCTGCGGGTTGCACACGCTGTAAGGCAGCCGTAGCGTTGATTAACGGCGCGCACCTCCGAACTATCATTTATCTCGGCGAGTCACGACTGAAAGGCGCTAAACTTGCAGGCAACTCTCCCTGCCTCTCTCGCCGCCTTTGTTTCCCTCCCGTTTGAGGAGGTGGGCTGGGAGGGCCGCGCTAGCCCTGCGCGCAGGAGACGGGCACCCGGACCTGTCCGCCCATCGCCCCTTGGCGCGGCGCAGAGCCCCGGGGCAGCGCGGCGGGGCCGGGGGACGCGGGGAGGGGCGGGGGGGGACGGCGCGGCGGCTCCCGCCACCGGGGAGCCGCTCCCGGCCGCGCCCCCGGGGCCGGCCCCGCCGCCGCCCGCCTGCCCTGGGCGCAGCCCGCCGGGGCTGCCCGGGCACCGGGGGCTTCCTCCGGGGAGGGGGGGGGGCGGCGGCCGCAGGCGGGTCGGGCCAGGAGCTCTTGCTCCCGCTGATCCTCTCCGTCCTCCTGCGCCCGCCCGCCCGCCCTCCCGTCCGTCCGTCCCGCCCGCTGCCCGCCGCAGGCTGCTGCCGCCGCTCTCTCCTGCGGAGAAGTTACCGGGGCCCGAGGCTGGGCCAGCTGGCAGCGAGCCCCCCGTCTTAAATGTCTTTCCTGGTGTGCGCCCCCCCCCCCCCCCCCCACTCTGACCCCCGGGCGCCGAGAGCCGCTCCAGGCCCCCGCCCGCTGCCCGGGGGCCGCCCCGCGCCCCGGCGGCCCTGCGGGGCCCTGCCGGGTGCCAAGTTTTACGGTGCGGTCGGTACTTTCTTTTCTTAATTGTTTGTTCAGCAGGAAAAGGGACAAATCGGGATTGACAGAAGGGGGAGGAGGAATCAATATCGTTTCTGTTTCAAGGCGCAAGCCGGGACAGACGTCTCAATAAGACAGAGGAGGCGAAAAAGAGAATATTATATCCTACCTAATTAAGGGAAGACAAAGAGGTGTGGGGAGAAAGGTTCAGCAGAGGTGGGGTGGCAATGGGAATTTTTAATCCGGTGTCTTCCCACCGTAACCACCAAGGCTGAACAGTAACGTTAATAGGGAACATCTGTACATGGACAGATTTATTCTTGCCAGGGCTCTTTCATCCCCGTGTCATTTGCATGGACCCGTGCTCGTAATGTTCGACACGCTGCACCTTGTAGTGCAATGACAGGGTAAATCTGATGAATGTTGAAACTGGGAAATCCTCTTCTCTTTCCCCGTTCTCCCTCCTCGGATTGCCCTTGCAGCTTCCAAGGCGGGGAAACCACACGGAGAGAGAAAACGTGAGCCTTCTCCCCATCTGCACTTGTAAACAGAAAGCCCATCCTGCCGCGAGCCTTTGCGTTTTAAAGCCGAGTAACAAACCCCCAGCGACCTGGACGCCTGGGCTGCCGGCCCAGGGCTGGCCTGCTCGCCGGCAGGACGAGGGCGACGTGGCTCGGGACAGGGGCATCGCTCCGCTTCCCAGCCACCCCGGGGGACTCGCTCTTGCCCTCCCCAGATCACCGGGGAGCGCTGTCCGCGGCCCGCCTGGGCCTCCCTGCCTGCCCCGGGGAGGCCCGTCCCGTGCTGCTGCCCCCGGGCTCCTGCCCCCGGCTGCCTCCTGGCCCGCCTGCTCGGCTGCGGGCAGGCCCGGCCCGAAGCGGGGCCGAGGCTCCCGGGGGGCAGCGCCGTGCCCGCGGGGAAGAGCCGCTGCTCCGGCGGGAGCCCTCCCTCCGTGGACCCCGTCCAGCCGCCCTCCATCCCCTCCGCCCGGCTGAGCCCCTTTTCTACGGGGGTGTGTGACACCACCTTCCCCCCCTGGGGGTGACAGCTCCCCTCCGGCCCAAACGTGCTTCGGGGGACCCCGACCCCGCAGCACACACCCCACCCTGCCCCGGGCGCGGAGCTGCCGGAGATAGGGGAGCCCCTCGGCCCGGGTGCCCCCCACCTTTTCCGACGGCAGAGCAGCAGGGAGGAACTACTGTGTTGAAGTGTTGGGGGGCTGCTGGATGCAGCTGCCCCCCACCCCCCTTCCTTGAAATTTACCATGGTGTTCAAGGGCAGGAGGCATCCTTCAGAAAATCATTTTTTATACTAACAGCTCCGCCTCCAATAACAGTCCATATCTTCTGTAATATAACAACCTCCGTTCCATGAGATCAACATTTCTTATTATTTCAGTTGTGGTTCAAGGGAGCAAGCGGACTCCTGAGTCTGTCTTTTCCAATTTGCTCATGTCGACCTGCACACCTTGGAGATTGACACCCATTGCCGCTGTGACCCACGCGCCAGAAAGCGCGGTGGCTTTCTGACAAAGCCTGGCCTAGCCAGGCAGGAGGGTGGTCAGACCGAGCAGAGATGAAATCCCAGTAGGCATGTGTCCAGGTCAACCATAGTGACGTGACGGACACAGCCACAGAGGGAACACTGGTCACCTACAAATCTGGGGAGGTGCTTGCAACCAGAGCAAAAGCACTCCTCAAAAATCATGGTCTCTGGCCCAGGGCTTGAAGGGCATTTGTAGATTTCACCTGATATTGCTCATGATGTCATTACAGATTCTTTTTCTCCCTCTTTTTTTTTTTTTTTTTTAAATGACCAGTAACGCTAAGGTTTCAACAATTTTTAACATTTAAACTATAAAAAGATACTCTTTGCACTGTACAAATGGTGTTGGTCCTGCCTATCCTGGCATCTTTTGGCATTCTTTTGCATTTCTGTAGCTAGATCAATGCCCTCTCTGCTGTGAAAAGGCCATCATTAAATCATTCCAAGTGGTTAAAAACCTTAAATTTTCATGTCATTCGACGAACAGCACTGGCGATAGACTGGTGATAGCACCACATACTTACATCAGAAAAGAAATATCATTTAATTGTCAATTCCTGCAACATCGCGGCTATCCTTTGAAGACCTACTGTCTAAGAGATCAGATGAGAGAAAACACCATCTTGATCTCTTACTTTTTTGGCCTTTATTTTCCTGTAGAGATTACTAAATCACACCTAGTCAAGGAATAATATACTAATGCTGGTCTCATAACTCACGCACGCTATGAAGGTCCTAGAAACACATTAGCTTAATCATGAAACCTCTCAGATAATTTATGTAACTGGAATAATTTCACAGGAAAGCCAGTGTAATTCAGAAAGTAGTAAATACATGGATAGAAATCAGATTTTCACTGAAACTATTCTTGTCCTCATCTGGCTCAGGTGCCAAGTTTTATGCTAGCCTCAGAGCAGCAAGGTTTATCTTAATGTGCAGGGATCCATACAGGTACATTTCTTTTCCTTTTCTCACATTAAATTCATTATGTGATGTTCAAAAGACTGATACACATTAGAAAACCTTTAGGCATTTCAGTGTAAAAGGAATGGTTTATTAAAAGGAAGGTTATTACTTTGAACAATGACTTCAGTGTCTACATTTAAATGTGAAATGTTTATCTGGCACTGACCTGCATTGGTCAGAATCTATATGACTGTACTTTTATTCATAAATGCGCACCTAAGCTAGTAAAACACATTTATTTTCAGATTCCGTGTGGTCATTTGTGGGTCTTTTGTGGTCCACAAAGATACAGGCTGATAATTATATTTTTGATAATTTTCTAAGCAAGTGTTACCATAATTCCATTTGGGAGCCCATGATTTTGAGAAGATCTTTATTCTGTGGTAGAAAAAAATGTTGATGTGGTTAGAGAAATAGCTTAGGCTGTCTTAGTGTACGCAATATATGGATGGGTGGAGAGAATTACTTTTTAGTAGAAAAACAGCATCATCTTAAATGCTTAAAAGCTTAGCTATTTCAACCCTTCCTGAAGACCTTGAAAAGGCAGGAGACACCGAGTGAGTCGGTAGCACCAAGTTCTCCTTCCCGCGCTGCAGCTTTGCTGGAGCATGGAGGGTGGCCTGAGCCTGCAGACCTTGCCCAGGTGAGCAATGCTGCTGAGGTGGAGCTCCAGGGAAGCAACACAGGAAAAAGCTCCTTCCTCCATGTTAGACAACTAAAGAGAAGTGGACCTCGGGTCTTATCCCACTGACCTTCCGGTGAATGAGTTGTTCTCTAAAATGCTCCTTGAGAGTGATCACTTCTTGCACAAAAGGGATTGTAGAAGAGAACTGCATGTGCTTCAGAAAACAAAGATGCAATTAAAGCAGCATTTGTAGTTTTCAGTTAGGGTTATCTTTCAATGCGGGATGAACCATCATTTTTTTCTGCTAATTATTTTCATTAGCTGTATTAACTCTTCCTGAGAGCTCTTAATAATTGCTTCAGAGCAGAATGTGTAAAACTGAAAATTATTTATGGCACTGATTAGAACTACAGAATACTAATATGGGTAGTCAGGAATAATTTACCATAGCAGGAAAAGCATTATTTAATTGTTTAATATAGAAGTTTAATTGTGCTTGCATATAATTATCATGTAAATATCACTGTGATCACTTTAAGAGGTTATTTCGAAGTGTGCCAAAATTCTGAAGCAATCTGAAAAGAATTAATTTTTTTTCTTGCCTCCCTTCACAAGTCTCTCAAGTGCACTATATGTTTTAACTTAAACCAAAATATAGCCAAAGGCAGACAGGAGTTCCAACAGTGACCAGTGTAATACTCACTGCTTTTAATTACTGTAACAATAAATCACACAGGAATGTCCTCCAGGAACTAAATGATTTTCTAAAAACATTTGAGAATATTTTTGAAATTCAATTAATTGAAGGCACCAGATAAAAGGTACACATTCTTAATGGCTATAAAATAACCCTAAGGGATGTAACTGAGCTCCAAGCTTAACTTCAAAGTGTGACAGAAATACTTACTGTATTACTTTAAAAGTATTCAGATCAATGAATCAGTTAAAATTACTTATACATTTACCAACCTTTTCATTTTCTTTCTGAATATGATAGAAAGAATTGCTCTCATTTCCCAGGATACAAAAAGCAGTTGAGACCTGTAAAAGAAATTGTAATTAAAGCCAGCCTTCAGTCAAAATTGGTATTATGAATTTTTGGTTGACACATGATAAAGAGGCCAGCGAAACATAAAAGTGGCTTGATAAAACATACATTTAGACATTTTATACTGAAATTTAACTGGCTTGTGGAGATATTTCAGGTTCTGGGATTAAATCTGTCCTTGCTAAAGCCAGTAAGCATTTTTCTACTGAATTCAGTAGAATCAGAATGTCACCCTACAGTCTGTATTGTGTACAGCTGTGTACTCGACTGGCTAGCTGACTATGGGACAAATCAGTTATCTATTTTTTTTCCCCTCTCTTTGGACTAACTATGCTAACTCAAATGCCCACACAGTTTTGCAAGGTGCTGAACATCTCAAAGAGTCACTGTATGCCTTCATCTTTTGCAGAAAGCAGTCTGAGGTAGTATGCCAACTAGTGCTCAGTGGGATCCGACTCTGAATAAATGCCTTGGCATTTGGCCTGTAGTCTATGAGCAACAGAGGTTGTTTTAAAACAAAAATGTTTAAACCATCATCATTTTCTGATCTGGAAGATTTCATAAAACCACATGACTCAACAGCAGGGAAGTGTTAAGAAACATGTAGAAGCTGAACTGTCGCTACCAGTCATTTTTTTTAGCAGAGGTGCTATGTTCTGAGCAGCTCTTCCTTTCACTCTGTAATCTCAATATATACCATGGAGACAAGGGTTAACTTCTAACCTTTGCAAAATGGCTGCTTATTATAAATATTCACCGATGAGATATAATTAAAGTGCATATATATTATCCCCCAGTGCAGAAAGTTTAGAAATAGTGTAACCAGAATTATGCACACATGTACTTCTGATGCACACCCGTGTCTGTGTGTTTGTAGGTACACATGCACACGCACACACAGAGGGAAAGGATGCAGAGAAGTGTCTGTACTATATGAAGGGACTATATTCCAAGAGAAGATTGAAAATACTCCACAGAAGACTAATTACAATATTTTCCAGTGGGTACCTATTTTCAACACTCACTGGTAATTTTCTTAGTAGCGTGTTAACATTTTCTCTATGTTTAAAACGTGTTAAACTGAGACAGTAAAAAAATGAAAATAGTGCTGCAGACATAACTGCATCTTTATCCCTTCTATTTTTTTTCTTGGTCATTCAAAGTCATAAACATCATAAGAATCTTTGAGCATTTAATATTGATGTTATGTCATGAAAATGTAACAATATTATGTAGCTCCACGGAGTAATTCTTCATGCTGCAGGTGCGAGGTGGGTGGAAGGGTCACTGAGCAATGGAAACATCTACAGTAGATGGCAGTTGCAAAATAAAGGTGTCGACAGTACATGTGTTATATAATAGCTATGTTTAAATTGCATGTAATAAATATAATACAAGACTAAATAAGACTCAGATTTCGTCAAACGACTCTGTTTAATAATGGTAGTAGTCTAACCGTGACACTCTTGGTAAGGGACTGCAGACTGTAGGAGACAATTTGATATGTTTATTTTGAGAGGCAAATACCCATAATATTCACAACAGACTCAAATCGACCAAATTAATACCTGTGACCAGCAGCCGGGTTCAAATCAATTCTGCATTAAAAAGTCCAAACTTTCTAGTAAATGTTTCTTCCACCCATTACTCCAATCCGCTGTTCACAAGCATTTAAAAGCTTTTATTTTCTGAAGACCTTGCAGTCAAAAGATCTTTTTCCAGAATAGTTAGGTTGTTTATCTCAGCAGGGTTGTTTATCTAATAAAGGAACACATGGATTTATGAGTATATATCTCCATCAATTCTGAGAAACTGTAAGACATTCTTACATTTCCCCCTCTTCTCCATCCAGTTTTGAAAAGTCAATAAATATTTGAACACTTTTTTTTTCCTTTTAACCTGTGGTGAAATAGTTGAACTGCAGTAATATAGAAGAGCTGAAGTAAAAGCAAGTCAGAATTTTGGCTTCAGATTAAAGCTGGGTAAACCTGGGAAAACTCATCTAGAATGTAGAATCATTTAACTGAAAATACATGTCAGACAAGGTTAAATATGATTAACAAAGGAAAAAACTACCCTCATACATCTAATTTTTAGGTTTGCAAAAAGTCAATGCAGTCAATATATGAAATGTTGTCATGTTTGTTGTAAGGTGCTATGTTTCATCTGCGTTGTATTTTCCAGTTAACAGTACTCCTTCTCCTCCTCTCCCAAGCATCGCATTTCATAGCAGGTAGAGCTATCAGTCCTAAGGACACAGACAGTGGGAGCTGAGGGCTTTCTGCAAAATTTGTATTAATATTGAAGGAAGAACCTTCCTTGGGAGGATGACTCCGTTTCTTTGCCCATACCCAGAGACAACTGTGGGAGGTAAAAGATAAAGAGCAGACACCTGCAGCCGCACATGCCCACAGAGAGCGTGTCCAGTTTGACATTTCAAGCCTCACACAAGGCTACCAGCCGTGCTCCATTCCCACGCCAGCCTATTTTTCAGGTGAAAGGGAAGCAGAGTAGTACAAGAGCTGCTTATTCAGGAACCAAGAAAATGTCAGTACCACGCTCAAACCCAGTGTGGTTGGGTATGCAGCAGAGCCAGCGGTGACATTGGTGGAACTGGTTAATGCAGCTGACTGTGCATCACCTAGAGGAAATTTCTGCTGAGACAACATGATGGAGCCAAAGGTCAGTGACAGCCCATGGCACCACAGCCATTTCCAGATACTCCAGCTCTCACCCAAGCTGTAAAAAGACTGCAAGTTTGGCCAGGTGGTCATGAGAACTGCCAGCTGCCCGTGGTCAGCCAAATGAAGTCTGGGTGGGACAAGCATGAGAAAGTCTGTTCCATTCTGGCATTACCAAAATGCAGGCAATCCCTGAGCTTGCCCAGACTTGATAGCACGAGCTCAGTTGGACCCTTGCTTTTTTTCCTACTGTCACTTTGTCATGGTTTAACCCCAGCTAGCAATTAAGCACCACAGACGTGCTCGCTCCCTCCTCCCCCCTTCTAGTGTTATGGGGAGGAGAAACAACAAAAAAAATAGTAAAACTCGTTGGTTGAGATAAGAACAGTTAAAAAACTAAATAATGATGATAATAATAATAGTCATGAAAAAGAATATAACAAAAAGAGAAATAAAACCCAAAAAAAGACCAATGATGCACAGTGCAATTGCTCACCACCTGCTGACTGATGCTCAAGCAGTGATCCACACCTCCTGGCCCACTCTCCCCAGTTTATATACTGAGCATGATGTTCCATGGTATGAAATATCCCTTTGGCTCGCTGGGGTCAGCTGTCCTGGCCATGTTCCCTCCCAGCTTCTTGTGCACCTGCTCTCTGGCAGAGGACGGGAAACTGAAAAATCCTTGACTTAGGATAAGTGCTACTTAGCCACAGCTAAAACATCAGTGTGTTATCAACATTATTCTCACACTGAATCAAAAATACAACACTGTACCAGCTACTAGGAAGAAAATTAACTCTATCCCAGATGAAACCAGGACACATTTCTAGCTTTAACCAATAATTGAAACCTTGATCTGTCAAATCTATTCCGTGGTTCCCTGGGGGACTGTTGTTGGCTTGCAGTTTTGCATCAGGTTTTCTTACCAAAAGGCAGTTAGCCACATTACAGTAATGTGTAACGAAAGATCTCCTAACTCTGACAGCTCCTGGGCCTCAGACAGTGTTTTCTAGTGTCGCTGAGCATTTGGGAGGAGGGCTTGCTGGAAGCAGCGATCTCAGCTGGCTCTGCTTTCATGAAACTTAAAGATTTGAAACAGAAAGCACAGTGGAGTAAAATCTGAGATGATCTGAAAATGAAAAAGCTATAGATAGATGTAAAAGACTCCATAAATGTAAGTAAGACTTACGAATATGAATTCTTCTTGTTTAAAATATTCTATGTGAATTACACTGCTGGGAAAAGGCAGATGTGGATACTGCAATCACTCCTAAAAGCAGAGACGGTCTCAGGAATATTGGGAAGGCTGCTTGTTCCTCTGGTGCATGTTATGCCGGCCCTTGAGATATGTGAACCTAAATAGTTTTTTTGAGAGAATTGTGAGTCATGTGACTGTAATGGTTGACCTGTGAGTGAGAGAAGAAACGAAACCAAAGGCCATTTTATTTGTTTTGCCTATTTAATGTGATAAATTTATTTTCAAGAGACCTAGCTTAAGCTGTGTTCAGGAATCACCAATACATTTATAAGGCTCTCTAATCTGTCTTTTTTTCCCCTGAAATTACAAAGCATTGTGGCTTCCCAGCCTAACAATCTCCAGCATTGCTCACCTGCAGTTTGAGGATCTTAAAATCACTCAGGCTAGCCATGTGAAGGCACTTCAGAATTACCAGAAGATACAAGCAGGGGGGACTTATATGAATTTATAAAAATACAGTCATGAAAACTGCTGTTCAGGAGCTCAGTGCCAATTTCCTTTCTTTTCTTTCTTTTTCTTTCTTTCTTTCTTTCTTTCTTTCTTTCTTTCTTTCTTTCTTTCTTTCTTTCTTTCTTTCTTTCTTTCTTTCTTTCTTTCTTTCTTTCTTTCTTTCTTTCTTTCTCTGAGCCATATGAGTTTACTCTCGTCTTGCCTTAGTTGCGTTAAAAAATCCACATGAAACTCACTGAGAAATAGGATAACAAAAATTTTTTCTCTTTTGAATGGCACTTTTCCTTTTTGTAGTTTTGTTACTTCTGTGGAAGTGCTCGTGCCAAGGTAAATTTGTTCAATAGCACAATTTACAATTGAAAATTTTATATATAGAACTAGGAAAATAAAGTCAGTTGTAACAATACAAATAAAGAATGAATCTCATATTACATATGAATCATGCAATTAGTGAATTCCACTAAGGATAGTAATTGTTCATTACTTCAGATCTGGAAGCTATTTTGAAATGTTCTGGGAAGTTGAATGAGAAGAATATTGTTTATCTTCAAAATCAAGTTCAAAGAACTTACCTTCAAGCAAATGACGGCATTCCCAAGGAGCACTCACACTACAGAGTAAATGTTAAGGGGAACTAAAAGCAGTTGAATAGAGAAGCTTGTCTGAAATAAAACTTGCAAGAAGTTTCCCAGAAGATGATAAAAAAAAGGTCACAGTGAAAAGCAGTGAGACAGATGAAGGCCTGGGACATTCACACCAAACACTTCTCTGTTCCACTTTTACATGTGCATTGCAGAGCTATGTCCCAGTGCAGCTGAATCCCATTGAAGGTCCTGTGTAAGCCTAATATTTTTCTTTCCTGTGAAAGGAAAGGTTTATGCTAGTAGTGTTTAGAGATGTGTAAGTGGTACAGGTTCTGTGTATGTTACCAATTTGATTTTATTTCCTCTATGCGATTTAACTTCATAAATAATGTTTGCAATGGCTGAAATGAGTAAAATGATGTGGTAAAACTGCCTATCCCAAAACACCGTTAAACACATAAATAACAGTCCAGCTTTTGTACCTAAATACTTAGAAGCTTCATTTAAAGGATTCCAGAAAAGAAGGGTAATACTACAGGTAAATAAAATGCCCAGAGTCTTTCCTCTTGCTTTCTCTGCCCCCAAGATTTGTAAAGACATAAACCATCATGTCTTAGGGAATAAGCCAACTGCTGAACTTGAGCTGCTTTGAGAGAGGGTTTTTTGGTCGTTCTCTGCAGCAGATGGTACTGGTCAATATTAGAAATAGGATACTTGATGGATAGACTGTAGTTCTGTTTCAGAATAGCCATTCCCATATTTCTTCCAGATTCAGTTTTTCTTTCTCCTTTCTTGACTGCCAGGATTATCGAGGATATTTACCCCAACACACTGCTCATGGTCTTGTTTTTAAAACTTTCATTGAAGACAGATTTATTTGGACTTCCGTTAACCAGTTTAGAGGAAATTGTCCTTCTGGCAGCAATATCTCCTTGGGAATCTGTCAGTGTTAATTCTTTATTTAGCTGTTGAACCAAACCAGGAGTTAAAATACATATTTCAGAACCTAAATAAGTTTTTCAGAGTTTCTGAGCATCAACAGCTTCCACTGTGGTCAGTAACAGCTGATGTTCAGCATCTCTTTGACTAGGTCACTTTTTGGAGAAAGCTCTTACTCTTTTATGTAGCAAGGGATGGAACTCATTTCCTCATGCCAGTGTTTGCAGAAAGGGATGCATAAAGTCACGTTTAGGAAGGAAATTTCATTTAGAGATTTAACAGTTACAAAAGTGAAATAAGAAATGGTCTTATCTTGTGACTAAGACAGTAGATTTAGAAACAAAAAACTCTTGCAGTGTGTCCCCTGATGCATTAAAATCAGAGCAATTTATGATGAAAGATTCAGCTCTAAAGGAGCAGGATAAGAACCTGAACTTGAGTCTTCTGTGAGTCAGACTGACCATGTGTCGGTGATGTCCCTCAGCCAAAACATTCAGATTTCAATTCCAAAATGGAAGTATTTTATTTACTTGTTTGTTTATTTATTTATTTTCTAATTAACATATCAGAAACCTTGAGAGTAGACGTAGAACAGAACTGGTCCCTTCAGGGAACTTTTCACTTACGTCCAGAGATATGCAGCCTTATTTTCAACAGTTATACTGAGTACACAAGCACTCTGTAGACATCTACAGGCCTTGAACAAGAATGGAAGAAAGGTGGAGTGGAGGGCTGTGTGACAGAAAGTTTCGCTGTTGTGAATTTCAGACATAATTGAGAGATTTTGAACGAAGATATGTACATATGTGTACACACACACACACACACACATATATACGTATAAGGGAAAAGTTATTTTTCATCTCTGTCTTTGAAAATACAGATCTAAAAGTTTTAGAATGTAACTGATTCAAAAACTATTTAAATGAATTATTTTTTTTAATGGAAATTCAGAGAAAATGTTAATCTTTCTTTGAAAGTATATCTGCCCTAAACTGGAAAAAAATAAGCAAATCTGGTTGCAGTTATTAAAAACTGACATTGTTTAGCTGAAAATGCTTCAAAACTCAGAAACACCTGGTAAGTAGCCAGAAGAAAAAAAAAATCAAAACTTTGTTTTCAGCTTTAAGCCCTAATAACAATTTATTGGTAGCAACTGGGAATGGGAACAAATTAGATTAGGTTAATGATGTGCACCTAACTAGAAGACCAAAAAATAGAAATTGGATTCTTGTCTCTTTTAACACTTGATGTCTCTACAGTTAAAACCTCTAAATCTTTGTTGTTAATCTGAATCCAATACTTTAGGCAAAGATCTATTTGCCCACTACAGAGATAACAGAAGGGAGGTTAAGAAAATATCTTGAATGTTTACTTCAGTTTAGTTTTGTTTGCTTGTTTGTTTGTTTTGTTGCTTTTTAAAATGTCAGTAGCATGGAATATATCTATACCAATCTGGCAAATAGATCAGGTAAAGGACACTTCTGATTACTTTCACTTATATTCTTCGACCCAGAATTTGTATAAATACAGTAGAGGCTTACTCTCAACTTCTGACCCAGGCATTGTTATGGATCATTTGATGATGTAGTCTGGGGTCAGTAGACCTTCATTTCTCTAGACACAAGTACACCATTCTACAGGTTTCAGTTTATTTAGACAGAGAAATTCTTGTTTCCAGGGCTATCTGTTTCTTTAATTTCATTCTTTTATACTCTGATACATTCCAGAGTTTATTTATTTCATTTCAACATGTGTCATTTTTACAATACTATTTCATATTTTGCAAGTTTATTAATAGCTGCATTAAACTGCTTTCACAAAAGCAGGATTGTATTTTACTTTAAAATTGCAAGGGAAAAGAACAGCTTTTGAGCAGCTTTAAAGCCATTTAAATGTGAATAATTACTCTTCGGAAATTCTCATTAACAATTCCTAATATCAGATGGCATCTATATTTACAACATTTCAACACCAGGAATATTTGACTCCTAAGAATCTAGCTGAGGATTGGGCCAGATACATGGTCCTTTTTGGGCAAGAGCACATTCGGTTCCACAGCTGTGATATGGCTTGCTATCTTGTCCAGAGCTGTTACCACCAAAACTAGAAAATTGTTCAATAAGACTTTAATAAGCTATCCACAGAATCTTTGGCACTAGTTGTCTGTTCACTGAGTGACATAAACAGTTCCCAAACCTGACCTCTCCACTGTGATAGAAACAATACATTCCACCTCACGAAGTTAAGGAGTATTTTGTCAGTGTAGATTGCCTCCTCTGACAATTGGACCAGAATTTGCAATCCAGACTTCCTTTTTATGAAGGTCTGTAGATTCCTTACAATCCTGAAGAATCAAAACCTTCAAACTAACCTTCTCTCGTTTACCACCCCCTTCCTGGTTGGGCAGTAGCAGTCCTTTCTTTGGAAGGCTCAGTCATAATTCTGAGGTTCTTAGTGTCATTTGAAAAGACCACTCTGGAAACTGTTTCCTAGCATTTTCGCCTCCTGGTTGAGCATGTGTTATGGTCCCTTCTCATCTTTTGAATGCCAGGAAGCAGATTTTGAGATACTGGCGTTTTTAGACAAGTGAGACACTTGTAATTGCCAACTTGGAAGCACAGATGTGATGCCTTTGTCTTGGTTACTTTGCATCAGAATGTGCAAAAGTTTCAATGCACCCTAGAGCAGGAACCTCTCAATAACAAAGCAGGATGTTACCTGCTCAAATACTTGCTCAAATGATGTGAATTTGCTTAGCCTGAAGGTGTCAGGATTAGGTTGGATTCAGAGCGCACCCTTCTCCTTTTCAGTGAAGGATCCTTACGAAACAGCTGGGAGAAATACATTTAGAAGTTGCCCTTGATTCTCTTTCTCTGGGAACAGTTCTGGAGTGCAAGATTTATTTCTTCATGATTGCTTCAGAATATTTTGGGGGAATTTCTTTTCTCTCCTAAGGAGACTTTCTCTGAAACATTTTAAGATGCGGCTGCTAAAATATGTATAAACATCCACATTCTATTTGAGGAATATGGCTTTATACTCAAGCAAATGTTTGGAATATGGCAGATAATTCATTTTCCAGTTACATAATGGGGATATTTTCTTTCTCTATGGCTGCCTTGCTGCTTACTGCTATATTAGCTTAATGTGAAGGATTTTTTTTTTTTTTTTTTTTAATTTGGTGTCTATTTTAGGCTATGGGAAAGACATCACTTGTGTTTTTATGAGATAAGAAAGGTAAGAGAAATTTTTGAAAAAGGAGGTGCTTGCTCATCATCTTCTTGTCGTTACTTCCCATTTCCTACTCTACATCTCTTCCTGCCTCCTTTCCTTCCTTGGACCAGATAGTTTGGTTTGGACATTCTGGTTAAAAAAAGGTGGTTGTAAATTTGTTCTTGGATAGACCTGGGTACCTCAGAGTTATTTGTACTCCCAGTCTCCAGACCATGGAACTGATATTTAACTAATGTGAGGAATAAGAAGTGGTTGTTTACAGGTGGACTTTGGAAAGAAGGAGGAGAGAGATTATGACAGACTAAATTAGTATTAAATAAGTCTTTCCACAGAAGAGTGGTTCTGTGATTCTGTGAAAAGGACTTACAGTGATCTCAGTGAGTTACTAATTTGTTTACCTTCAAGTAAAATCATATCTCTAGAGCCAGCCAACTTTTATACTGAGGTGTAGAAGAGCTGTCCTGTGTGGCAACGTGATGGATAACTTCATTATACAATTTAAGAAGCTCTTCTTTCCTTTCTTGTACCTTTTCACACTCTAGTTAATCACCTCACCCTGGTTAAGCCAACTGACTACTTCAGCATTAAAAGTATGCAAAATTAACATTTTACTGCACCATTGCCAGATAAAGGCAGTCTTTTCCATCTGGAAAACAGCCAGCTTTGTTTAAATGACTCTGGTTTCTCTGTCTGATACATAGTCCAGTTGATGCCATTCCCAATCAAGGGATTAAGTCATACTCTCAACTTCCATCCTTTCTCCACCTTTTTTCATGATAAGAATATAATGTAAGGATGGCTGTCCTGAGCTGTCTCTGTCTTTGACAGGGGTAGATATTGACTACTGAGCATATATGAACAGGAGGAGGTTACAGAGATAATCTGTCAACCTCTGGCAATCTGTGGTTCGAGGACTTTCTGAGTCCAAACTGATGAAGTCCTGGTTACTGTCACTGGATCTGATCCCGATCCTGACCTGTGGGGTGACATCCTGCCCAGCTTCAGCCTGTCCCCAGGGAAATGCCCTGAACGTTCCCCCTTCTCTGTTGTATCTAATGTGAAACGACTTTGAGGTTTATTTCATCTTGCTATGTAGATTTCCCATCTTTTTGAGATGAAGGACAGAATCAGACCTCTACACACTGTTCAGCATATTGGTTCACTTTGGATTTATACAGTGACATAACAAGATTTTTTATTTTTATTTTTTATTTTTTTATTTCTTGAAACACTTTCATAATCATGTTTTTAAGTTTGTGGTTTCATAAAACTGGGTGAAAATTGTTTTCACCCTTGGGGTCTAAATCATGTACAACCCTCTTACAGAAATTGCTGCAATTTTTAATAAAAAATGTGTCTGTTTGAGAGTGTCTGTTCCCAACCACTGAGAACATCAGAATTTCCATTTTTTGGAAGTCTTCATCAGAGTAAGGGTTTGTATCTGTAAGACCTTATCTTCCCTTCTTATAGATATCAAGATAGATTCTCCTGTTGCAAGATTTTACAGGGTAAAATTCACTGCGCTTTCTCTTTGTAAGCAATGCTTATCATCTCTCCCTAAACTCTGGGATTCTGTCATCAAACAGTAAGAAGAGTGCTGAAGCACTATTTTGAGATGGTTATTAAAAGACTCTTTTTCTTGTTTCTTTTCAGTTGAATCATTTTTCCTCAAAGCTCTTGCATGAACACAGTTTGAAAAAGAAAACCAATATGACATCACATTTTGTCACCATCAATCATGTGCTATGCAAATTGAGATGCCTACAGGACTTCAGGGAGTTTAAGGCCTGCCTGCACACGGGTCTTGTACAAACAATGAAAGATTTACAATGTGAGTAATAAGTACTTTCAGGAAAAGACCGATTACAAATCAAAGTATAAAAGGGTATGGATAGAAAAAGAAAAAAGAGCAAATGTTGTTCACAAAAGGGAAACAAAGGGAATATTGAACACATCTGGTAAAATAGTTTTATGAAACACTTCTATTTGAAAGAGAGACATAAAATTCTTTTGCCCGAAACTTGTGCTTACTTTTCAAATTCTGTGCAGCTTTGAAAATGAAATGTTTTAAAAATAAATATAAAAGACCTAACAAGATATAAAGGTCCACCCACAGCTTGTTTCTGAGAGGCTGAGAGAGGATGCCTATGCTAAAATAGAGCACCAGGGCAAGAACACAGTGATGCAATTTTCTCCCAGGTGCCAACCATTCTCAGGTCAGGATCTGTGATAAAGGTAATACTTCTGTGTTTAGTGAGCCCTGATGTGTTTTTTTCTTGCATTAATTTTTCTGATTCCTTTTTGACCTGTTCTGCATTTCAGCATTTACAGCATCCTGTGGCAAGGAGTTCCAACACTTGTATGCTCACTGTATGAAGTATTATCTTTTGCTTGTTTTGAACATGCCACATGCTGATTTCATGCTGTGATTCTTGCCTGCTGGCATTCAGTGGAAAAGTACATTCAGTATCTAATAACAAAAGAATGGAGGTTACTGTATCAGGACAAATCAGAATGGTAATATATTTCCCATCAAGACACCATAGGCCAGATTGAGGTCATATTAAATGAAAGTCCTAAAGTTGCCACAGTTCCCAAAAGACTTTCTAGTGCAGTACTCCCCAGCGACCTCCCCCAGATCTGTTTCTGAAAGGATTTTCCAGCACCTTTGAAGCCAATGGCAAAGTTGAGTTAAAGATAGACCTCAGATGTAAACATAAAAAAGGCTTTAAGTGCATAAATATAAATTGGATAGCATATAGAAGATAGTGCTCATCATTAATATTAGTGAATGGCAAATTGGGGGGAAAAATCCTCAGGTATAACATTGACTCCTATTTTACTGCTTAGGCAACCAGAGAAGAAGCTGTATTTACAGGCTTGTTCCTCTACTCTTCTCCTCTATTATGAGTGACTTGATAATCATGATGAATTCTGTGCAGGCTTCTGACTGTGTAGAGTCTGTAGGGAAAAAAATCTTACTTCTGATATTCATCACACCAGAATGCTGTGGAGTAAGAATTTGAGATGCCAGTCTCTAAGAAACAGATGTCTCTGTGCAATGGATGACACCAAACCATATCCATAATTATATATAAACACCAAAAAAGACCATGAGACACACTTTGATATCTGGTACTGAAATCTCTCACTCAATTATTAAGCCTCTGCTGTAGTGAGAACCTAAAGTTAATTTCCTGGCAGTGATGTAGGATAATCAATTTTACCTAGCAGGATTTGAAAAGAGATTTGCACCCAAATCCTTGGTGACAACATTAAGTTAACTTCCCTTTTGGAAAAAATAACCGTCCATTTTTCCGTCAACAAATTGGGCGCAATAATATGATGAGGTATGATAAGCAGTAAAAGCCAGATCAGTTTTGGGAAACCCATACATGGGTCTCAGGGAAAACCCAAGAAATTTTATGACAGTATTGGGCTACTGGAAGAGCAACCTGTTCAGGGCACTGGCCATTATCTATCAATTAAGTGTAAACTGTAAGAATAATCTTATTTGAAGGTAATTGTCTATTCTAATTTTAGTCAGACACTTGTTGGTTTATTCACTGAAGAAAAGTTTTCTATCCTTAAGGAACTTTTATTCTATGGAGAGGTCCTGAGAGTCCACTGGTCTCCACCTGCTTTCAGAACAGTGCAAGTGTCCTGTAGGTTTTCTGCCACATTTGCCACACAGACCTCCTAGGATACTCTAGATCATGTTAAATATTTCTCTGTGCCATGTTCAGACAACTGGATGCCCCCCTTCCATCCTGTTCATTTTTGATCTGTTGGGCTCAATTGTATGCTATCACAGTGAGTTCTTCTGCTTCCTTTCACACAAGGAAAAGATGTAATTCCTTTTCTAGGTCACTTAAATTTTATTGTCTGTTTCCCTGTTTTTGTGGTTTTTTTTTGGTTTTGTTTTGTTTTGTTTTGTTTTTGTTTGTTTGTTTGTTTTTCAATGAGGAGATGAATAAGAGTTCACAATTTGCTGTTGCCTTTGCATGCATTATTTTATTTCTCTCTTACGTAATTCCTCTCCAAATGAAAGAATCCTGATCCTTAAAAGCTTTCATTTCATGAAAATCTCATCATATTTGCATTCATGTTGTGTGAACATCTTCCCTTTGCACTCTATTCTTTATTTTAAATGAGGTGACTGGACTTAAGCACAACATTTGAAGTGAAAGGGTACAACTGGTATCTATATAGTAATATGCATAAATTTGTAGTGTGTTGATGTCCACAAGCCTCCAGACTGCATAAGGTTCCTTTGGGCTGCATACTGTGCAATCATGGAGTCTTGCCTGGAAGATCTTCCAATCAAATTTTAAAACAGATGTTAAAAGGTGAATAAATCATAGAAATGAGAAAGGAAAAGTGTACAAGGAAATAAAATCGTTTATGAGCAGTTAATGCAAACCCAAGCAATCTGATTGATGATGGCATTATATGATTTTTTCAGGTATTATTTTAATCCAATGTTTTATATATTTTAAAATGTAGTCCCTAAAATCCACAAATAATGAATAACTATGTTAATGGAGATGCCAACAATGACTCATTGTCTCCTATGCCTGACTCCCAAGTGATTACCATTCACTTAGAGTTCATGAAGGTGTATCATCAGCTCAGATCATATTGAATGTTTTACCTCCCACTGTACATTAACATGCCTCTGTTAACACAGTTTTAACTGAAGCCAGGCTGTGCAGTTGTCTGTCTTTTAAAGTGCCTCTGGAATTCCACACAGTTCTTCCTGATTTTCAGTAACCTAAATCATTTTGACACCTGTGAATATGCAACCTTGGACTTCACCTTTTCTCAAATAATTAATAGACACATTAATTAATTATTTTTAAGAGTTTAAAAGAGTTCCAATATTAGCTCTATTGTTTATGTGAGGAACACAGTACAGGAATAGTCACAAAGCCAAAGTGGTAACCTGTTTCCTGGGACATTGCCTATAAAAATAACCATCAGCTGGTATTTTTGAAATTTGCTAAGCAAAGTCTAAAGGTAATTCCTTACTCTAGGCCTGCATTAAACAGAAGGAAGTCACAGTCTCTGGTTATTCGGGGCCAATGGGGGATATTAACTCCAAAAGGAAGTTGTCTTTGAAGAGAAAATGCTGATTTTACCTCTTCTGTTTGAAATGAAAGGTACCCGCAGGTCTCAAATGAAGGAATGTGTCCCAGGAAAACATACAGTCTCTCAGGTAGAAAAGACAAATCAGTGCACAGATGAAAAACAGTGTCTTAAAATTCACCCAGATCTTGCAGCCTGTTGAGAAGAGCAGGAAGAGCATCTAAAAATAAATCTCTGATATGTGCATGAGTTTTCAGTCTGAGAATAAATTTAAAGATGTAGCTTTGGATAGATTTCACTGCAATATTCTGATCTAGAAATGCCAATAAAGTACTGTGATCATAATTTCAGAGGTAAGATGGTTACATCTTAGCCAAATATAGGTAGCAAAAGGAGTCTGGTCACAGTAGCTTCTTTTGCATAGTCAAATAGCAGACAGTCTCTATTATTTTTGAAGTAGCAGCCTTTTGATACAAAAGGTGGTGCTGTAAATTACCTCATGGGACTATTCATACTCAGTGGGGTCTTCAAAAGCTTCAAGCTTCTGAATTCCTATGGAAAGCAACAGAAATTAGGCAATCTCTAAAAATCCAGTAACCGTCTGTTTGCATGTTTCTGCGTTGAAATACTGATAGTGTCATATTTCTGAATGTTTGGGTTCTGTTTCTAAATTATTTACAAGCTATTAAAATTTTACCTTAAACACTTTAGTAGATTGTGGGGCAATGGTTGAATACAGTCTTTTTGCCATGCCAGATAATTTCAGTTTATAAGAGTAAACAAAACTGAGAGAAACTGGGAAATTTATCTCTGAACAGAATAAAGATTAATTAATGGATTTCCTGCACAGAGTAGATACAAGTTACTTTTAAGGCAATCTATTCTTCTTAGGAATTAAAATTACTTTCTTATAGTCCCTACCAATTTGGAAAGACAAAGATTCAGAGCACAGATGGTTGTAATCCAGTTGGCACATCAGTTACTATCAGCTTTTTTTTCACTTCTAATTCCTGCATTTTGTTTTCTGCCCTGGAAGAGTTCCTAGGTACAAACAACACTTTACGCAGCTTTGTTGGCGACAGCTGATATTGTTTCAGTTCTGAATTTCACATTACTAAAAAGACCCTGGGAGAAATTTAGAGAACAACAAAAATAATCTGGATGGAAACAATGAGAGACAAAATTGGTTTATGGGGACAGAGCATAAAAGTGAGGCATGCACAGCTTTGTCAGGAGGTGACTGCAGAGGAAAGGTGGTAAGAAAAAAGAGAGCAGTATTCTAATAGTATATAATGGCTGAAGGTTTTTCAACTTCAGGAAATTCATATGGTTTAAAAAGATGCAATAATGATTAATAAAAAGAAAGTGATAAAAAAAAAATCCGGTATGCGAAATATTGTAACCTCAAGACTTTAGGTTGCGAGGCAGTTTAGTAATTAAATGTTTAAGTTAGGAGAGTATTCCTCCTAAGGAAATCTATGGTAGCCATGCTGGGTGAGACTGTGGGTGTGATTCAGCTTCAGATTCAGACAACTAACAGAAGTGTCTACTGATAATAGAGATGCTTGCATGTGAACGAGTGTCAGAGTCAGTGGGGCTGTGGGACTTGTTCATTTGCCTAAATGTAGGCATCTAGCATCATTTAAGTTGCCATGGGCATTGACCTTTATCCAAAAGATCTGGCAGGTCTAGCACCGGTTGTAGGGGAGACTTGTGCCCTGCTGGAGCAGCAGCTGGTGGCCGGGCAGGCTTCAGCAGCAGGAACCTGCTGTGGAGCTCCAGATGCCAGTGGCCATGCTGGCAAATCTTCTTCAGCTTTAGAGGGAGTTGAGACCCACCACCCCTGGCTCGTGTGCAGACACCTACTGTAAACACCTAAAGTGATAAGTTTCAGAGTCCAGAGCTGAATCCTGCCTTAGCTGTGTTTTTCATTTACGCTTTCTATGACAATTAATTTCTGTAGTTAAATCATAAAGTCATCCACAGATTATGAAGTAACCTCAGCTCTGAAGGATCTGGAAATTAATTCTGATGTGTAATTAAATCATATAATGTCTTCTCTCTTATAATCTTCTTAGAATATCATGATAAAATTTTGGTGTTTAACTGAATCAAATTTTAACAGTTTTGAAAGTTATTTGGATCTTTCCAACTTCTTTTGTGACATCTTCTGGGATAGTTAAAATCTTAGCAAAAATATTCCAAATCCTTTCCTATTACCATCTCTGTTTACTCTGTTAATGTCACAAGTTCCATGATTCTAAGGAACTTAATTATTTAGCATTATCTGAATAATATGTAATAAAAAGAGACAAATCATCATGTTTTTTTCAGTAGCAAGTGCATCATACCTGAGTAAATGACCTGACTTTTCCATTAGAGATGACATGACATGCTCAGAGTACTCACACAAAAGAAGATATATTTTTAACAGTTTGATGAACATTTAAATACAGAAATGGTTCAGCAAATCTTTCCAATAGTTTTTCTCTTTTTGTATCTAGCTCACATTATAAATAGCACACAATTTTTACTTTTAAAATTTTCTAATATTTTAAGAATCAAAATATAAATGAGTGTCTCAATGTTCAGTACATGCAGTGTTTATGTCAAGTGATCTTTCACTGTCAGTAGTTTCCATGGGATAATAAAGTTTTACTAAAATTTTGAAGCCTGTCGGGAAAAAAAACCAACAGTAGAACCACATCTGATTTGATTATTTCAAACATCCAAATAAATTTTAGTGAAATATGATTTGATATATTTTGCAATCTACTTGACAAGCAATGAAATCAGTTTTTTCTGTTAGGACTAAGTCTGTTTCCCTATCTCATGAACAGCCTCTATACCAACACATCATCAGAAAAAGTCGGGCTTACAGCTCCGCCTTAGCAGCTGGTCATAAAACCACACTTCAAAAAGATGAGAAAAGCAAGATAAACTATAATTCACAACAGAAAAACAAACCAAAAAGCTCAAGCCTTAAACCAAAATGTTTTATTGTCTGAAGCTGAAAGAATTGACATGTTGTTAATATTCTGTATTGTGCTTTGCTCCTGCTTTTATCTTCAATAAAGGATGACAGTGTTACAAACTTCTGGAAGAGGTCGAGCACTGCCACTTTTATCAAATGTGGTATCAGCATTTTTCCTTAGTGGTTTTGGAACAACGTTAACTGCTCTGTGTTGGCTTAGGAAGTGAGTTGACTGCTTGCTTTGTACCAGCATTTTGATTCTTGCAGTGAAATTTGAGGGAGCACTGAGGAAACTAATTCAACACTCAGAAGAGAGGGAAATCCCTATGTGGGGTGTATAAAGAAAAGGGTAGTTGCTTTTGAATGTATGTTGTTATTGGTTTGCCTTCTTTGTCAGTATATCCCATTTCCAAGTACTGACTCACTGTGTAGGTTGAAATCCTTTAACCCTGCAGTTTCCCAGAACAATTTGTTAAGACTGGAAAATGAAGGACTGACCCAGTGGATGAATAATAAGCTGGTACTTCTCACATTTGACTCTCTGGTGGGTAACCCTCTACGTGAAGGTCTCCTTTAGGTTACATCTAATATTACTATTTAATGTAACTTGATTAACACTTAAAGGTATTAAGGTGAAAAACTTATATCAAGGAAGTCACAGATTCTGTCTGCGTAATAGCTGTCAACAAAGCAATGCTGTGAAGGAGGAATTATTTGTGCATCTCAGCTATATAGTAGCTGGGGATATATGACCTGGTTTTCTGTGATTAGGTCGCTGTCTTACTGTAACTCATGTACAGTATATGTCAGGGTTTGTTTTGCACGGGGATCTTTACTGCTAATTTCACACAGCAACAAGATCATGCAGTTTAGTGCATGGTAGAAACATAGAAAAAAGGACTTTGGGTTTTATTTTCTTACGTGTAGTTTAGAAGAACTCATCAGATTAACAAGTATCTGAATGAATGACCCTGTGATATATTTTTCAGGAATATAAATAAATGTTGAATCTCAGTGGATACTTGTGGAAAATTCTTCACAAATTAATCTAAAAATGCTAGTAATTCTTGAATTGTTGAATAATTTGATATATGTAATCTACTGTCCTTTTATGTTCATATACAGCGCCAGGAAAAATGCTATGGTTTTGCCTGCTAGATTGTAAAAAATAAATGTAAATGTACTGGACTGATATATGTGATATATGATGCTAATGCTTCTTAAAAGAGGAGCCATGAGCAGAAGCTATCAGCCACATAAATTTGTATTTTGTGCCAATGCACTAAAGAAATCTCTAATGACTCATTTAAAAAAAAACCCCACATAGTTGAGAGCTTGTTTTACAGTGATTGTACCTATTAGGGGAACATAGTAGATTTGATTGGAAATAAGATACCCAAAGCACTTGTGTATTTAAGTTTGAAGATGGGCTTGTGATATGATGACTCCTCAAAGTCTTCACTGCAGTAAGCAGGAATCGAACAAATAACACAACGAGTGGGATGCCATGGGTTAAGCAGCCTTTCAACTCAAAGATATGTGGCAAGTGAGAACTGGGGAAGCAGTGATGAAGGTGCGGGTGAGGGCAATAAAGTGCACTCGTAATTTAACGCTTCCCTTGATAGAACAGTACTGCCTTATTGATCAAAAAGTTACAGATTTATTAGAGAGACTCAGATGGACTTTTTGTGTACTATATGTTAAGAAGACATGCTAAATTTTGGGGGTTTAGACCATGTATGTTCACTCTTAGATCTGGTAGTCTATCAAAGTATTACTGAAGTCAGCATATTTCAGGCAAGTAAGGCTACAGTTCAGTACATCTTCTTCCCAAAGCATCCACAAAAAAAGTGCAAAACCGATCTGTGCATTTTCAACAAAGAAATAAAGATTTGAAAGCATAAAACTAGATACGACAACTGCAATGGGAGACAGAGTAGAAAAGCAAGCTTAGTTCCTTCAATCAATAGTCCTCTCTGTATCTTTGGTGCATGCTTCGGTAGTTCTCCTTCAATTCTTCTGTATTAAGCCACTTTGTAGGATTAAGACAGACAAATGATTATAGCTAGAATCAAAACCCCAGTGGGATTAGGTCAAAACTTTCCTAATGTCTTCCTGCTCCTTCAGCAATAATATTTTGTGTGTTTTTCCTTCAAATAGCCCAAAGCGGGGATCCTGATCCTCTCTGCATAGCTCGTTGTGTACCTCAGGCTTTGTAGGACCCACCTGAACCCAGTTATGCCCCCATTTGATTGCTTATTTGCAATGGAATTTCAATAGGTTTACAATCACTCTAACAATTTGGAAATACAGAATTTATGCTGAACACTGACCTTCAAGTCAAGAAAGCTGCAAATGTCCATTAGGAGGACATAATACTGTTTTGGGCCAGAGTCTGTGTTTTGGTATTTTTGGTTGGGTTTTTTTGGGTTTTTTTTTTGGTTTTTTTTTTACACAGCCAGGGTAATTTGCAAAGGTCTTCATGCAAATAGAAAAAATTTCATCTAAACACTTTCCAAAGGTTAGGAGGCATAGGGAATGTCTTGCAGCATGTATTTGGTAAGTCATAGAAACACTGGTCATCCAACACCAGATTCTGCTAACTGTTCTTTGGTGTTTGTAACACATCTTCCTCCACAGATAATTCCACTCATTTCAAATAAGTAATTATGTTTATTAATATAATTATGCTAGCACAAGAGCTCTCTCTAGTGGAGCCAATGATGCTTTACTGGTTGTGTTGCTCAGATACTGAAAAACAGTTAGAAATACTAAATCCTGCTGTTTCCCAAGTACAGCTAACGTCAGAATGGTATTGCAGTCACACTGCATATAAGGAATACTGTGTCCATGAAATACTTTAAAAGCATAATTTACAAAAGGTGCTGGAATGAAATCTTTGCTACTCGCTAACATCACTGTCTTCAGCAGAGCTTGGATTTTTTTGAAGGTCTCCATGGGCTGTTCAGAAAGAACACCAGACTGTTTCTGAACATCCAATTTATTTGTCAAGCCTTTTTTTCCACTATTTTTTTCTGCAGTATGGTGACTAGAACTGGACAAAATGCAGAATGTATTGATGCTGTGTCTGTTCCATCAAAGAACCATGATGTTGTATTACATTTGTCTCTCATCCTGCTCCTTAAGAACAGCCCAAGCCCCACTGTTGTGCCAGGTGCAGCAGCTTTCAAGAAAACATGTACTAGGTAGAGAAAGTCAGGAGACAAGTGGCTCATCCAAACAGCCTTTTCCCTCAGCCATGTGTCTGGCTTTTATATCCAGAAGAAAGCAGACATCAAGAGAAAAATCTTAGAGATGTGTGCAACATAATAGCTCATTTTACATTAACCAGACATTGGTTCTGTTGACTTTCTAGTTACTTTGCACCTACATGTAGTGGGTAAGGAGAAGGAAAAATTTAAGATCTCACTTATGGATAGAGTGAGAATTAATTTACCTTGCATGGCCCCTTTTTCTCAAATAAGTTTGCATATTCTCATGTGTTTGGCTTTCATAGCTACAGCTATCTTTCCCTTAGATTTTTCAGAAGCCTCTTACAAGCTGCTAAAGAAACAAACTAGTTCGCTATGGAAACTATACTGTTTGGCTTGGAAATCAGTTAAATTGACTAGTAACGATAACATGTTTCTGTGATCGCACATGGCTAACAGGGAGGTGCCCTAGTGCTTAATGCAATGGTCAGGGTTGTTTTAACATATTCATTAATGCTGGTGAGTAGTGGGATGATGAAATCTGTATCACACAGTTATTTGGATTAGTTACCATCAGGAGAGATTATGAAAAACTAGGTAAGCTGTGAGGTGTGGAGCAGTTGAAGAAGTTGAGGTAAACCAGGAGGAATCAGAGCACTCTTATACCCTGGTTAGCCCACTATCTTCCTTTCAGGTCGGGCACAGAAATGTAGACCTGCATCCTAGAAGAGGGATCTAAGTGGGAGCAATTAAAATCAGTTCCACCGAAGTGAAAAGGAGACGTCTAAGGAGGCCAGTGCTGAGGGCATAAAAGGGCCTTTGTTAACTTTGTGGTTTACACGATGCCACCAGAAGAACTGGCAGATATTTCAGAATGGATTTGCAGCCTTGAAACCTGTCCTAAATGTAAGTAAGTATGCTCTATTCCTAAAAGAGGTCCGTGTTTGGTTCTTTATATTTATTTTTTTTTTTTTAGATAGCTAAAAGAGGATTCATCTTTCTAAGTGGTAGCCTGGTAGAACACCAGGTACTTTCAGAGAACTGAGGAGCCTGTGGTCCACTTCCCTCCTTTTTTTCAAGAAGCCAAATCTTTTGAAAGAGAAGCATGTATTTCTTTCTCTGATGGCTTCTCTCACATCCTCCTCATGTGCCTGCCCCATGATGGGCCTTGTGCTGAACCAACCATCTAACAACAGCAAGTAATTTTTCTGAGGAGCCTGTTTGAGGAGGCATTGCTGGGGAGTCTTTGAAAGTCTCAACATCTGCAAAAATGGCACTTATTTCCTTCTGGCTGAATGCCTGTTCCATGTTGTAGCTAATGATCTTTGTTACTTTGGGTGGTTTTTTTTGTGATTGGTCTGCTTCTTTTAAGCTCCTTCAGTGCTTGTTTTGGTATGACTCATCCCTCTCGAACGTCTTCAGAGGCAAATGGGATGGTATGCATGCAAGCATCTGCACTCCTCATCTTTGGCTTCTTTTAGAGATAAATGAGAGAATTTTACTCTTTTAGGGGCTCAGACCATGCCCCTTTAAAAATGACATCTAAAGTAGGTCATGTGAATCATGACTTAAAATGCCTATTTTATACTCAGTTTGAGTATGAAAAGAAAAGCAAATGGATAGTCAGTCTGCTACTATCTTCAGGACCAAGGCAAAAGTTTTATTTCTTTTTTTTGTGTGATAGGACAAACTGTTTCACGAAGCAATTGACTCAAAGGAGTTGCCAATAATCTAATAGAAAGGGAGCTGAAGAAATGTAACTGAGAGACTAATCTGGCTTGCAGGAGCATTATTAACAGTAAGGAGGAGAAGAGTGTCGCCTGTCCATCCACCCTGTTTGAATTTGGCAGGGCTGGCAGGTGGAAGGTTGCAGTTCTTCTCTAAGACTGAACACACTGATACAGCCATCACTTGAAGTTGAAACTTTAGGTGTTCAAATAGTTACTTTTCTACATTTACTTCTTCAAATATGTGTTCACTTCAGCTTTAATTTTGTCTGTTGGTATTTGAAGAAAAGCAAGCTTCCTTCATGCCTGCCTTCTTTTATTCCTTTTCTTCTTTGATTTGTGCAATACAGAATCACCATCCCTGACAACGACAGATACATTTCGAATCCTAGGTTGAACAGTTAGTGTTTCAAGTGTTTTATTCATGCACACCATATGCAAAAAGTGAGTAGTTTTTCCTATTGTGGAAAAGTAATGTTATGTTCAGAACTGCCAGAGTTACTTGAATTTGACTTAGCTGTGTTTTCAGGTGAACCTAGAAATAAATGGAAAGTTGAAAAAAGCAGCTACATGTTAAATACATAGTATACCTGTAGTTTTAATTCTTTTAGGTCAAAAAATATTCAAATGCATTCACAGTATTTTTGATTGAAAGAATTTGTAATTGGATTTCCAAACACGCTGCTTTCATCTTGGGCAGTACAATGTGCACTTTGATAATAACATGGCTATGTCATTAGAAAGAAGTCCATTTACTAGTTTAGGCATAAAATGAGATACAGAAGAAGACAATAAAATGCCTTATAACATAAGACACCTTATTTTTTATTGTATTCAATAGAGGCATGATGAATAAGTAATCTTATAAGTGCATCAGAAGTACACCTTGGCTGATCTCTCAGAGGTGTTGAGATTTCACTGCTATTGAGATTATTCATAATATCATTTTAATTTCTCATAAAGTACATAGAACTTTATAATGGATCAAAATATGTGCCCACAAGCTGCTTAGATCATCTGCTGGAAGAGGCAAACTTCCACGCTGTATAAGTAATCCGAGACAGGAGGAAAGGAAATTAAATGAAGATGAAAAGTAACATCTTCAAAATTGCTTCTTTTTAAAATATAAAGCCCATAAATAATCATTTCCTTATTTTCACTTATTCACACTCTTTTACTGGTAGCTATAGATCTATAAGCTCTTCTGGGCATTAGTTACATTTTCCCCTATATTTAATGTTATCTCATGCAAATTAGATTTGCAGCAAACTAATCTGGTCCAGGTAGTAAACGTCACTGCTTGAATTATTTTATTCATCCATTCCTTTTTTTTTTTTTCTATAGCATTTATGCAATTACCAGTGCTAGTGGGATTCTCCCCGCCCTCCCCCCATGAAATCAGAAAAAATTAAATCCAAGGAATTTAAATAAGGTTTACAATTTTTTTCTAGCTTTTTTTTTTTTCTTTTCCCTTTTCTAGGAGAAAAAGAGCTTTATTTGCTTTTATGACATCCACATTTTAAAGTTTAATATCAGAACATCAATAATTTTCCTTATAATAACAGCACTTGTTATATTCATAGATTTCTGAAACTGGGTGATTTTGCAACCTCAAAGACAATAGCAAAACCAGTAGAGTAGCTCTTTGTCAGAAGGTGTACAGCTCTGGTTTTGGACTCAGCATTTCATACAGGGCAGCTCTGCCTGCTTAGTAACACACTCTTTTGACTACAAGCGATCTAGACTGATTTTACATGGTATTTCTTTTG
Source organism: Athene noctua (assembly GCF_965140245.1). Taxonomy (NCBI): domain Eukaryota; kingdom Metazoa; phylum Chordata; class Aves; order Strigiformes; family Strigidae; genus Athene; species Athene noctua. The sequence goes on along the minus strand of NC_134038.1, from coordinate 70,558,929 downwards.
AATTTTGATGCTTACAGTGAGAGGAGGCTTCTGAATTGACCATTGTTTCTTTTTAAAAGTACATTTGAATGATGGATTTTATTGGAAAAAGTATCACAAAATAAAACTTGGCAATTGTTCTAGATCTTGAAAATGTGCATCGGTATTGATGTTTTTGATGTCAATAATATCCTTTCTCTAGAATTGATAAAACATCGAAAATAATTGGGTATTCTTTTTGCACATTTAGCCTTCATATTCTGAAGCTCACTTGATGTTCAAAATTGCACCTACTAAAACAGACCTTTTTGAAAGTCACACATCCTCTTGAAAAGATGTATTTTGAAACAATGAATCAGGCAGGGATATATTGTACTGTTTATTGCCAAATATAGCCTCTGTCAGATTTTTTGGTTGGTTTTGTTTTTTTTTCTTTTTTTTTTTTTTTTGGTTAAGTAAAATGATGGCTATGAATTCATCTTTAGAATACAAAAAACAATCCATGGTGTATTGCAAGAATTTAAAGTGGAAAATATCAGCTACTATAATGGCTGATTAGTAGCAAATTATTGCTCATACTCAAAGTATATCATAGTTGGATTTCAGTGTCCTGATCCTAGTTGCTGCTATAGTGAGTTGGGTACAACCAGATAGCCCATGTTTTCCAAAATACAGCCCTTTTAAAGAAACCAAAGATACCAGAGATTTTGAGTCTGTTTTATTCACAAAAAGTGATTTATTTAAAAATCAAAGATGTAATTCCATTGTTTTCAGATAATCTTTCTTTTCCATGTTGAAACTGTTTTCATTTAGAAAATAACTGAGTGAAAAATGAAATTCAGGTCATTAAAAGACGAGCAGCAGCATAGAACAATAAATTTAGAATTTAAGAACTCCTCAGTAAATTACATTTTAAACTTATACATATCCTTTTTGTTTTGTTTTGTGAGTGAAGATAAAATAAATTACTGACAACACTTGTCCTGATCCTGCAAAGAATATATTTAACTCTGCTCTTGCAAGAAACTTCCTCTATTTTAGCTGGTCTGCTCCTGATGTTGATGTTATACTTCTGTGACCAGAGACTTTTTCAGATCAAGAGTTATGTAAGACTGATGTAAAACACAAGAAAGAGAAATAATCTGTAAGAAATCAACATTGTTTGGTTCCATTTTTTTCCCTATATGTTTAAAAATAAAATTCTTATTTTGTGATAGGAACAGAATTTCCTATCACAATTACTATTGTTGCACTTCCTTTTTTTTCAGAGTGGGAGAGAATAAATACAGTAGTCACTTGTTCTTCTCAGATCCTTTGTCTGTTAGATCTGTGAACCATGTTACTGGGAGGATGGACTTTTTTCCCCCTCACCAGATTCCATGGCAGATGACCTTACGTATAGAAACAGTCCATTTTTTATTTTTTTTTTTTTATCTCTCATAATTTGCTAGACCAAATCAATTTTGCTATTAAAATGGGCTTAGTTGCTTAGTTGCTTAGTGTATAAATAATGATCTGCTGTGATGCATATTGTGATTTGCAACTAAGAAGGTTAAAGATTCTCTTCAAAAGATAAAAAAACCATCACCCTAAACCATCAATCTCTCCATCAGATTCTCCAAACCTGCATGCAAGCGACCTGAAAAAGTGAGCAAAGAAATTATATGTGTTCAGCCATGAGTGCTTTCAATAAATGTTAGAAAACTGGGGAAAATTCCAGGACAAAATCATGCCCCTCATGTTACCCTGAGACTCCAAGAGGGTATGTGAAAAGGGTAAGTTTCATGCTGTGGTAAATTAAGAGAACACTCTGTGGTCATAATAGTTCATAAAACCCCCAAAAGATCAAAATAAAATTAATACTGGCCATCATGGTTTCATGGAGAATAGGTCTTTGTTAAACTGACTTGCTTTTATTCTTTGATGATGATAGAGCTGATATGGTAAACAAGTAGGTGTGATGCACTTAGACATTTAAAAGGCATTTGACTTTGTACAACAAGCTGTTCTGATTTAAAAAAACCCCTATTACTATGCTATGTCAATAAAACACATGTTAAATAGATTAAAATCTGGCTAGCTGACAGGTAATGCAGGTAGTTTTCAATGGAGAGCCATCATCGAGTATAGGTGTTTCTCATGGTCTTCTGCAACGACAGATGCTGCTCAGCACAGTGCATTTGCCTCAGTGTTAATGAAGTTAACACAAGTTCATTGCTGATTGATAGATTAACACAATAGTAAATAATCATGAGGACAACATAGTCTTGAGTAGACATTCTGCCACTTGCCAACCACCTTATCTTGATTTCTTTTTCTCCATAAGGAGCTACTTGTTTGGGCTTTAGTATACATTCATATTCACAGGATATCAGAGTAGTTCAGTTCAAGGCTTATGGCCTCAAAGTCTATGAATCTACAAAGTGGTGGCGTCTGTATGTTAAAAAACATGATGGGATAAGGTTAATGGATTGGTGGAAGGATTTGCTGAATTTCACAGGGAAACTGAAGATTTCTTTTTGTTGTTGTGGAACATGAAGTATGGGAAGCTGCTTGTGTTTAGCATGGGGATGAGCAGTCAGCCAGTTATATACCTGATTAAAACAATGTTTGTAGAGAGAAAGGTATGCAGTGGAATACAGGTACCATGTCTGAGTCATCAAGGTAATGTGCAGATAGCTAAACTGATGGCCTGAGTCTTTATGATCCTGAAGACACACAGGCAGCAGTACTTGGTGCAGATCCTAGGTGGGATCTAGGTGCACCTTAACTCTGTTCAGTGAGCATTGCACCTCCACTAATTAACCTGTCTAAAACCAATCAGTTCGGACTCTTGATGGGATTTATGTAGCCATATTGTCCAGGGACTGGGAGTGATTTATGTCCAGCTAGCTCAGGGAGATCTGTCTCATCACATGTGGAGATGCCCAGAAAAGACTTTCATGTTTGTCATACAATTTACCTCTGAGATAAAGGAGACAGATCTGTAGCTCTTGCTGGGACATTGCAGTACTTCATAAACATAGTGACAAAAAATAAATTTGGATGAGGGATATCAGCTGCCAATTATAGTTCTCTGGGTAACACTTCATGCTGATGGTCTCTACTTTTCAGCATTCAGGAGAGCTGCTGAGTGAACAACATGCAATGGAGAATACCAGACTTGGCTGCTATTACTGGTCTTAATCTTAACTTTTTATTTCCCAGGGCTGTGTATGTGCAATGCTGGTGGGGCTTGGGGGCAACATTTTGGTTTCTGTTCCAATAAGTTAGACATCATTATGGTAGAGCAGTGTGTTGATGGTATTCTTATATCAGCAACATCAGATGGAAGCCCTTTTTGCAGTAAGGCTTCTAGTTTTCTGCAGTTCTAGTGTTGGCAAGCATAAGTTCTGTGTCACATTCATTTATACAGAGATAGATGGATCTAGATGGCTATTTTAAATGAGGGTCTTACTGAATCAAAATATCAAAAGAGCACAAAAACACAGTAATTTCATAGCAGGAGAAAGAAAATGCCTCTTAGAATATTGGAATAGCCAAAATTGATTTCGCAAACAGGTGCACAGAGAAATTCAACAAAAATATTTCCAAAACCCAATGTTTGTTTCAAAATAAACTTGGGGAGGGAAAAAAAAGGAAAAAAGAAAAGAAGCAACTGTTTTTGAAAAGATACTGAGGATCTAAAGCATTTCCCTCTTAGTGAGATAAGGGTTTTCCTTTGATTATTGAGAACTAGGAAGATTTTTGTTGTTGTTGTCTTACTTCATATTACTTCTGAAATCATTCCCATGCCTGAAAGGGACGGCAGTATTTTGTCTCTGCTGTTACAACTTTCTCTCTTGCATTTGGAAGGATGAAAAAGGGCTTAGAAGTATTAAAAAAAATATTATTTTACTTTAATATATTACCCTGTATCAATATTTCAGATTTATGTTTATTTCCTTACTCTATTTTTCTCTTCCAGTGACAGTTACCATACTTGATCATACTCTTCTCTTGAAACAAAACTGAAGTCTGTGAAGATGTTCAGCACATACAACAAGTGTTTCTCACCAAATGAGCTTATTAAAATGTAAGAGTAGAAAAAAAATAGAAGGGTAAGCATATATTGAGATATACCAAAAGAGAAGCTGTTGAACATATCTTTGTTCAACACTAAAAATTTCTATTGATTCTCAGTAGTCAGCACTGTGTCATTCACTTTCTAACATATTGGAGCAAGCTGAAAGGATTATACTTTCAGAAAGACTGTAGCTAAAAGTAGACCCTACACAAATAATTTGGAATTTTCCTTTTAGCAGGAGTAACTGCTTAGAGCTGTAATGCTGTGTGTATGTACAGGCAAAATGATGGGATTTTCTTAGGCATTTCTCTGGATATATGTATCCTTATGCTTACTGATGTCTGATTTTCAGCTACATTTCTGTGGTTGCTTTCCTGAACATAATGAATTTAATTAATTGCTGGTGGATGCATATGAATGTCTCCAGAGCCTAGTTCCCTGTATGGATTCTGTGTTTTATCAGAAGTCCCTGGTGTATAAAAAGTAGCTGTACCTATTTTATTTTTGTATTTTAGAGAGACCACAGAATTTATTGAGGAAATTAGTTTTTACACATTTTTGGACCTATTATTTGTGAAACAAAAAAGAGTGAGATAAGGTGCAGAAACAGAAAAGGAATCACATCTAATTTCTATCAGTTGCACATGGTTTGTACATGGCATTGAAAAAAATGTGTTACAGTAACATCGTCAACAATAAACACTTTACAATAGTTTCTGTCCTTTGTCTCTTCTGAATTCCTGTCCTTCTCTTTGTCCTGTCTCTTCTGTCCTTTGTGGCTTCTGAATCTATATACTTTTACTTATATTTTTGGTTCAAAACCAAAAGCACATTGGAAAAGATGACAGAATTTCCTTTCAGCCCGTACATTTTCCATCATGCTTATCCTGGGAAATATTTTCATATGTTCCTCTCACTATCTTAAGTGATCTCAGCAATCACTCAGGTGCTGGTTCCTTGCATCTGTTCATATGGGCTTGGTGTTAGTTCCACCAGCTAATCAGTTAAAATTAAAATTTTTATGTGTATACCAAATCTGGGCTTCCCTCTTCATGTGTCAGCAAATGTCTGCTGTCCAAGTAGGTGGCACTACTTCTACAAACATGTACTAAGAAAGCTCTCAGTGCATAATGGCCAGGAGATTAAGTGGACAGGGGGAATAAGATTCAGAGTGTAGCTTCCATTAATTTTAAATCAGCTGTGCTGAGAAACATGAATGTTTTTGTAACTCCAGGTTCAGATTAAAGGACTACTGTCCATCGAGCCTCTGGGCTGAGACACCCAGCACCAAGTTAATGACTTGAGAAGAGGGCTTTGATATGTGAACTTGTGTGTTAGGAAATACCAAATCTGTGATCTTCACACCGAACAGGGCAAGAGCCTGTGGGATGTTACGTGTTCCTGGAGTCCGAGATCCTGCTAGCAATTCAAGGAGCAGGTCCCTTTCCCAACCTGGGAGCCCTGTTTTCCTCCTTATGTCAGTTGAATTGAGGTAACGGGAATGAAAGAAAACTAACCCAGAAAAACAAGCCAATAGTTTGTTGTGGACTTTTTTTTTTTTTTTAAACCAGACTGGTTTGTGTGTAGTCATAGTGATTGTGACACTGAGCTGGATGAAGGAAACACTTTTAACTCATGAGTACTACTGTGAGAGACTAAAACTTCATTATTTTCACTGAATGGTGTCTAGCAGTAGCATTTATCTCATGAAATTCAGACCTTGCCACCACAGTTTGTGCCATGGCACCTTTGGAGCGTGCTCTTGCAGTTCAGAGCTGGACATGGTGGCAGTCAGAAAGTCCTTCCTCTCTCCTAGGGTCTGACTGCTGACCTCAGCAATTTGTGGGCTCTGTGGGCAGCTGACATCCTTCCCCCTCCTCCTTCTGCCAACCCTTAGATGCCTCAACTCCTAGGAAAGAAAATCAGGCATGCAAGTCGACAGAGGTCTGTGGTGTTTCAGCCAGGTTCACGCTACAGATAAATAGGGATGAAGACCAAAAGCACAATCGACAGCATGTACCGGCCTAGGAGTTTGGAGAGATAGTCTCTCATAAAGAGGGAAGACTGGGAGTGGAGGGAAAGGGAACAGGCTTCAGATATACAAAAGGCTTCTGCCAAGACAAAAGAAACACTGATATTTTTTTCTTTTTTTTTTTTTAATTTGTGGTGGTTGGTTCAGGATGTAATGGGATTAAGATTCAGAAAGGAATATATAGGGCAGATGTTAAGAGCTATTTCCTTGTAGGGAAGACAGAGGAGTAAACTGGTTGAAGAGGTTTCTGTAAAGACCTCCAATGATGAAAGTGCCAAAGCCTAGACAATATCTGTCAAGAATAAGACAAATGTAGTAGATTTTCTTTAGGGAATGAGGCTGGACAAGATGACCTCTTGAGGTACCTTCCAGACCTTTGCCTCTATAAACTCTACCTGAACTGACATAGAGACCACAGGCAGAATGTTTTAAAGGAAACCCATTACACAACCTGTCTGGGGATCACATGCCCCCTTGTTTATTTCCTGTACCAGTTCTGGGCTCATCTATACAAGATTCTACATTGTCTGGGCACTGATTGCCTGAGGCCAATCCATTTTGTACAGGAATACCTGGCATCAGCCATAACATGGTTGAGTCAACAAAGCTTTGATTTTAACCATGAGAAAACTAAAAGCTCTTACTCGAGGGTCTTAGTGCTAGACCCTAATGGACAGAGAGGATTTAGATTCATGGAATCTTAATTAGAGATGGATTTAAATATCTCCTCCTTAAGGCACTCCCAAAGTTTCATTAGCAAGTTTGGACTGGGGTGATTCAGCAGAAATATCAATTAAAATGTTCAGTTGAGTTTTGTAGATGTGCCACAGGATGGGACAAAGCATATGGTTATAACCTACAAAATAAAATGTGAAAGAAAATAAAGATTACAACAAGCCTGTAAGAAACACAGAGAATTTGTAGCTGCAATATTATTTGTCTTGTGAAGGAAACCAACGTATTTCTTAGTAATGTCAGCTGATGGAGCTGAGACCATAAAATGTTCCTTGCCACTAGCGGAACATTTCTATTGCTAGTTATTGATCGTATTGCTAGTTATTGTGAAAAACATATATTATAAATTGCATTCTTTTTCTTTTTTTTTTCTTTATGAGAAAAAAAGTTGCTGTGTGGAGATGCAGAGGAAGCTACTGCCACAGAAATTCTCTGGAGAAACAGGAGGGCACACTTCCTCTCCACAGCCTATGTTTAGTATGCCAAATAACAGGCAGGCAGGCAAGCAGTCTTGTCAGATATCTTGCTTTTTTGAGAATCCTTGTTTGTGTATGATGGCCACCCAGTTCCCACTCATGATCTGCAAGTCTCAGGCTGGTTGAAATAGCATGTCACTCAATAAGAGTATCTTGTACGGTAGATGATGGGCATGTAAAGAAGAACACAGAATTGAAAATGCTTCTGAATGGTGTTCAAAATCACTAGCTACACTCAAGCAGTAATAAGGTAGGGAAAATAATTGGGCATTTAAGCTAGGATTAAGTGCACACATAGAAAAGTAAAATCACACATGGAAAACTGCCAGGAGGTTGGCCAGATCAACTCTTTGCTGGTACGGGCTGTCACAGATCAAAATGTTCCAGTCACAAGAAGACTCTGTCTTGCTTCCGATGTTATCTTAATTTAATACGTAGCCTTCAGTTCCATAACGCTTGATTTCTACATTTATGCTCCTGACAAAGATAAGTGATTATTGTTTTTATTCGGAGCTGTAAGAGTAATAATAAAATACCACCTCCACGCCTCACCTTTTCTGAGGTGCATCTAGCCCCCCAGCTTCCCCATTGTAAGGCCTTTTCCTTCCATCCAGCTCCCTGGCTATTGCTTTCTAAGCACAATAATGTAGAAACATTAATAATTCATGTTCTTGTCTTGCTTTCATTTTCCTCCTTCCAGGCTCAGTCACCACTAAGGTTCAAGCCTTAAACAAAATGTCGGGCACCGTTGCACACTGAGTGTCTCAATGTGCTCCTTGGCTTTTTTTCAGAAAGACCTTCCCAGCAGGGCTGGTGGGGCACATTTCACCCCACAGCCGAGTGAAGCATGGAGTCACTTCCCACCCGCTCCTCCCCAGCCCGCCCCTGCCAGCTCACCCAGCGCTGGGTATCACAAAGTCCTCTCCTGGCCCAGGGGCTGGCAGGGGGCAGAAGCAGGCAGGGATGCACAATGCTGCGTGCTGCCTTCCTCCTTTCTACTGTTGCTCAACATCAGAGTGGTCATTTTTTCCCCCCAATCCAACACGTCTTGTACCTACAAGTTTCACTGCCACTCCTCAGGCCTTTGGACAATCAGTTTTTTTAATGCAGTTTAATTGTTTTCTTTTTACTTTTTCCCTCACGCACTCACTGTTTTTGGTTTTTGTTTTTTTTTTCATTTCTCACCATTCATCCACCCAGTTACCCCATTTCTGTTCATTACCATCTCCTGGGCCCTCCCATAGTTACCAGTTTCCATTTGTCCAACTGTCAGTACAGTTGCACCTCTCTTTTGTCCCCACCTGGCTTTCACTGCCTTTTGGACCCCTCTTTCCATCATCTCTTTTATCACAGAGATGTCCAGCTGGAGCTGATTTCTTACTAGAAACCTATTTGCTAAGTCAATTCTTGGTATGTCCTTTTCTTTCCTGACTTCTCATAGAGGCTCGTTGTTGTGATCTGTGTTCTTCAACAGCCTTCTGTCTTTGCAGAAAAGTAAAATGTGACATTAATGTTTCTGTTTTATTTAGATCAGAACATTTTAAACCTGGTTTACAGTACTGACTACATGTTTCTAGTACTAAATACCAAAATATACTTCCAGTCTGAATGGCTTTTATTGTGAATTGCAAAAAAAGCTTGTTTTTCCTTTTCCTCAAAAAGTAAAAAAAGCTCAAGAGCAGATATTGCTGTTTATCATATAACAATTTAAGATGGTTTTAGGAACATTCCAAAAGCTTTTTCCAAACTGTTCCTTTCATGTCCTCAGTTCCCCTGAAAAGGAAATTATTTTCATCCACTTCCCAATAGCTTAATGCTTTGTATGAAATGCAGGCTTATCAGTTATAATCATTCCACAGTTCTTAAACCGAGATTAAAAAATTTTGAATGAAAATGCTTCTGAATAGGTTATTTGAAAGACTGATTACTGCTACTGGGTCTTATTACACAAACCTGAATATGCTACTTTAATGATTGATATCTCATAAGTATAAAATCAGCTTTTCACTGGCTTTGTAACTGAGCAGTAGAAATTTCTTTATAATCACTGAAAATATTTGATTTTGTTTTAGTAGTCAAAGGAGATTTTTTTTCAAAGTTGCTGTCATGGTTCACATGCCTTTGAATAATAAAAGAAAGGCATAGACACAGAAAGTAAAGTTATCTGAGAGCAGAGGATCCAGATCAACGAAAGGTCAGGAAGAAGAAGCAAAGTCAAAATCAAATATGCCTAAAATAATGATACTTTACAGATTTCTCCCTCTTCTAGTATTTGATATACAGTACTTTAAGTGACTTGGAGAGGAGAATGCTAAAGGATACACTGACTGGAGAATTGTGCCAGTAATTACCAGTCTTGGATCCTGGAGGCCTTGTATGTGATGGCTTCCCCCCTCTGCCAGGAATATTATTCTGAAAATAAAGATTAGCCAAAATATGTTTTTAGCTAGGATTTTGATTAGCATCTCTAATTTCTTCCCAGTAGCCTACAGACAGGGAAAGCATTAGAAAATTGTTTCTCCGAGTTTTTAAATTGACCCTTCCCTCCAAGATGTGTAGATAAGAGAGATTGAAATGAGCTGTTCCATATCTGGGGAGCAAGCAGAACTGGAGAAAGTTTCAGGTATCACAGTTGTTCTGTGTGCAGCGATCACCATCTTTCACTCTTGAGCTCTTGCAGCCGCTTGGCTCTCCCCTTTCACCTGCTCCACTGTATTGCTCTTGATCTGGTGCCTTTCAGAGATGAGGTAGTCTCTCTGGAGTCATCCAAGATTGCTGATATTCTCTTCCAGCCACTCATCTAACTCTGCTAATAACTCAAATGTCCAATTTATGTACTACTTAAAGACACATGCTCCTACTCAACAGATGTAAACTCTCAGTGGGATAATCTCCCTACACTTATCCCCACAGTGTGACCCCTGGTCTACTCCACAGTCACCCTGTGGTTCAGCTGGGCTTAGTGGGCTTTTTCTCCAGTTCTGAGTCAACACTTGTTTGCTTCTAGCTGTGCAAGGCTGCAGGTTCTTCCACAGCCAAGGGTAAGCAAAACTGCAGATCCTATGATGAGTTTCACTCTGAATTTTCCATTTTGCTCGCCCTCTTTCAAAACCACCAGAACTTGTTGGGAGAACTAACGTATTTTAGGAGAAAAATTTGTATAATTTGAGAGAGAAGAGAAACTAGCACCTATGGAGTAGACTTCTAGCAGCAAGGGACAAGCAGACTATACCGTAGGTAAAGCCATTGAGGGCTATTGCATGCAAAAAATGCAGATTAAAAATAATACTTTCAAAAACTCAAGGCTACCAGAAGCTGGAAGGGTATAAGAGAAGAAAGGATCATTTTAGATGGGTTCAGAAAGTGACTGGACAAATTCAAGGTAACCAAAACCCCATGAAACTGACAGCTGTGGAATGCAGAGATGCTCTGGCTCAAAACAGGCATCACCTGCTGCTCAGAGGGCATTAGGGAAGTTAGAGGCCAGATATGGAGTTATTGGTAGGACCTGCAGTCTGACTTAATGCTGTCATTCTTTACATTCCTACCCTGTACACATGGCCTTTCTCAGGCAGATACTGTCAGGAGCGTGATGCTGGAAGAAATGATTCTTTGGTCTGATCCAGGTGCAGATTTCTTGCCTCAGAAAATATATCATCACTGTTTTTGTTTTCTTCCACTGAAACCTGGACACTTGACCTATTCTGATAGAACACAGAATGGTGTATTTTCTGTCTTCTCCAGATTTTTTTCTTACTACTGGTGTGACAGTAAGCTCAATCATGTGAGAACTCACAAGGCATCTGATGATACTTTTTTAGCCTTCATCTTAGAGCAACACTGGAAGTAAGCACATACTAACTTAGTAGATACAGTTCTGCTTTGTCTAATGCTCAGTGGTCTCAAAATCTGGCACTCTGTGAGCACAAAGACGATTCATACTTGTGGCATTTCCTGGTTAACCAGAGCTGTACCTTGAATCCCCACAGCTAGGTCTGCACAGCTTTTCACCTCCAGCAGCTTTTTACTTCTCTGCTCCTGGGATTTCAGATTATTCCCTCCCTGCAGTGGTGTATGAAGTCAGGTAGTGGTCAATGCAATTTTAGCTTTATAGCAGTAGAATATTACATAGCCTTCAAAAATAAAAACTGTGAAAAAGATCAGAAAACTTTAACCTTTTTACAACTGTTGGAATTAATCACTTTATATTTAGTATTATAATTGAGCTTGGGATAAATAAACGAGCATAGAAAAGTGAAGGGAGATCTGAATCTGGTCCCCCAGGTTTTCCTCTCAAAATGTCCTGTCATAGCAATGTAATCTTCTACCTTTAATGGTCAATGACTTTGCCATTTAAGCTGGTTTCCTTTTTTCCAGGCTGTGTAAATGAAAAAGATGGAATTCACAGAATCCTGTTCACATTGGCTATGATACCAAACAAAAAATAATATTCCTGATTCTAACTGCTTACAAAACACCCCTTATGTTAGCAACAATAGAGGACTGCAAGTTAAGTCATATCTGAGGGAAAAAAGGCAAGTTTTTTACCCAGTGATGTATTTGTTTAAGCCCTCTTTCCATTAGGGCACCTGGATCTATAACTTCATGTGATAAAATAAGTGTTATTCATATATGAGTGAACATAGTGTACTGTTCCTTCTTGTGGGACTTACCACTGTTACTAGGGGACTCTTTTCTTTTACTGGAAGCGGTTAGGAAAATCTCAGCAGGCCTTTGTACAATTATCATGGCCCCTGGTTTCCATCTAGTGCACTTCCAGCTTTGCTGTTCCTAGCCAGTGGGAATTTAGCAAACTACTTGGAAGGAGATCTGGTCACTGAGGCATCAAAATCTACCTTCTTCTCGCACACCAGAAGGTACAGATGCAGCCTGAAAGCTGCACTGTGCCTTTTCACACAGCAATCTCATCAGGGAGAGAGTCCCAGGGTTGGGACACAGGATCCAAAAATAAACACTTTTCAGTGCTTTCATTATGGGGGCTTGTTGTCTTTCTTCCTTTTGTCTTGGCTCTGGAAATTGGGTGAGGTATCTTGCCTGCTTGGTCATGTATAGGAGAAAGTGATAATTTGAATGGATGTCCTAAGTTTATTAACTTTCCCTGGCTGCCATGAGCAAAGGCAGGGAGCGAGCTCTCAAAACATCTCTCTTACTAGCAGATCAAACCTATAGATGTCTGTGACAGAAATATTTGAAAGCATGATTAAATGAAGATGCCTGAGCCAGGCACATTTTGAAAAATAAGCACTGTATTACTTCAATTTGCTGTAAATAGTAATTTACTTCGGTTATTTCCTTTAATTACAGCGCTCCATCTTTACACAGGCTGTATTTAGGAACAAAGGGACCAGTGTCACTGTAAGGTGTATGTTATAATAGAGACATTTGTATTAGGCTTCAGGAGAAGTCTACAGTGTATCCAGCAATTCTGTGCCTCTTGTGACCACTGACCCTTCTCTTGTTTTGTTAATGTATTTTTGGTTTTATATATGTGCTAATTTAGCTCTTTCTGGTTCTGCTATGAAGTTCGTTTGACACTTCAGCTATTACCATGCACTGCTCTTACTTTTCTCATAGACAGTGTTAAGATAAACCAAAATTAGAATAGCCTCTCCTCTATTATATATAATATACAGATTTTAAGCGAAACTACACAAAGCCAATTGTTTAACCTAACAAGTGTTATAAATGAGCCAATTGTTCAAAATTTTTTACAAAGAAACAGGAAATCAAGTTATCTAGCAAACCTATTTATACACAGTAGGTAACCCTGGGTTGCAGGCAGGGCTAATAAACACAGAATGACAACCTATTTCTTTTAATGACAAGCTGACATATTTATTTTTATTATTTCACAAAAGTATTCACCAGACCCATCCGTCACACTAAAGCCCCATTCTCCCTTCCTGCAGACAGAACATGTAGCCTTACTGCACTCAGGTTGAGTGAAAAACTGAAAACTAAAATCAACATTTTTGAAATCAAAAAAGATATATGAGGGCCTGCAGTTTACTGTGCTGGAACATAAAATAGAAGATTTTTCTTGTCTGAATAAAGTTTTATATTGCTCATTTTTGCAAAGTAATTACAGCTACAGAAAGCGATCTTTATACTAAAAATTAGCATTATGATGCACTTAAGTTGAATTTCTACTTCTTCAGGAACTAGAACAACATTTCCTATAAAATCTGACTGATCTTTCTACCTGAATAACACACCTCAAAACTTTTGGGACATTAAATCAAACAGTTCATTTACAAATGATAGGGCCTCTTACAGTACTTAAAAATTCAGTAATGAATTTCAGATGCAACTTAGTTACCATAAAATGGCCTTACTTTTCTGTGCTTAGAGTGACATTTTCCAATAATAGCATTTTCTACAACAAAGGTGAGAATTCAGTTTTACTCAAAGAAATAATCAGCTTAGTTTTGCTAAGTACACATTTTTGTTATTTGTTGTTTGTTTAACACTATCATCAATATATAAAATAATTTAGAGTGTCTTGGACTAGAATTTAGAATAGCTACAGATCAAGATTTGCTTTCCGATCTTGGACATGAAGACACTGTGTATGCAAATCGCACACTGGAAAAGAATGAGTATTTGTTTTGCATGACACTTAAAGGAAAGCCTATTAATTAAGCCCTTCAAGTTAAATTAAGCTATGGAAGTATTTAGACCACAGTGATTTTTCTTCTTATTGTCCATTTTTACTTACATTTTTAATAGATGTCAAATACATGTTCTTAAAACTGCCTAGAAATGTAATAGTCGTTTGGAATATGCAAGAAATTCAGGTCTAGGACCTAAAAGAGAAAATAGAACGATAGCGTAATGTGACATGATTGGTAGTTTCGTATGTTCATGTGTATATATTTTCCTTCTGCCATTTATAGCGGCTGTTTGGTCATGAGAAATATGTTACTAAGAAAGGAAGTTTTATGCTTACTCAAAGAATTAGGTTGCAATAACCAGAGGATAAAATAAGGACTTCTAACCTTATGAGGTTGTCATTAGTTTAATAAAAAAAATTACATGCTGTAAAAAAAATACAGTGAGAAAAAATAGGAAAAATACTTTAAAATGGTTCAAATCCCATGTTTTAATTTAATTGTACAACATAACCCATGAGCCACTCAGTAAATAGATCTTTCAATTTCACATAAATGCTGCTTACTTTGAAGAGGTAGACAAGTGACTAAACATTTAAGAGTCCTGGGGATTTTATAATTTTAGCATTACATATAAAGCCATCTGAGTCTGGATAACAATTCTAACACAAAACCAAAGGTAACCTATCCATTTAAAAATTATGACACCAGCATCCACTTTATTAAATGCTTGAAAACATCATGTCATGTCCATATTATTTTCTTGAAACTGTGCTGGTTTTGAATGTGGGCTAATATAAAGATATTGTCACAGTTTCTTGTGTGAATCCAAACTTTGTTGAAAACACAGTCTTCCCCCCCCCCCCCCCCCGCTTTCCCTCCAAAAAATCACATGATTTTAGGTGTCCTCAACCCTGCCAGGTCCCTGCACATTATTTTACGATACCTGTGTTTTATGGGAAAAAAACCAACACAAAATGCCAACATAGTTTTTACATTACCATGGATATACTAGAAAAGTGCCATTATTGAGTTAGCTACCTATTCCTGTTCATTCATGAATGAATAATGTTAGAATTCACATGAGCTATAGTGCATTATTTATCATTTCTCTGGATTTGGTGCTCAGCAGAGGTGTTAGAGGTCTGATGTCTTTAAATGTAATTCATTTCCCTTTATTATGTATTTTGCTGGCTAAAAGAGTTCATTTTTCTTTTGCTATTGATATTTTGGGGCAATAATTCTTAAAATTAGAGTAAATTATTTCAAGTTATTAGTTATATAACTAGAACAATTAGTTAAAAGCATGCAACTATTTAGTGTTATCAAATAGATCCTTAAGTAAACAAGTAAACTTGAAATCTGTGTATTTGGCTAATGTCTGCACTTGTATCATGAAAATGAAACCAAAATTATGCTCTTATGCTCTTTTGCTGTGATTTTTATTTCTGAAAGTTCAAGAAGTAGCAAGAAAGCATCCAGGCTGGAAGCCTGGCACTATCGAAGTAAGGGGAATTTCATTCACAGTAGCATAACCCTGTTCAATGACTGTTTGTTCTTGTTTAAACAAGATTCTTATTTATGTTGTTAAAGACTCAAGATTAATATTTTATGATTCATAATACACGGTGTTGAAGGTTGGTGAACTAGGCAGTAAAACAGTCATTTTCTAAGAAGCATTTTCAGCATAAGCAAAACTGTCTGAATGGTGTTCAAAAGAGACTGTTCACATGGATCTGAACAGGAGAGGGATCCATACAGAAACTGAGTACTAGGTACAAGCTGGGAAAACACCCTGTTTAACTGTAAAGATCTAGCTGTTGTGTATCAAGAGCAAATTAAACAGAGAAAGATTCTTACAAGCCACTGTGAGAATGCTTTCTCACCTGTGGGTATATCTCATTATCAGTCTTATAGTTATGAGGGTTTTGGCAAGACTTGCAAATTCCTGCCATGACTTCTGTCTTCTCAAAACAAGCTGTTGGCTAGTGCTCTTGGCAAGCTCAGCATTTGCTGTGAGGCTTATGCAAAAAAATGTTTCGGTCCTTAATCATTTAGGAGAACAATTGCTTCCCCAAGGCTTCTGTCTGCAATTTGAGTTGATGCGTCTCTTCTGTAGACATGCCATGTGACACATCCCACAACCACCTTAATTTGAATTTGCAAACCGTATTTTCAAAGGTTTTCACAATACCTCTTAAGTTCCCTATGCATCTCTTTGCAGCTCTCCAAATTGTCACCTTCCAGAATCTGAAGAACAACCTGCAATTGAGGTCATAATCCCTAAAACAAAACCCAAAGCAATCAACATACAGGTACACAATGTACAGAGGGTAAGAAAAGCTGGGCAGAGCTAGAAGGAACTTCCCTCTCTGAACATTTATAAGATGCTTAATGATAGGACAGAACAACATTAAGTACCACCACGTCACCCCAGTTTTCCTCAGATACTGAGTTAACAGGTACTTTGGCTAACATTAGGTTTTGCATTATAATTAGCAAACACTCTAAACTTAAACAGAAGTTGTGCAATCCAGCCATACTGTGGTTGTGCATGTGTCCATGTAAGGGCGGATAGGTGGTTAACTAGGCTGGTTGATTAGACTAAATAGACTTGGTAGATGGCTCCTCCCATAAGCACACTGCAGCATCGCAGCTCACTGTAGTGGTTCCCTGCGCTACCCAGGAATGTTTGCTTGCGAAGCTTAGCTGGGCATTTTTCAGCTTGAAATCTGCATTTTGGGATCTGAATACCCTCTCCCTTTTTTTTTTTTTTTTTTTTTCTTTCCCCCCCGTCATGTCAATATTAGAAGGTAGTGCATAAATTAACCGTTAGTATATGCGCTGATGAATCCATAGCAAGACTAAGCTGAGCCTCTCTTCTGTACAAGGAGGTACAAGAAGGCAAAGCACATTTCATAGTCATGCCTGCTAACTTCAGAAAATGTAAGCTGTGTGGGAAGGATTAGGAAGGAAAAGAATAGTAACAGTCACAACTTAGGTCAGGACATTTTCATCCCTTTTTTAAGGTCCTTAGGTCAGGACATTTTCATCCCCTTTTAAGACGAAGACTTAAACCCACAGTAGATTTATTTAACTCCTGTTTATTCTAGCGGTAATTATGAATGTAAGTAGGGACTAGACAATGAAATATCAGGAAACTTGGTCTATGTGGTTTGAGAAGGATTGTGTTGCAACTTGTTTCCCTAAGGCTTCAAATACCTAAAAGTATAAGGTAAAGAATGAAACTGTAGTGAATAAGTAAATAAATTTATACTACCTAATTAATTAAGATCCTGGAAAATTAGTATTAAAATTGCATTCCTTGCAATAGTAAGAATATTTACAGGTTCTTTCTATTCCATATTAAAACCATAAACTGCTTTAATAGCAAACAAATTTCGGAAAATTTACTTTCCATAGAGCATTTTAATTGTGGTGTTGTACTGAAATGCTTACACACAACTGGAAAAAAGTTTTATTTTTTTTTTTTTAAATACATGTGATCATTTTTGTATGTGTGTATTGTTTATTTTTCTGAAATTTTGGAGGTGCAGAATGTTTGGAGATGACCAAAACCACCACCCAAACCACTCTCAGCAATCTAAAACATGTCCTGAATTAAAAAAATAAACGACCTTGTAGTCAACACTGATTAAAAAACCAAACAAATAGCCAAGCAAACAAACCAGGAACTAAGAAGCAGAGGGCTGAAGTCAGCATCCCAAAGTATACTTGTGTGCCCTGCATCTTGTCATGATTGATGTGTTGCACTCATGTGGCATTTGACAAACATTGTTTTGCAGGTACTTAGCATGATGACAAATTAACAAATGGAATAAATGGATTACAAAGCATTTACATAGTCATTTATGCTTTCTCCCATCCAGTCTGAACTACTACAAAGTGATCTGAGGCTAGTTACGAAGAGATATACAAGCTTTACAAGGTGCAGCATGCAGCAAGGTGATTAATGCAGAAAGATTAATGAACATAATTTTGAATCAGTAGCTTTTGTCTTAATGCCATTTGCTCATTTTATTATTAATAGGCACTGAAATCATGACCCTTATTTCATAAATCCTCAAAGGCCTGGCAATGTGCAGCCACAGATAGCATTCTTGAAGCATCTTTGAAACCACCTCTGATAAACAGGAGCAAAAGAGATGATCATCCAGGATCAAACATCGGAGAAGCAGGGTCAATTAGCTTGGGTGACGGTCCACTCTATCATGGCAGCAGGGCTTCTGGCTTCTCTATACCCTACTGATCTGGTTCTGTAAATCTCAGTGGGCTATTGCTGAAGTGGCCTCAGGTTTGCAGTGACATAGTGGATTGTCTCCCAAGATTTTTAGGGTGGGGAAACCGACAGGAGTAATTTTTCACATGCATCATCCCTCGAGAAAAATAACTGCTAAGTAGTGATGCTGCATGTGTAGACAGTGACCAAAAGTGCTCCTTTCTGGGAGAGACTTCATGGGATCTTGGCGTTTCTGCTGGGCTGCAGAGGTTTCTGCAGCATGAGGATGACTCTCACTTCATGCAGGTGCTAGTGAAATGCTATTCTTCAGTGCGCAGTGCTAAGCTGCTGCCACTGACACCACACTTCATTCCTGATATATTTTTCTCATTCTGTAATAAATCTGCTAAAATTTGGTTCATCCACTCCCCACCACAGACGGCAGAGACCATGATCCTAGACATATTCTGTGGATGCTTCCCCTGGTCCTGTTTTGGGCAAGTAAACAGAGAGAGAATTTGTAACAAAAGTGTTTTGGGTTCACTCTTTTTTTTAATTTTAAGTTTGATTATTTAGATGATGCATGGAAATTTTTGATGTATACTAAATCTGATGTGTACTGTAAGATATAGGAGAAGTTTGGTCTTACACATTCTGCCTGGCAAGTTAACACGTGTCAGCTGAGCTGTGCTAACTGCCCAATTTTGTGTTCTTTGCCTGTGGCAGCTATATAATGGTTCAATTTAGCTGGCCCTCAGAGAAAGCACCTGCAGAGATTTGGTGTACCACAGACTGTCTCACCCCTTACAGGCATGCAAAGTTGTGAGTTTCTCAATTTGACCACAGCAGTTTACTGCATGCTTGTTCTATCTTGGGTTACAACATATGTGTTGTGGGGGACATACTGAAAGCCAGAGGCTCTCCCCAGACACAAAGCACTGAACACCTGCAGGATGAGCTCCTTCTGGTACCATTCACACTCTGGGAGAACATAATTGCCTCCCCTTGCCTGTCTGACTGCTGGAGGACATGTTTTCAGTGGTGGCTACGTTGCACATTTGTGGCCACTGAAGTGATGGGGTGGAGAGCCAAAGACTGGGTGTTGTGAGGCAATTGGTGTGAGTTACAGGGGAATGAAGTCTGGCGCTGAAGATTTGCAACCCATTGTAAGAATGCTAGGAAGTGCTGTTTCTGAAGAGGTTTTGCTACAGAAATGCACCACACCCCATCTGGGGTGTAAAGGGGGAAAAGAGAGAATGAAGTAATACAGGAGGGAGTGACAGCGATTAAAAAGTTGCAACAAACACTTGTGCCTTAGGGGGCATGGGTAGCATGAACAGATCTGAGGAAGGGAAGGAAGGAACGACAGTTAAAGGATGTGCATTAAACTGCATGTAAAGGCTGTGATTCTTAGCTTAAACTAGCAGCTAAAAATTTAGTATGTTGAATGAAACTCAATGACCAATCTACTCCAAGGCACTTGTATGCATTAAAATTCATCAAGAAAAAGAAACACAGAGTAAAAGGAGTGATAAAAAAATACTAACAGTAAGAGTGTGGTGCTTCTCAATCAATATTACATGTGAAATACATGCCTGAAAGCAAGCTCTGGTATTCACAAAGTAGAAAATAGAAAAGTAAATCTATGTGATCTTCTCATTTCAAGAAAACATTTGGTAGAAAATGCAAAACAGAGATTGGCAAATAGAGCCAACTACAGACGGAATTAAAGAAAATTTGTTTCAAATGAGACTAAATTTAGTATTTAAGGAAGCTTGAGATTTCATAATCGGATCATCACAATAGCAAGTGTTATATGCTTCAGAACTGGCTCTCATGACACGGCTCCTTCAGAAAGCAGAACTCATCAATCCTCTAAAATACAGTAAGAGTACTTTTAAACTAATTGATGTATGATCTATGTGAGACTTTTATAAATTAACATGTTCTTCCTAAAATTCTGTTTTGTGGTGACATATGTTGGAATTACATTTTCAAATAGAAAACAGTTTGGAAGTGGAAGTGCCAAATCAATTTACAGAATTAATTCAATTTATGAAATGTAAAACTGAATAAAACATCCATTCTGAAGAGTTCAGCAGCATTCAGAATGTCACCTCTCTCTATCAGCAGAACATTTAGGACATTGTTTCTTACAAAGTTGTCTTTTACATGTCAGATTTCAACTTGTAAGTCATATATTCTTCAGGAGTTAAAAGATGGTGTGTGGGGAAAAGAAAAGCACTTGAGGCAGAGCTCTAGCTGGTACATATAGGGATGAGGAAGGTGAGTAGCTCGTCCTATCTCCATTCTTCCGGTGAGTCATAGGCTGACACTCCCTACGCGATGTACGGTTCTGGATACCTGTTGAGATGATCCAGCTATCCTGTGGTGAAATGATGATCTTTTGCATGTGGAGTTCTGAGCTTCTTCAGACAGCACTGACCAGGGATCTGGTCATATTTCCAGAACTGGGAGCAGTATATCCATGCTAACCAAGAGGTGACAGCATTTAATCAAATCTATATTAGGGTGCTACACTAAGGCTATTTTGCTGTCAATGCCTATGCTAGACCTCCTCATGCATAGTGTCTACTGAGCTTAGCTACATCCCCAATGGCCCTTTGTGTTCATCACAGGTGATTCAGCTAATTAACTCAATTAAGCATGTGTGGAGAAAGTAAAGAAACATTATGTTCAGTCAGAAGTGTAAGAAAGGACTAAAGGCTGTGAGACCTTCAAGAGCTTCGCCCTGTAGCTCACAGGACAGACTTGTTTGCAGAAGGCAATGGAGTAAGAAGAGGAGGGGTTTTTGGATGACTCCTGAGTTTCTTGAAACATTTGAAAAGTTGCCTTGACCATACTGGAGTAATTAATGGGACTTGGCATTTCTGTGTGTACTTAACTACAGATTTATGCATGGTAAAGCTCACCACTGTCCAAATGTACCTGTAGGGCCTCAGCTAAAGCCTTTGAAGTCAGTATCAGTCTGAAGTGAATGAGAGGTGGATCATGCCCTTAAACAAATATTTCTGGAAAGCCCACTGTGCATATGGAGAGATATTTTCTTGCTAAGCTGACATTTTAAAATTAAATAATTTTTTGGCTCCAGGCCTTAAAGGAAATGGGACAACTTTCTTTCACATATTATTTTTTAATGATGCAAAAAATATGTTTGAGCTTCTTTTTATTTTAAAGTGACTGTGTATCTTTTTCAGCCTTTTCTAAGGAACCCACCCCAAGAACAAAAAATACCCCAAACCCACTGATGGAAGAAAAAGCATCAGAAATTAATGGCCTGAAATGTTTTTGAAAGTTTTAAGTTTGGAAAGAAGGGAATAAATGGCAACTCTTTTGCAACCACAAGAACTATTTTGCACTGTATGCCAGTCCGTGGGTGTTTGTGTGTGTCAGAGCTCGTCAGGTAGTTATCAGGGTTATATTTTCCATCCATGCTTATGAATCACTCAGAAACAGATCCAGATTTCTGCTGTTGCTTTGTTATTTGTAAGCATAAATTGAATAATCTGGGTGATTAACTTTCAGACTACAGAATGTCCAAAACCTGATTGCTGCAGTGTGTCACCATTGACTTCACGTAAGGTGATTGATTAACAATTTTACAGTGTAGGCTTTCAGCTTCTCTTTTGGAGAACTAAAACTTTTAAGAAGTTTGGACAATGAATATCAAATTAAGTTAGAATTTAACAACAGTTAAAGGATCTGATTTTCATTCCCTATTGTGAGTCTTCATCAAATGGAAAGCAAGTATTGCATACCTTCTGCAGTCTTAGTAAACTTTGGTATTGAATTGTGCTAGGGAATCAAAAGAATCACTTCTGTGGACTACTCATCAGTTTAGCAGGGACACTTGTCGGTTTAGCACAGTGTTCAGAAGTTACATTTTTGTACAATTTAGTTAATAACTTGAGTTATCTTGGGTATGGATTCGGAATATCAGGGGAAAAAAAGAACTACATGCACGTGTGCTTCTTGTTACTATTCTGTTATAACCAATTGTTGCTAGTCCAACAATACTGTAAAACAAATGGCACTATTAATGTATTTGGGGGATAGATACCAAAGAACCTTTGGAGGAGGTGAGTCCTTGCATGCCCAGCCTTTATGTACTGTTAACACCTGGGTGATGCCTGAGGCATGCCAGCCAATAATTATATACCTTCATATTTCTTTCCTGACAGTCTGTCATCATTAGTTCTAACTGTGAGTTAAAGAGTGATTCTTCATGCCTACCTTTTTTTCCCTGTTCTGAATTCTACAGTATCTTCTGCAAAATCGTTTATTTCACCAGCATGTTCATTACAACCCTTTTGCATATAAAAGAAAAATAATGCTGTGCTGGATCTTCTGAACTACTTAAGTGACAGCTGCAGAACAGACTATTTGAGCAAACACATTGCAGAAAGTAATTTGCAATTAAAATATTTTTTATTAAGCTCCTAATGACGATATTTTGATCTTACTTTAAATCAGGACCGTCATGGTTTGCACCATCAGAGAAAGACAATGGTATATCATTTGCATATAATTTATGCATGGTCACACCAGCAGTGGGTTTTCTGTGAGAAGCAAGAAGTCATAAAACACCACCGTGTCAGTAACACATGAAAGTTGGGTTGGAACAGGGGAGTTCAGCTCTTCACATTAAATTGTAGGGTTGAAGGACAGAAGGAATCAGTAGGTCATCTGGTCTGATCTTTTGTATAATATGAGCATCTACCTGTCTAATGAGATTAATAATTTCCTTTTAATTGGTGCATATGTTGCATCTGACTTATGGAGCTCTTACAGAAAAATCTTTATGTGAAGGCATTAAGATGTGGGGAAACTACATGTCCATTGGTCATTGCTCCAGGGATTAATCATTCTTGCAGCTGACAACTACTTCATTTCCCCCATCTAAATTTCCTAGCTGATTCTCCACTTTTTGAAACCTGTCTGTAAGCCGTTATCCTCAAAGAATCAAATCAGTTTTTTTGACAAGAAGTGCCTTCCAATATACTGTGATGGCTGGTAGTAGTATTAATATTCTTATCCTTTAATTCTTTGTGATGTAAATCCTACATGACTTTTGCATTAATCTATCCTGGATTAATACCAGGATCACTGGTATTTAGTTACACAGGTCATCTGCTTGCCCTTCTATTGAGAGCTTTCACAAAATTAATGCTCTCTAGGCATCTGAAATCTTTCTGTTATTGCAAGCTGTACTGGAGATGAGTATCAGTCAGCAGGGCATTTCAGCTAATTCTTATGGAATTCTTGGCTGAAAATTGTCTGAATCTTCTGTTTTAAAGATATTTATCTCTTGTGGATGTTGTTCAACATCCTTCTTAATTACTTACGGACTGCAAAGTACTGCAATGCCCTGCAGTCTTATACATCATCCTTTTTATTGTCTCAGCAGCTGCATTTCTTGGTGACAAGGCTTTAGCTCTGGTCTAGGTATAAGAGCTAGCAACTGTAGTGAATACTGCTCATTTCTTTCCATTGTGTTTCATAAATACCATGGGGACAGTCCATCCCTTGACTTGCAGGTGTAATTGTCATTGACTTCAGCAGAACTTGGGGCAAATACGGTAAATTAGTTGTAGAGCAAGGTAACATCCTCTGGTTGATAAATTGTGTGACTGAAAGATCTCTCTGCAAACCTTACCTTGCTCTGGTGGGACTTGCAGCTATAGTCTGAACAAAATAGCCAAATCATAAACATGTATTTTGTGAACAACTGTATATTTGGACATCATTTGGTGTGTGTTGTATACTAGAGCCACTATTAGCAGTGTCCTTCAGAATGCTAGTCATGCACTGCTTGGTCTTAATACTAGTCTAACACTGTTAAAGGCAGTTCCTAAAATTAGAGCTCTACTTGATTTCAGCAGAAGAACACATAGTTTCAGTAATTATTGTTGAAAATAGTCCACAGAATGTTTAGAAGTGAGCAAAGTAGTACAAATCTATAGAAAAGTATTTTCTAGTAGTATTTGTAATGTTTTTTGTAATTTATTTGTAAGATTAGAAGCATGCGTGTTTTTAAAATGTCAGGTTATTTAGAAACAATTATGTCTGACTATTCTAAACATATTTTCTTGAAATATACCAATAGTGGTTAAATTGGTGTTTGTTGAACAAATGAATCAACTGAAATGATAAGAACTAAAATTAATTTACTTACTATTTTGAATGCATTGTAAGCTCAAGGCTTAAAAATTATATCTTTGGTGGAAAAACACTTCTCAAGGATAAAAAAAGATATGAGGAAAATCCATGCAATTAAATGAAAACCACAGAAAAAAACAATATAGATAAAGATACCTTTTAAAGAAAGGATATGCTTTTTGGCTCTGATTAATACATCTTTGACTCATCCAGGTTATGAAAAACATTGTATCAAAGCATCCTGTAATAACAGAGGAACAGATACCTACTGGTTACCACAAATGTGCACAAAGAAACTCATGTATATCCACATGTGTAGAGTTACAAACAATAGCACCCCTAAACATTACTTCAGTGCACTGCCTGGAAAATATTTTGTCCAAGATGTGCTGAAATTGGCTGGGCAACTTTATACTGATAATCCTCTGTTCTGACATGTTTTATGAAGAAAACACAGGAAATTGTATGTACGTATCTTCTTCATGCCAACAGTCAGAAAGGACAAAAGACTCAACTTGCAGCTTGAAAAACGTCAGAAACACAGAATCAAATGACATTCCATAACCCATACACTTTCTGCACTGAGCAGCCTACATTAGAAACAGCATGTACTAGCAAATATTGGCATGTTATTTCTTTCTTGATAGACTTCAGAAAAGTTTTCTGCAATTACTTTATGTGGAAGGGCAATGAATAAGACTAAAGTAACCATTAATATGGTAGCTCCCGTATTAAAAGTAATTTAGATATGGCTGGGTTAGTTTTACCCCCAAATAAAATAGTCCAGTATTATTAACAGTACATGATATCTAGACATTTAAACAAAAGAGATGTTTAAAAACTGTTAAACAGTAAATGAGAGTTGTATAAGAACCCTACGATTCATGACCAAAAAAGAACCTTGGAAGTTATAGAACAGAGTAAAATATATAAGGAAAGAGAGAATTAAAAATGTAAAATAAGCAATCATCACAGTGAAATAAATAAGAAAATTAAAACCTACTAACTCTTGGTATCATTGCAGTATCTATTGCCAATTGCTTCAAGGAAGACAGAGAATGAAAGGGTTATACCAGAGTCTGAAAAAGAGTAACAGTGGCTTAAAAATAAGAAACCAGCTAATATTAGCTAATCAGTTGGATGCTCATCCTGGACAAAATATGACAATGGCTAAAATGGTACTCAACAAAATGGGAACGTGAAGCAGCGACACCCAAATTTTCACAGCCCCCACTCAGCAGTTTCAGAACTAACCCACTGCCCACTGCTTTGCCCTTCACAACCATTCTCATCCTGAAGGTGTTACAGTTTACTGAGAAAATGCAGAATGAAAGTCGTGAATGTGCTACAGCATGCACTAAACCTACCATGTGCCCTCCATGCTGGTTGTCCAGCATTTACACAAAGCAGAGCGCTCTCCAGGTGCACAGTGGTGTGATAGGGAGACATCTTGGAGATTCCTGAAGCTATGGAAGGATTCCTGAAGCCACGAGGACAGTGCATCGAGTCCCACATTGCCCTAAGAAAGAGTCATTGAGACCAGGGATCTAATAGATTATCCTGGTGGTGCTGTGCTGAACCTTGTACACATGGAGTCAAAGGACAGAACAGAAGTTGCTAGCAAACATCCTGGCTTGGTGGAAGTAAATTTTCCTGAAGCTATTTGAGTTCTGCTTTTTTTAAAAGGTAACAAATCCAACTGATAAAAGCAACTGTGTTGATGTAGCATAGCTGGACATCAGCAATATGTCTTCAGTTGCACAATGTTTTCATTAAGAACTTGATACAAAATATGAGAGGATGTATTCTTCCACAGATTAAAAGTTTGTTTGCTGATATATATGTATGGAAATATGATGGATGATCGATTGCAGGTTGATTCTGCAGCATTGTGTGGCCCATGAATTTCAATCATCTTTCTGGAAGAAAATATATTAAGAAAAGTATGTAAAATACATACATAAAATTTGCAGGTGATACTGAGACTTGTGGCTTGGTAAATCAGGGTAAGTTACTCAGTTTGAACGGGATAACTTGGTTGACTTTGGAGCCACCAAGTAATATGACATTTTTTAATACAAGCAGAAACAAACTAGAACCCAAAAATATGACTATATTTGCCCATGGGTGCTTCCCCGCCACGAACAGGGCTTTCTAACACACCTGTAGCCAGTCACTCACAAAGAAGGCATAGGAAGGAGATGCAATCCTGTATCTTTCACCAGTCTAACCTCTAGTTCAGTGAGTATATTTAGGTCTAAAGCAAGTAATGTTATGTAATATGGGGTCTGATGCAAATAACATCAGATAAAGTTGTATGTCTGGTTTTATGCAGGTGGATAGAATAAAAAATGTCAGTGCTGTTACATAGTACAGAGTAACAGCCATCCTTTTTGCTCTAACATGCATAGAAGTATCAAAACCGTACCCTCTAAATAACATAATGTATCAGAGTATATCATTCACCTCAGCTTTTCCCATCACAAGCTGTGATATAGCACAAGCCATACAAATTGTCACAGACATGTCAAGTATGCTGCTGTCCATCTTTTTTTGTTTACTGAGAAGCATGTAAGGTGCAAAATAATGTCCATGTTCAGTTGCAAGCAACCCACAATAAACACAGAAATACAGGAGTCCAACCTTGCACTGAACAGAGTGTGTGAAAGCTCTGCCTTTTCTCAATGAGTGTGTCCAGGGGAACTAAATATTTCTGCGACTCTAAAGACAGGTTTTATCAGAGATCAAAACTGCTTAACTAGAACAAGATAATTCTTTGTACAGAGAGATCACTGATCTGTCAGGTGACCCATATTATACAAGAAGTTTTGAAACCAAATCTCTGAATTCCCCTCTCCTGCTTATTGCATCCTTACAGGGCAAGGTCTCCCCCTCATTTGCCTTTCAGGTCAGAAACAGTCAATTGCCCTTACTGTGCCCAAACCACTTGCTTAGGAAAGTTTTTGTCTTTCCATCATGCCAGAGGGAGGTCTGCTCCCTTCTGCACACAGGTTCCCCCTCCTTGTGCCAGATCTTTCCTCCTTCTGCAGACTGTCATGTACCTCCTCCTGCTCGTGCCCTAAAAGCATTTTGTGCCAGACATGTCCAGGAAGGGTGCAGTTCTCCTCCCTCCAGAGGGTCGCCAGAGTACAGCAGCCAGGACAAATTGCTTTCCTTCCTCCTGCCAGGCCCTCCTGCCCTCTAACAAAACATAATAAATGGTTCTCACAGAATAAACAGAAACCAAATTTATTAACTACTTACACAACTCCTCTCAATCAGTTTGGGAATTTTTTATAAAATGATTCTTGGAATAATCCAGCATTTAGCACTATATATTACACATATAATATATTTCATAAAATGTAGTTCCACTTGGCAGGACATGCTGCATCCTATCTGTTTCAGAAGAAAAGATATTCCAAAGAGACTGCAGCAGCAAATATTTCAGATATTAAAACAAAAAGGAAGATGAAAAGTGAAAGTGCTGACCACAACCAACCAAATTAGAACATAAGAAAACAAGTGTGATAAGAGAACATGAAAAAAAACAAACAAATAAAAAGATGCTGCAGTATATAGATCCAGGAAAACACTGCAGCCATTTTTTGTAAAAGCTTTTTTTTTTTTTTTTTTAATGTGAGTTATTTTCCACATTGCATATAGCCTCTATACAACTGTATTTTATGGATATTGTAACACTTGTGTTGAATAGCAGAAATACAATATATAGAGTATTTGCAGACTCTAATAATAACTGTCATTCTTGTCCATAGAAGAAATATGGAGAAAGTTACATGAGAAAAGGAAATCTGTAGGGAGTCTTTAGAGTATTTATAGGAACAGACTCCAAACTTGGGCCCTTTTTTGATACTATGGGTATCATGGCTAGGTCCTAAGGATACTCTCTGTTCTTACTGGCAGGAATTACTGCTTTCTGCTGTGCACACTCTGGTTCTCTGCAAACTATGGATGGTGCTGGTAGGTATCATCCTTCTGTCAGCCATCATACTGGTTGTGAGAGGCTTGTTACAGTTCACTTCTGCACAGCAGCTTTAAGAGGTTACCTGCAACTTTTTCTTCCTTCACATCCCATATATCATTTAAGAGTGTTGTACTGTATTTCTATTTTGCACTTTTGTGATTTACAATCTCCTACAAGTTTCTGTTGAAGTGTAAAATAGTCATTACTGCTTCTTTTCGGTTTGGGAAAGATTCGATAATTCAAATATTTATTAACATTTTTCTGAAATTCATAATATTGGCAATTCTGCTTGCATTTACAGCTGATAAAACAGTGAGATAGGTTTTTACATTCTCAAAGGCCATATAAGATGTGAGGTTTGAATGTAGTGATCAGATATTAAACACATTTTTACCTATAATTTGCAGAGACACTACTTTGAGTCTTAAGAATAGTAGTGTTAAGGTATGGAAAACATTATTTATTCCTTTTTATTTTGGCATGTTTTTGATCTGTGAAGAAAAAAATAGAAATCTCATTTGTGACATGAAAAAGTAATTTCTCAGCATGGCTTTTACACTAGTTGACAAAAGGAAAAATGAAATAAAAATTATTTGACTATTCATAGAAAATGGATTTAATACATTCGCCATTAAATATTATTCTAACATTGATAGAATGGCTTGAATAACAAATACTTTAAGTTTTAAATAATGCATTTCATTTCTGAAACCTCTTAACCTAATGCACCCTCAAATATAATTTGACCAGGTCTAACAAGGCTCAGATGGGATTTCTCCTCTGAATATTGAAAGGTTGGTACCTTTGATGAGATAACTGGGAGTGATCATGGCTTCTCTGAGTATACAAAGAGAAGATCTCTCTGCCCGGGCTCTGCCTGGCTCGTTGCTGTTCTGTTTGCATTCCCACCCTCCCTAGTCCTGCAGGGAATAGGGATCCCAGAGTCCCCCCACAACCACTGCTAGCCTTGGGAGGGTATCGTAGCTCCCTGAAGGTTATTCCTCTCCTTGGATATGAGCAGATGTTGCTAGAGAACAACTAAATTACAGAACAGGCCATAACTTTGCCCATAAGCGATGGGCAACCACAGAAGTGTCCTCAGTCACCTCATAGTGGCTGCTCATAAGCAATGGGCAACCACGGAGGTGTCCTTGTTCACCTCAGTGTGGCAAGTCACTGGGAAAGTTAATAGACCCCACTGGTGGGAGAGTGGGTATTTCTCCCTTTAGGTAGCATTTTATTTTTGCCTATCAGATGGCCTGCCTTTAGTGGGGCTGGATATTTTGTTGTGTTGTGACAACTCTGATGTCCTCCATGGGCAAAGGAGGGAAACCTCAGTCACATGGATGCCACACTCTGACAGGAGGCAAGTTTGTGACAGGTGAGTGTACAGATGATGTCTTTTCTTGCCACAGGTGAATGGACAGGCAGCCTGGGTAGGTCCCTGCTCACAGTCACCCCAAAGCCAGAAGCCCCTTCCTGTCCATCTGACCATGGCACCAGAGAGCCATCTGGGGCTACATGTGGTACGGCCGTACTCAGTCTGAATAGGGCAGCAGTTTGCTGAAACACCCTGCCTGCTAAAACAACCTGTACAGTCACTGGAGGAGCAGTGGTGGATGGGATGGCTGTTACATTTACATAGAAAGGTTAAAAAAATATGTTTTGGATTCCCAAAATATTGTTGGGGAGTATAAAGCCTTTAGCAGTAATAAAGATCACTTATGACAAAGGAGTGCAGTCTGGAAGTAGGAAAATTAACAGTTAGGAATATGATTAGTTTTCACTAAGGGCCATTGAAACTTCAGTGTAAAGGGTATTCTCTAAAACTTTCATCTGTTTTCATGATCTTGTCTTTGCTCACAACCTGTGCATTAAAAATAAAGGCTAAATAATGCCTGTGTCCTGACCTTTGAAGAGATTTTGGTGAGTGTTGCAGATGTTATGAGGCATCAGCCATGGGACACACCTAACAAATCCATTTGAAGTTTTTAATTTTAAACAACAGGAGTTGTGATTCAACGCTTAGCATTAACCTATCTTTGTTATAGGTCTTAATTGCTTAAGTAATTGAGGAAAACTGTTTCATTTCTAGATATATTATATCAGCCCGCAGGCATATTATGTGACTATCACACTCTTTTAATTGTCCATTACTGTTTGAGATGCCAGGGTCTGCTCAGAAATAGCAAATAGGCTCCATTATTCACATGAAAGAAATGAAAAATATTAAAAAATAGTGTTCATGGAAATATCCTGGTATAATTAAAAATGCATTAAAATCTCCTTATCATTCTAAAAACCTGTGTATGTTCTCCTCTTTGACATGTCATATTCATGAACAAATTTTTTAATTAGCGCCTTGTTAACTGATCTTCTCACTAATATAAAATGGCAGTTGTACAGCATCTGTAAATACTCATGAAGACCAAGTAGGTAGAAAAATTATCACATCAACACTTTCAGTATTTTTTCTGGGTGACTGTCATGTTTGAAGGGCAGGAAAGAGTAAAAGGCCTATCTTTCTATCTTATTGACTCTTACAGCTGTATTCAGTGTAATAATAATGTATTATCAGATTTAACTGTAAAGACTTTATCTATGGCCATGTATAAACTGAATTTTTGTGGGAAAAATAAGCAAGGATGGGATCAATGAAGCAAATTTGGGATTAGGAAAATAATACTGTGCTTTAAGAAGCATTATAATATGTTTAGATTAATCATGGATTATCATCATAAAAACTGAAAACCCATAGTTGCTAGTCTCTTTGAACTAGGCTGAACTATTCTAATCTAACACGGAACAAAGTTTTCACTTGTGGAATGAGGCAGGAGTTTGCAACTTTTCTTTTGCTAAAATCCAGATTAAAAAGATACTTTTGATGGTTTTGTTTCAGCAAAGGATTCCTCAAGTCTTGGGCAGAGTTTCATGTTGAGTGAAGGAGAGGTAAAAAGACTCCAACCATGGAATAATCCAGGTGAGGAACTTCACCTGGAAAGGAGGAAAGAAGAATAAAATTATATGGTTTTATCCTGGGATAAAATATGGTGGATGGTGTAATTACACCCATTTAAACTGAAGTAGTATCTGCCCCTGCATATAGTAGGAAAACAAATCTTTACTTCGGAATTAATGAATAAATTGCTTTAACTGCTTTTGTTTTGTCTGAAAAACGGGAGAACTTAAACTATTCTCTGACACCTGAAATTTCTGGTGACACCTGAACTTTTACAACAAATTAACAAATGGCATTGAAAAAGCTGTGGTACTTAGTCAAAAAAGGTTTCTTAGTGAGAAATCATGATACACTCAGTCATCCTTTCCAATAGTCCTGGGTCACTGTGGTTAGTACAATTCCTGCATGCAATAGAAAGAGGTGGTGCAACAGTCTGCTTAAAAGGTACATACAGCCTGTTGACCCAAGCTTTTCTACAGTCTAAATAACAATCATTCCAATCAGATACAATAGAAATAATAGTGCAGCTGATTTACAAACTATTTTTTGAATGGAGTCTATTTGTCTATTTGCAAGACATTTACTAATTATAAATAATTTACATATTTTGAAGAGCTTGTTATTCCATTGTTAAACTAAATTAGGTCAAAGATCAGACCAAACTGAATGCTATAATTCTTGAAGGCCTCAGTTTTTAAATGTAACTGATTTATTTATGTAGAAAATCCACTAAATTGAAAAGGAGAAAGATAGGAATGTAAAGATGTTTCTCTTTCCTCTGCCCTTTTGCCAGTAACCAGCAGGGATCTTCTGCACTCCCAAGATCTTCCAGGTTCCTACTCTATCAGAAGGACTACTTCAAAGCTCCTAATGTTCCACATTTAATTTTTATGTCAAAAAAATAAGAGCTGGAAATGAAGTAACCATGAGAATGTGCACTGCTGTTGGAAAGGATTGGCAAGCACAAATATGGGTGTTAGGAAAGTGGTTTGACAAGCCTGGAGGATGGAAAGGGGAAGAAGAAGGTGAATTAATAATATTTTAGCAATAACGTATGGTTAGAAAAGGCAAACAACAGTGGTTTTTTGTTCGTTTGCTTTTGATGTCTCCATTACCTTCCTGCCGCATTTTAGAAGTACTTTTAAAAAATGAAGTTGTCCTATGTTATCCAAAGTATATACACACAGACAGACACACAAAGAGATATCTTGGAAGAGTTACCTTATTTAAAAATGAGCCTTAGAAATGTGCTTTAATAGTAATTGCAGCTGTCCCTGACACTCTGAGCAGTGGTCAGCTAATTTGTGGGCTTTGGAGTCATACAGACACCAGCTTCATGAAAGGATTGTCCCTGGGCTGTGGTACAGCAGTTTGCTCCAGTGCCACTTATTTCTTTGCCTGGAAGCACAGGAGATAAAAGACTAACCTTAAGATGATAGTGCAAGTCAATAGTAAGGTCCTGAATGAAGTGGGAGACACAGTGCTTACAGTCCCTGCTGGACAGCAGTCAATATCAGACATCACACTTAAATTGTCACAATTTGACCTGACAATCCTTTTTCAGAAGGACCAGAAATAGAGCTAGCCAAGTTACCTTGCATTTCTGAAGAAGGTCACGAGGAGGTCACTGGCAGATGGAAGTGTGTATTAAAGATGTCTAGTATGAGTATAAACATGAACATTTCTAGCCTGCATAAACATAAATGTTAAGATGCATAAGGGATTGTTACCACCTAGCTGGAACAGGAGCACAGTTAAAAGATCTTTATAAGGAACAAAGAGAGATGTTTGCTCTGTTCATGTGAAAAAAAATTACTGGGGGAAAAAAAAAAAAAAAAAAGACTTATATAGTCAGCAATATATGTTCTAAAAATGCAATTTCCGGATTAATAACAAAGACACTGTTCTAGTTCACTAGTTCCTTTAGGACGTGCGCTTTTGACCCATGCAACATATTGTGCCCCATGGCTCTTAGCTGAACTGTGACTTAACTGTGCCTATTTTTTTAAAAATGTGTGATGTCTATTAAAACTAGCTGGTGCTTGTACCAGGACCCCAGTGGAAATGAAAGAGATGTCTCAGTGGACTGTCCATTGGTTAAATATTAAAGGATCAAACTTTAATATTTAAGTGTGTATGTAGTATATTATATAAAACAAATTCCCATCTGAATATTTTAAGTTTTCTCTTTAATCTTGGGAAAGCCAGCCTTTCCACCCCTTAACTCTAATTAACCAGATAAAACAGTATTTCAAGGATATATCTCCTACAAAAAGAGTCAGGTTTTTCTGTAATTATATATATCTTTGCTCCAAGGCACTTATTAATTTGCTTAAAAGTCCATGCATCATTTCACAGATTGTTTTAGCACTTGTCATCTTATCAGTCCACGTCTGAATAAGGCACGCTTGAAAAAAATGAAGTGAAAGATTAAGTATTCCAGGATGCTCTACATTATAAATATAACTGTCTACATTTTATAAATTAATTTCCATAAAAACAGAGCAACATAGAAGGGTGAGAGGTGATGGAACACAGTGAGAGATGGTGGGCCTGACAAATGCAGCTGGGGAGGGGGAATCAGGTAGAAGCAGCTGGAAATCTTCTATCCCCCTGCAGCTGCAATACTCCTTGGCTCTGCTATTTTGTGTCTCATGTGCCAGGGAGCAGGAGAAGCAGGTGCTCTGCAGGGCAGAGGGCGGTGGTGGGGCAGGAGAGGCAGCACCCTGCTGCTGAAGACTGCCATCCTGCCCTACCCCAGCAAGGAGGGTAGAGTTTCTTGGTGATGGTAACCCACAGTCCCCATCACCCCAACATCATGATGAGGCAGGTCCACAGTCAAGGCAAGAGTGTTCCATCCTTGAATTATCATAGTCGTTTGGAAGCAGAAAAGAGAGGTCTTTCAGGTTAGTGAAACTGAGATCCAGGTCCCCAAAGGTATTTCTTCTGCATCCCTCTACACACATACATCATTAAAGTGCTCAAAATTTCTGCCAAGCTACCACTTGACTGGATGGGTGTTTAAATCCTGTAGCTGGCTGACCAATGACCACACAGGACGCAGCCCAAATGCTGAGGTCAACCTGCAAGTTAGCAGTGGCTGAGATCCCTGCCTCAGGCTGCAACTGGGCTGTAGATTAGATCTAAGTCTAATCTCCAAGTCAAGGGTTTGAATGTCACCTTCCTACAGGTCAAGTGAGGTCTCTAGTCATGGGTTGTCTGCTGCCTTGCAATCAACATGTAATAATCTGTAGACAGTGGAAGGGCTTCGACAGGAGACCTGGTCGGTCTGCAATGAATAGTGCAGCTCTGTGGACAGATGTGTAACTTGACCCTGAGCAAGTTGGCTTCAGAAGCAACATAAGTGCATGAGAGCTGTGTTTCACCCAAGAGAATTAGCCTTGAATGCTGAGATAGCTGCATGGGGTCCAGGACTTATCCACTGAATTGGTCAGGCACATGGACTAGATGATCTTTGCAGGTTCCTTCCAACTGAAAACTATTCTATTCTATTCTATTCTATTCTATTCTATTCTATTCTATTCTGTTCTATTCTATTCTTATTCTGTTCTAATTTTTTCTTGCTGGTTGTTCAGGGGTCAGAGTGAGCATATGTCAGCCACTGTCACACAGATACAGCCATCAATCAGTCCTTCACACCAAATTAACCAGAATATAGGTGGAGAGGAATGGCATTTAGGTAATTTAGAGCCTATGCAGAGAGGGATGACTATGCCTTGTCCCACTTGTCTGCTCTTCAGCTGTGGCTGGTTTAGGCAGATCCTCACTCAACTGATTTCTGATTTCATATCTTTTTTTTTTTTTCTTTTTTTTTTAAGTCAATCCTTTACTGTCACCATTCATTGCCTGGGAAGTTGTATTTGGGCTGAGAAATCCATGAGGTCACAGGGGGAATAAAAGTTAACTGCAACATTTAAGTACCTTTGAGGATCTGGGCCCAAAGGCTTAATCCTACACCATCAAAGTCAATAGGAGCTTCCTGAAGTTAGAATGGGAAATTGAGCTAAGAACCTGAATATGTTCTTTTCTCATTTCTTTTTTATGGTTTCTGTTGATAAAAAGCCTTGGAGTAGCAATTCTTCTTTGATGCTTCTGCTGTAAAATCAGAGTTCAAAGGGGCCGGTTTAGACCTGTACAATAGTCTGACATTGTATCCCTTTTCTTTAGCTGCACAATCGTGTAAGCAAATTGAGCAACAGAGAGTATTAAAAAGAAGTGCTATGAAAATCTTATTAATTTTACTGGATGTTTCACTTAGAAGAGAAACTTAGCTGAGGAGTCAGTATTTGCCAGTTTGAGTGAAGAAGGAGAGGAGGTGGTTGTACTACGCAGGTAGAGGTATGGAGAGGCAGAAAGGGCAAGCTGGAAAAAGAAGGCAGCAGAGAGGAATAAATGCAATGTAAGAGCAGCTCGTTTTAGTTAAGAAGAACTTTGACCTGAAAAAGTCAGGACAAGTCTTTGTGTTTTTTTCTAACATAAATGAAATATCCACATATGATCTAACATGATGCCACTTCTTCTGCTTAAAATCAAATGAAACAGACTTGAGTTATTAATTTGGTGTACCGCCTTGTCTCTGTACCTGTTTGAATTGCCAAAAGGTTCAGCAGAATGTTCAGAAAACTTTGTTATGGAAAATTATGAAATAATCTGCTGTTAGGAAAATTTTATCCTGGTATGACTCTGGTAGATAGATAATAGCTATTTAAGTCTTGAACTGAAATCTGTCTATTCACACTCTTTGTAGAAATTGCTGTATTTCTCTGTATTGCTCTAAGATCTTGGTGTCAATGTTATCTTGTTCTGCATAAGAAAATACTCCCTTTTACCCCATTTAAAACTTGTTGCCTCTCAGTTTTATGGCAGTTATGTTTACTCTTATATCATGTTAACAGCAATTTTGCCCACTTAACTACAGCCGAATTATTCTACAGAAGGAGGGATCAGAGAGTGGTGATACTGAAACTCATTATTCATTTACTAAGTTTCGTGAAATTGCTTGTCTGCAGGCAGTTGTACCCCAAAGAAATTTTGATTAAACTTTTCCTGCAGGTTTTCCTACTCATTTTTTTGAAAATATTTGTTTGAGGGGAAATCTTTTTTCCATGTATCTGGAAAGGAGGAATACTGAATTCCATATCTGAAAAATCTGGGTTGTCTCTGAAAGAGCAGATAGAAGAAAAGTGGAGCTGGATAGGTAATGGAAGAAAAACAGATGTGGAAGAGAGAAATGGAGAAAGCAAGAAGCATCAAGATGAAGAAGATTAAAGGAGTCAGGACTGTACTGAACGGAAGGCAGAGCTTCCTTCCACAGGTGAGAGAAGCAGATAGCCCAAAGCACTAGTAGAGAACATCATTAGTAGGGAAACTCCTAAAATTGCAGTAGGACACATTTCCTGGCAATGACACGGAGTTGTTCCTTCTTCTTCTTAGCTGTTGGTCAAGTGCTCAGATAATGTGAGTGAGAGGCTGGGGAACCATCATGGTGTAAAGCACAGAAATATACAATCTTGATACTCTTGAGTTTTGCCTGATTCCTAGCCAAGCTTCTACACCATTTTTCTTGTGGAACCAGTTTCGTTATAAGTGATTTTATTAAGGACTTGGTACACAGCATGAGCAATTCTTACTGTGAAAGTGCTTAATGCTTGGGAGACAATGACTAAATTTGTGTGGCAAAAAGTGCCCTGGACTTCTGCACAAAAGCTTGCATTTTTTTCTTAGAAATGTCCACATTCTTAGAGAGGGGATGCTTTTGCAGAAAATGGGTCATGGTGATCCTTGTGTACTTCAGTCCCAACTATAGAGTGGCATATATTGCAAATACTAAAGACAAGTATAAAGAGTGTAGCTCAGTCATGATATCATCTTTAGGATTACCCTTTTAGAAATATGGAGTGGAGAAAACTTGCATTGTTAAAAGAGGCTTTGAATAACTGCACCATTCAGGGGCAGCCCTTCAAGATTTCTTAAAGGTCCTGTTAGCTTCCAACAGTGCAGAATAATCAAAATGTGGAATTTCTGTTTCGATACATGGTACACTTAAAAAATAAAAGAAACTTGTCAAAGGTTTAAATTAATCTCCTTTAAAGAAGAAACATATTTTTTAAATGAGTTTTCTCAGATATTCCAAAACTCTCTAATGGCACAATATCAGTCTTTTGACATTTAGGGGCATATTGCTTTTGGAAAGACAGTGAGCAATGAAACTTGTAAGTATAAGCCACGCTGCGTGTTTAACTATGAGCTGAAAAGTTCTCTCCCTTAATTAAATAATATATTGATAATTTATTGTGAATATTCAATTTTATTGTTGCTTTTCTGGACTTTTATTAAGTTTTCCATAAAGAAAATCTGGGGATTTTAGTGAGGTGTCCCAACAACAGGAGAAGTATCACTAGTAGATTAATAGCTGGAAAGCAGCTGGAAGTTCCCTTGGCCTGTCAGTAATTTAACTGGGATTTTTACTAATCTTTAGCAGTTTTAAACTACTATGCAGACAATAGTATACAGCTAGAATTAGTAAAACCTATGAAGGAATTCCACAGTGTGTGATACACATAATAAGCTTAAACAGATTTGGCTTAGAAGAAGTTGTTAATAGATAGCATATGACTGCCTAAAATCACGCAGCTGCTTTGCAAACCATTCAGACAAGCAGTTCTAAATTAATACACATCTAATTCATTATTTATGTAACAAATTATGTCCTTTCAAAGTTAACAATAAGGAAAAGCATTTCCAAATGGGTCATCACTGTAGCTGGCCATAGGCTTATATGGGATGCCATTTTCAAGGGCTGGAGAGAGTTGGCAACTGCTTAGAAAAAAACCTGAGTTCATATCAGAGCTGGCCTTCATCTCACATCTCAGAAGGAAAGAAGCATAAATAAATAAATATTTTTCCAACTGCTTAGCTATATTTATTTTCCACTGCCTCCCTGCCTACAGCAACACGGATGTCCCCTGAGCTCTTGAACCTGTTCATTTCCCATCCGCTACCTGTCCAATTGAAGCAGCACTAATTATCCCAGAAGGCTTTGCTCCTGTCAGTTAAGACAGAAAAAGCACTCAAAGCCCTCTGAAGATGCACCAGGGCCATCACAGGCAACAGGTTCTGGAGCTCCTGGTGAAACACATCTAAAACCTGGAGTCACAGCCTGGAGCCAATAAAGACCGTTGAAGTGGAGCAGCAGGGGTGGTACTTAAGAGGCTTAATATGCAGCAGCATCTGAGAAACTCATTATTCCAGACACATGCACTTCTGACCTAATTGCAATTAGATTTATTTCTCTTCTGCATGTAATGTATATTGCTTTGTTCCTGGTGTAGCTGTACCCTCCATAATTTTTATTTATCTCCTAAGATTGTTCTCTGCAGGTCTGTTCCTTTTCATTAAGGCCTTTTTTCATAGCTCATACATTTTCCAGTTCTCTACAGACTTTTCCAGATTTGTAGTTTTGGACAATAATCCTGCAATTCAAATGGGAGAATTCAGATATATGTTCTTTCCATGCTATGAAGAGCTGACACCTCAGGGTCTGCTGGTAATCACCCAACCCATGAGCAGTCTGAGCACTAAGTCAGATAATTTTATAGGACTAGGAAAAAAAATTACTTTAACAAATAGTAAAATTATATTAAAATTGTAAAAGGCTCCTTCCTATTTAATTATTTGTCAAAATATAAAAGCTATTCCACCTACTCTCTCCACATAGAACCTGTATAAACCATAGCATGATGTTCAGACATATGTGGCTGATGTGCCAGAACTCACCCAACCCATGAGCAAAGCTATTAAGAATGAAGAAATCTTTCCCTTTTCCGTACTTAACTGCAAGCACAGGGACAGGGCAGATACAAAGGGGGTAATAAAACACTCCCAAGATAGCAGTGTCATATTTTTACCTCCTCTGAGCTGTGGAAAAAAAGGGGAAGAGCAGATGCTCCTATTGGGGCAGCTACTTGGGGCCTTTGCTCTCAATCTGACAAGAGCCAAATACGGGATGAAGTGTGTGACAAACGAGAGGCATAAAAGTATTCATGCAGGAAACTTGCAACGTTCTGGGATTCACTCCCTTCCTATAAATAATTCATTTTGTAGCTGGAGACTCTGTTTGTGACATGTGTAAGATTGGCAGGAAAATATAAGATGGACCTTGTGACTGTAGAGCTAGTTGAAAAATGAGAATTCAAGTTCAGGGGGGAAAAAAAAGTGGGAGATTTTGAAATTTGTTTTCATTCCATGTTGGAAAAGAACAAGAGACTTTGAAACATTTTTTTATTGGTGTAAAACCTAAAAATGATCTATTCTCAGAATAGCAATACTAGAGGCACTCATGTGAAATGAAATACTTGCTCCGCAGTGAAATTCCTTCTGTCTGATATAGACAAGAACTTGCACCTGTGGCTTCCACATTCCAGTTCAACAGTCACTTGGGGAATAGTTTCTGCTTCTCTCTCTCACATTTGGATCATAAATTTAATCCCAAATCCAAGGGAAAAATGTTGAAATTAAAACATGTCTGGAAAAAGAACTGGGTTTAACGAACTTGGTATTTTGGAATGAAAACGATAGAATAATTTGTTGATATTGCTTGTGCAGTCACACATGTGATATCTTTGCTCAGTGCTCAGTTTAGCTGAAAGAGATTAACACTTGGTAAAATCTGTTCCTAGGATAAAATTAACAATTAAGATTTTTTTTTTTTAGCTCCTGTTACTGTTAGCTTTTATAATTGCACCATGTTGTTTTCCTTCTTCATCTGGACATTTTAAAAAATACTGTTTCTCAAAACGAAAGTTCATATTATATCTGGACTATTACTGAGAACAAGCTTTGTTTTAAATTGTTTTATTAAAGATGACTAACTGTTGGAAGGAAATATGGTCTCTTCAATAGAATATTATGAATTCCTTACTCTACCATGTATAGCTCTTCTGATGAAGATATTTTTCTTGGCATTGACTGCTGTATGATGCTGTTGTTCAGTTTTAATTTTCCAAACCATAAAAAGCTGTGTTATAGCCTTTCAAGAACACCTCAGTAACGGTGCTGAACACTGAAGATGTATACAAGGAAGTATTTAATGCATGACATTTAAGATGCTGTAATGCTCAGCTGCCCATTACAGGCACCCTCTTTGTCCTATATGATGCTCCCCTGCAAAAGGGTGAAATAGGGCCACAGGTCAGCTGCCTCCATTTACACTCAGCCTTGATCAGAGAGGTAAACAAATGTCCTTGGCAGGATAGAGAGGCATCCATGATAGAAGCCCTTGGTCTTTCGATGACTCCACTGCCTTGGTGACACCCTCAGCAGTGGGATGGGCAGAAAAAGAAGAGAAAGTTACCAGAAAGTGCAGCCAAAGATGTACTAAGAAAGAAGTGAATTGAATAGATCAGTAGCTCAAGGAACAATTGCAGACTTCCAAATGAAGGAAAAGTTATTCTGCAAGATAAACTCACTTGTGCTGAGGGATGTCAGAGTCCTCCATAACAAACTGATGGGAAAGTATGTCTCATTGCTAAATGTTAATTATCTGACTAATGCATGAGTTCATCCTGCATGAATGTCTTGACCCACTTGTCCACATCTTGCTAATGCATAGGTATACTTAGCTATGGCCCTTTGGTACAGAGTTGTATGATGATCCACATGGAAGTCTGTAAGGCTGTGTGTTTTTACCTGAATAGGTCACAGATTGGTACAGTTTGCTGAAATGTGCAGTTATCTCTGTCACACGGAATAAGGTAACA
Source organism: Athene noctua (assembly GCF_965140245.1). Lineage (NCBI taxonomy): Eukaryota > Metazoa > Chordata > Aves > Strigiformes > Strigidae > Athene > Athene noctua. The sequence continues at coordinate 70,517,866 of NC_134038.1, read as the reverse complement.
ACGAGGATTTAGGACAGTGAAAATATGAGTGTTTAACAGGAAAACAGCCCTTAAAACTTGAACGAATTGGCAGTATTAGCATGGAGGGAGTTCAGTGACAAAGTATACATGTCTTCCAGACAAAAATACAAACAAAAAAAAGGAAGAAAAGCATATTTTATATATATAATAATCTTGTTTTGTGGTTTAATCCCAGCCAGCAACTAAGTACCATGCAGCTGCTTGTGCACTCATCTCCCCTCCCAGTGGGACAGGGAGGAGAATCAAAAAACAGTAAAACTCGTGGGTTAAGAACATTTTAATAACTAAAATAGAAAATAATATAATCATTAATAACAAATAACAATAATATTAATAAAGAAAAGGAATACAACAAAAAGAGAGAGAAATAAAACCCAAGAAAAAAGACAGTGATGTACAATGCAATTGCTCACCACCCACAGACCAATGCCCAAGCAGTGATCCACCCCTCCCAGCCAACAACCCCTAGTTTATATACTAAGCATGACGTCCTATGGTATGGAATATCCCTTTGGCTACTTCGAGTCAGCTGTCCTGGCCATGCTCCCTCCCAGCTTCTTGTGCACCTGTTCGCTGACAGAGCACAGGAAACCAAAAAATCCTTAAATTAGGATAAGCACTACTTAGCAACCACCGAAACATCACTGCGTTATCAACTTTATTCTCACACTGAATCCAAAGCACATCACTGTACCAGCTACTAGGAAGAAAATTAACTCTATCCCAGCTGAAACCAGGACATCTTGATATTGGGGAATACAGATGTGATCATAAAGGAAAAGCTTTTCACTGTCTCACTGAGAAGAGAGTGAAAAACATTTGCCAGGAATAATGCCTGAAACACTAGGACAGCTGATAAAAAACCCTCTTGCTTAACAAGCACTGAAACTCCACTGAGAATGAGAAATTTGAAAAACGTTTTCCTTAAGCCCAGAACCAAGATGCTGAAGATGGCACAGAAACTTATAACACAGAGCTGAGGCTCCCAGCACCCACATTTAGCTTTGGAACTACAGACATTTGGTTAATTAGAGACAGCACCATACGTGAGGCACACAATATCATCTCCCACTGCTAGGCAGTGAGCAATGCCAGCCAACCGATTTGGTTGTAGTACGCTGCCAGATCCTCTTCAGCATGACAGAAAACCAGCTCTGTTGTCCAGCATCCTGACAGAGCATGAAATATCTTTTAGGGAGATGGACTGTGAGTGAGGGAGCTTAAGATGGAAAAAGGCCAATGAAATTTTTAAAATTCAGCCTTTGTGAAACAAGGAATTGGCGACCAGAAGCTAACAGCCTGCAGAGACAATGCATCTCAATGTTCACAGAAACTAATCTTCACACTAGCAGAGATGAGAGATAAAAAGAGGTTAGAGGTAAGCTACAGGATCTGCACTGAACTGAAACCACTAAGCAGTAAGTTATAAAATATTGCAAACAACTGCAGGCTGGCTACCTGATTTATTCAGGGGAAAAAAAAAGGGGGTTTGTTTATGTTAAGGATGCGTTTTTCCCTGTGAACTATACAGACCAGCTCTGACAACCGTGCCACATCATTTAGCAGGTACCACTACGCAGCCGTTTCTATGAGTAACAGTTCATCCCAAGAGCTATTCCAGTGTTATCTATGCTTTTGGGGAGGGTTATTGCCTACAGCTGCCTAGGAAATTTTGGATAAGGTATTTTTAAACCACTTCAACAAAATCAAACCAGGCTTTGGCAAAACATCATGTTGAAATGCTTTTGTGAGGATGAAGGCAAAATCCCATTAAACTGTTGCCTGGTTTCTCAGCCACTGATGAACAAATAGCTTGTGGGTCCAAGGTGATGACACCCTTGAGACTGGATAACCCACTGCTTTTGGACAATACTGTCAACCCCCTTGGAGGGAAAGCAAAGAGCCTGAGAGTCCACTGCAAATGAGAGATGTCTGTGTTGGCAGTAGAGATGCTGCCACAGCTCTCGAGGACTCAGCCAAGGGCTTGGAGGTGGAAGGGTGATCCTTGTGCCTTCAGGGAACTTCCAAGGCTCACGCAGCCTTGGAGATTGCCTGGGAAGCTGCTCTTAAGTCCTAGGTAAGCAAAAAGACTTCCCAGGAGTTAAATGGCTGTGCACTTCATATCGTTCCAGAAAAAAAAAAGGAGAGAAATATTTTAATTTTTCTTTGAGGAACAGACAATCATCCCCCTCCCCCGTCATGTATTTTTTCATTTGAGCCCTGAACTGTAATGTATTGTCAGTCTTGTATAAAGTGCCTGAGGTGGGGGAGACCTTTCTCATGGAAGTGCAGTCCTGAGTTTTTATTGCTTTTACTCTAAGACAATATTCAGAGACAATACTCTGCTTATCTTTAAGCAGATAGCAAAAGTGCCCAATGCAGAAAAAATGCAGGCAATGGGGACTGATACTGCCTCTATCAAGCACCTGTTGCCTTCAGAGAGACTGGTCCAGACAGACTCTAAGAGCCACCATGGAAGTGCCAGTGTCAAAAGGTGTAAAGGAAGCCCATGGTTTTATTAAAATGAACGATGATTTTGAAATGTTTATGCTGAAAGTCCTGTCAACCTTTGAGATACCCCCCCAATAATGTTAAATTACAGACATTTGGAAATGCAAATAAATGCTTTGATATTGTGCTCTTTCCAAAGAGCTCCAGGTCTTAAAAGCAGTTAGTGCTACAAAGCCTCAAAAAAGGGGGTAAGAAGTAAGAGCAGGAATTGCCCTGATGCAGAACTGGTAGTTTGTGGTTGCTAACAAAACTCTAAGAAACCATGGCAGCAACCACAGTCAAAAAATGAGCTACTGAGTGTGCTCTGGGAAGTGAAATGATGTCACCAGCTCAGCATTGGGTACAGCTTGGATGTACCATTTATCTCAAGTCATTTAAAAGCATCATGAAGAAGATAAGCAACTAACAAGAGAGAATGCTGTTTACACTCTGGGACTGTGGCACTGCTGAAAGTGGTGGAATTTCTTTAACAAACCCTATTTTCACTGAAAAATGCCATTCACTTCTGCCTGAAACATCTCTGCTTTGACAAACATTACCTTCTCATTGCCTTTTTCAATAGCATTACAGTGTCACAGAATCATCTAGGTTGGAAAAGACCGTGAAGATCATCTAGTCCAACCATTAACCTAACACTGACTATTCTCAACTACACCATATCCCTCAGTGCTATGTAAATACCAGAACATCCTGTGGTTGCATTTTCCTTTATACAACTGCCCCATGTTCCTAAGGTGGGTACTGTGATGGCCCCTGTGTTGGGTTTCTGTGTGTGGTGGGGCTTTTTGGTACTAGCAGAGGGGAATACAGCAGTGGCCATTGTGTGAAGCTTTTTCAAGCATCCCTGTCTTCAAGTTGGACCCATCTCTGGCCAATTAGTGATGGTGGCTGTGCCTCTGTGATACCATATTTAAGAAGGGGAATGGGGGAGGAGGAGTTGGAGTTGTGAGGATGAGTTGTGAAGGAGACACCAATACAAACACCAAGGTCAGTGAAAGAAAGGAGGAGGAGGAGAGGAGGTTTTCTGGACCAGAGACATCCCTGAAGCCCATGGTGAAGCCCATGGTGAGAGGGCAGGCTGTGCCCCTGCCACCCATGGAGGTCCATGGTGGAGTAGATGCCCACCCGCAACCCGTTGCAGACCCTGCACTGCAGCAGGTGGCTGCATCTGAAGAAGACTGTAACTCTGTGGGAAGCCCATACTGTTGTAATTTGGCACTGGGAAGACTGTATCACGCAGGGGGGACCCACACTGGAGCAGCTTGGGAGGAGTTGCAGACCATGGGAAGGACTCATGTCAGAGAAAGTTTATGGAGGACTGTCTACTGTGAGAGGGACACCATGCTTGAGCAGGGGAAGAACGTGAGTAGTTCTTCCCCTGAGGAGGAAAGAGCAGCAGGACTGAATCCACCACCCATTCCCTACTCTCCCATGCCTCTGGTGCGGGAGGAGGTAGAGAAATCAGGAGCAAAGCTCAGCCCAAGAAGAAGGGAGAGGTGGGAGAAGGTGTTTTTAAGATGTGGTAATACTCTCACTGTCCTACTCTGTTTCTTAAGGGCTGTTGTTGCTGGTGTCTGAATTAATTTGATGTTCTTTTTCTTCCCCTAAAAAGAGTCCGTTTTTTGACCATGACTATAATGGGTAAGTTATCCCTCTCTGTCCTTATCTTGATCTTCGAGCATTTTTCTTTATTGTTTCCTTCCCATTCCTGAGGGGGAAGGGGTGAGTCAGTGCCTGTGTGGTGCTCAGCTGGCTTCTGGGCTCAAACCACGACAGCTTTGTATACCCGGGCATTTCTCTCTCTCACTCCTTTCTAAATAATCAGGTCCTAGCAGAAATGCTTTGCCTTAGTTATTGAGTGACTCACTGGGACTCCCCACTATTGAATTTAATCTGATTTTATTAAAATAGTACTTTCTACCAAGAGTCCCAATTCTTTTCTTTATTGACAGTTCTTCCCCACATTTTATCATCAGTACATCTAATTAGCTCTCTCCTGCTACTTGTGGCAAGACAATTAATGAACATGCTCAATGAATAGAGAAGTATCCTAGAACAAATCCGTAAGAAACTCATACTATTCCTCACTTCAGCCAGATACATCCTCTTTCAATACTACTCATTGCTGTGTTCTTTTTACCTCTATTTTATTTGGCTCAGAGATTTTCTAGTCATCATTCCCTTTTTCCACTTAGGTAATAATTTCCCATCTTGTGCTGTAGCAACCACTTTATAGCAATCCGAGTAACCATGGTATGTTTTATTCCCATTCTCCTTTTTATAGAATTATGTCTCTAATTAAATAAGACTATGTAGTTGTGTGATACAGTCCACGTTTGCTAAATCCATGTTGCATTCTTCCTTCTTTTCTAATTATCTCCATTTTATTAACCACTAATTTCTTCTAAACTCCATTCTAATGTCTAATGTGTTATGGCAATCATCTTAATGGACATAGACTTGTCTGGGAACATTTTTCACCCCTTCATCCTCAAACATAGACAATACAGATGTTGTAACCCAATCAGATGGTATTATGCCAAACACTGTGATACTGTAAATGCTAGTTGTGAGTGCCACTTTTCTCAAAATACTGGAATGGAGATTATTAAGTTAATTTTTCTTCTTCCCCACTCTTGCCCTCACTTAAATCCTGTAGTTTTTCTTTCACTTAAGATGATGTGATTTCTATTTCCACAAATCCCGTTCCCATTCACCATCCCCCCATACTGGTAATCTTCATAATTTTTGAGAAACTAAGGTAGACAACTGATTTAGTTTGGGGGCTGTATCTCAGCTATCTTTAATCTCCACCTAATTGTCATTGCATTCAGATTCTCCTTCTTCTTACTATCCTCTCACATTTTTTGCTAAGTCTTTTAAAACTCAGGCAGCTAAAGAATTTTATTTTTAATATTATTTGCAAAATTTAACACAGCATAATTTTTGACAGTGATTTTATCATTTTATCCTGGTAGTTCTGACCTCTAAAAGACATCTTTTTGTCTCTCGATCAGTTATTTTCTATTGTTAAGATATATTTCAGGGCATGATTGTTCACCATTCAGTCTTCCTTGGGTGTAAGATTTTACCAGTTCTGTAGGACAGAAATTCCAGGTGATTTTGTCAAACCTACGTCTTACTCCTTGCCACCAGCAAGCAAGCCAAGTGTCTCATAAAACATCACAAATTTCAGCATTGCCATTGGCAGTTATTGACAGTCTCAGTGGAGAGGACAGTGACTAGATTGGCAAGGAAAATGAATTAATTTGTCATTATGAGTGGATCTTCTGTAACAAGGCTAAAGGAATTTGGCAGCTCATAATTGGAAATCCTGTTTTTTGCTGGCAGTACTCTATCTATACAGTGAAGAATGCAAAGGCTGCAGAGGTAACACTCTGGTGCTCATTACTAATTAAACAGATAAAAATACTATCCAAGAAATATCAATTCAGCTAATGAGAAACAAAATACAGAATGTGAAGCACACTCTGTCTTGGAGTTTACCATATCTTAAATAACCTTCTCATCTGCAGTTTGGAGAGAGCCCTGTCATAGGAGCAAGACTTAAAATCGGCCCTCAAGTGTCTCACAAGCACGGTGTTTGAACTAGCAGTTTCATGGGTCAGAGGGAGGTTTTACCAGATGCACAGATTTCAGTGCTTTGTGAACAACTGCTGTGTTTAGAAATGTGGCAACAGGTTTTTTTTTCATGGTGTCAATTAGATCTTATATCCATTGGGTCTTGCTGAGAAAGGTGTAGTTTAACAAGCACTGCCTATACGGCATGCAACATGGGCAAATCCCTTTGGAGGCCATTTAAGAAAGATTGTACCCATTTTCTTCTACAGGCTGTTTACTTGCAAAGTATCTCCTTAGCTGTTAAAGCACTGCTTAGTTACACATACATATGTTCTGTAGTTTCCACCAAAGCCAATGCCAGCAGCTGTGAGATTTCTGTCTTACGCTATAATTGCAAATGGAAGAACTGGTGATTTTATACTCCGTAGGACTCTTCTCTCAAGTTTTCTTATTTAGAAAACAAAATTACATCATTTAAGTGCAAAGACTGGGAACAGTTGTCCTTTAAATTGATTCCTCCTTTCCTTTCTTCTAGTTCTGGAGGGTGATTTTCCCTTCTGTCCCTCAGTACTGCGTATCTTTATGGAGAATCCTTTTGCCTTTTTATTTCCTTTCAGCCTCCTTTTTGTTCCCCACTTGCGCTTTGCCATCTTCTGGTATTGAAGTTCTCTCTGTTAAATCCCACAGTTCCAGGCAATGTGCAGATTTACCTCTATTTCAGTGTCGCAGTCCTCTAAGTCATTACCTCATGCTCTCTAGCTTCCACGTTGGTTTCTGAACTTTGTTTCTTGCGTCACTGTATGTATCTTCTTTATTTTTTTACCTCACAGACCAGAGTGAGATGCCTGTAGGAGTCACAACAGAATGAAGATGGGGCTTTTCAATGCCTGTTTACACACCACCTGGCAACCTGACTCCTTAAAGCTAGAACTAATAGATACATGGTAAGAATAAGGATAAACAAACAAAGACGTTATATAATTTCATGCTTTCTATGGATCACTTGATGACTTGGGAATGAACACAGTTGCAACTAAGGTGTGGCTTATGCTGTTCAATTTACTGATAAATGATCTAGAAAAGGTCACAATTTAGTGTCAGTTTGCTGATAATTTATGGCTATGAAACTGAAAGTCAGCTGTAAAAGAGGTGCAGAAGTTTCTCACAGTACTGAATTACTAGGCAAACAGAGATGTGAATTAGCATAGATGAATGTAAAATAATGTACATGGAACAAAAATCCTAACGCTGCATGTATCATGAGTTGACCATTACTACCCAGAAACATCTTGGGGTTTTGATGAATATCTCCGTGAAAACAGGGACATAACACATTCATTCAGTAGCAGACAAAACAAAACAAAAAAAAGGAAATTGAATGTTAGGAATTCTGAAGAAAATAATATAAAACAAGACTAACATTATTCTGCCAACACCTGATGGTGATGAGTCCCTGAGGCATGTACAGCTTGAACACCCTGTGTACTTCTGGTTGCTGCATCTCAAAAATAAAATGATAGAACTGCAAAAAGGCTCAGACAAGGGCAGCAAGGACAATCAAAACTCTGGGATAGTTTCTGAGCCACACAGGAACCGGAGAGCAGACTAGAGAGATGGCTGAGGGGGTACACAACAGACATCTACTAAATCATGAGTGACGTTAAGAGGATAGAAGGGGAACTGTCTGTCCTCAGCTTTACTTCTCTACAAGACCTAGGAGTGAAAACTACTAAATAGTAAGTGCAAAGCAGATGATGGGAGATTGTTCTTGTAACAGAATTAATGTGTGGAATTCCCTGATACAGAATGTTGTGTGTGATAGAAGTTCATATGGTTTGAATGGTGTTTGGACAATTTTATGGAGGAGACTGTTAAATCCCACTTTGCTTGTTCCATACTTGCACTCTTGCTAGGAATATACCAAGGGTTGTTGTCAGCATCTACTGGATTAAACTGAACACTGGCCTCATCTGATCTATCTGTTTTATCTAAATGACTCTGGTCATCTTAGTACAGAAATTATTCTCACCTCAAGGGAACAAGGACTGTGATGCTTATTTTTTGCTGCAAAACACTTCTCGTATTTGGAGAATATTTTATTTAAGTACCAGCCACTAACAGCAACCAGAAAAGTTGTGAAAACTGGAATCAAACCTGTAAGTGCCTATTTAGTACATCAGACTGTTTCTAGAAGGGGCTAGTACTACCCTTTGCATTTCAAACTGGGTGGCCTGTCAACAGGCTTGTGGCACAGAGAAAAATCGGTGAAAGCGTTCCTGTCGGGTCTCCCCACTGGTGGGCAGGTGAGACTGGGAACAAAGGAAAGATGGTGCTCACGCTCTTCACTTTCACTAAGCTGAGTACCCTTTCCACGTGGAGGGAATACCTCATGTTATGGGCAAGCCTCGAACAAACTGTATTACTGGGGGCAAGTGGTGTGTTTGACCAGAAGACAGAAGCAGGTGATCACAGATCTGAAAGGCCGAAATGACAAGCTCATGCCTCCACATTATTGCATGACTGAAATCTATTAAAGAGCCTTGTGAAAGAGGAAAAGCACCCATCAGTCAATTCCCATGTTAACATTAGTGACAGATATTTTTGTTCTAGGTTATGACTGAAACTCTAGGAAATGTGAGTTGCCTACCAGTGTTAGAAAGACACTAGGTTTTTAAAGGATTCATCTCCCAAACAGAAGTTGTACATAAATTATGTATTTGCTCATACAGGCTCTTACATATGATTATTTTCTGAATGAGTACATGAGGCTTCATTCACACTTGGAGTTAATGTTTATAACCATATTGCCTTGAATTATATTTGAGTTCATCCAAGTAAATGAAAATAAAGTAATAGAAATAATTTTCAATAAGCAAACAAAATAGTAAATTAGATTGTGACTGGATATCATCAGAGACTGCTTTTCCCCTTAATGAGACCATCTGAAAACCTGCAATATCTGTTAGCCCCTTTTTTAACTAGGAAAGCTGGCTGACAGTTCTCTGTGAGGAGTCTCAGCTTTATAAGGTGATTTATTTCAGGACATGAGAACACAACTATGTTGACCCCTCCAGTGACGCATAGCCCATTTGTTCTCTCATCCTCTATTTAGAGGAGAAATGGATATGTGGGTGTTTCTGAAAATCAAAATGCAGAGCAACTCACCAGGCAGAACTCAGCTAGAAAGATGGATGACTTTTGTAGGCTTAGGTCTATATACCAGGGTAGGTTCCAGTTGAATCTGCTGTGGAAGACAAAAAGTGGATTATCTATACATCTTGCGGATCTATTGCAGTTTCTGAGGACGACTGGTTTTACACACAGTACCAGTCATATCTAGTTCCTTATTCTGGCACTTTTTGTACAATTACATGTGCCTTTTAAATAAAAACTTAAGACCTCTGCCCTACAAGCTACAAAAACACAGATGGTTGACCTCTTTGACATCACTGACTTAATTTGTTGTGAAATGCTGCTCCTTCACCCTTCAAATTCCGTCTCACCTTTTCTCAGTACCTTCATAATTTCCAACCATGACTGTCAATGTACATGATATGTATCATATTCCTTTCCATTAGCATTGCTTTTTCTGCGTTACCAATTCCTGAAGTTATAAAAATGTGGCCAAAATGAGGAGGTAAAAGTGAGCCATTTCAAGGCCTTTGTCTTTGGCTGCCTTTCTCATTTGTAAGACATCTCTGGCTGAAATAGTAAGTGGTATGAAGAGAAAAGCAGACTCCATACTGTTTCTAAAGCTCGCTGTCCCATGAATGACTTATTTAGCTTCAAAATAGTGTTTTAACTACCGTCTTGATTCTTTATGTTTCTAAGTAATATTTCCATCCTAAATATCCCAAGGTGGGACACTGAGTTTGACCATGAGAACAAGTTTTGGAGCCACGTGAGCATAGCTGTCATCATCTGGCCCCTTACTGTATGTTCTTAGTAGAACTGCTGAATTTTCTTGTCCAATTTCATGTTTTAGGCTGAAGGAGTTTCTCTTTCTTTGGATATTTCTGAGCTTGCTTCTGAGAACAGATTACTTCAGATGTCACGAATTTTTTTCCTTAAAATGTGCCTCTGGTATTACTTTTTACCAGTTAATAGGAGAAAGGACAGAAAACATTGTCAGAAGGTAACAACTGGCATTAATTCTAAGAGTAATTCACTTTCACTGACCATGAGACTGTGGGTGTGAAATGACTGCAGAAGTAAAGGAGAAAGCACAGCAGTAGTTGCTTTCTAGCTGTTTTTAATAATTGCAGTCTCCTTGTTCTTTAAGCAATTCCTTCTTACTTCTTCAAATGTGAGCAATACCAACAGCGGTGGACATGGTAGAAAATATTTCTTCCTTTCTACCTTCATGGACTGAACTAGAAAACAGAAGACAGTAGGATTAAGATAAGTTATAATGAGGGGTGCCCATTTCTTGTCTGAGAGAACTACCTGAAAAAAATTCTTCCCCCTCCCCTGAGACAAAATTTCTCCCTAAACCCCACCAAGGATGGCGTCAGGGGGGAAGAACACCCAGCCAAAACTATGCTTAATGGATCAACTGCAGGACATAGTCAGCAGTTATAGAAACACATAAGATGAAATAAAGTAACATGTAAGAAGACAGTGAGTGTTAGCTCTCCTTTTAGCTGGAAGTATGTGTGCATATACTTGGATTTTTTGGAAGACGTTCAAAGAGTTTCTCTGTTTTTAGAAATACACACATGTTGCTTCCCATTATCCAGGAATGTTTCTTTTCTTGGGCCAATTTCTTCTGTGCATGAGGTGAATATAGGAAAACCTCCAGGTAAGGTGTTTAAAGTAATGAAAATGTAGAACTCAAAACAATTTTTACAGTGGTTTAATATATTTTTCTACTGTTTCAATCCACTTAAGGACTAGTTTGAGTAAGGAACACTTAAAACATTTGCTTAACACATCTTGCAAAAGATACATCATAATGTAAAATGTTGTTCTGTGATATTTCAAGATGAACAAGTACAAAAGTGTTCCTATAATACATTTACTTCTTGGGGTTTTTTTGCCTTTTTTTTTTTTTTCACATAAAGAATAAAAGTGACTTGCAAAAGCATATTTTCAGTGTAATTACATGTAATTCTTCTCCAGTATGCTTTTTCCTGAAGGTAGATAAAACTAATCCAACCTTATTTGACTGGTTTTTCTTTGACCTACAATTCAGCCCATGGCTTTGCATTTGCTGTTCCTCCTCTACACCTCCCTTCCTCTTCCTCTTTGCTTTTCTTTTCCCCTTATTCTTATGACTTTCCAGTTGAATCACTCCAGTTTCTCCTCTATTCTCTACTTTTGTCTCTTTCTCATACCTCAGTATCTAGCCCAGAAAACCCCAAATTTTGCTTTGTACATGCATCCATTCTTTATTTTTCCTGCATCTTCCACGACAAAACAATTTCCTCTTCCAGTAGACATGCTACATTCCTTAACAGAAAGTACTACTCAACAATAGTTGAGAATTTCTCCATGTGAGTAATTAAGTTGCTTAGTTGAGTTCTCAATATGTACAGAGTCTGTTATTAGAATTTTTGTAGCTTATTTTCACTTCGAGTTTTCTCCATTCAGTACACAAATACACCTTTTGTTTGCTTGATCTTAGCAACTACTTCTAAAAGACCAATGAAGTCTTCACAATTTTTATCCACTTTCTTCCCTCCTGTCTTTTCCTTAACATTTTCTTAATATTTTCTCTGTCTGCTCTGATAAACCTGTTTTCCTCTGTTTCCTAATTTTCCTTGTTCACATTCCTGACTTTTGAATCAGATGGTGGGTGATTCATTTGACCTACTTGAGGTGTGCATAGCAGAGTGAGATGAATTGCACCACAGAATTGCCTGTTTCTCTTTATTGCCATTAACTACAAAGGGATGCTGAATGACTAGTTCAGATACAAATAACTACAAAGTTAGAGGAAATCTATTGCATTCTTTTGCCCAAATAAATCCAGAATGCAGAGAAAACTCAATGTATTAGACTCCCCTGTTTCAGTCTGGGTTGAATGTGGAAGTACTTAAAGAATTCACTCATTCTACCAAGTGTAGAGCTGGACTGGTTGGGGGGCAGCAAATAGGATGAACTGGTTAGGAAGCAATGTCAGGCTGTTGAAAAGAAAGGCAAACATCTCACTGAGATGATAAAACACGGAAATACCATGTCAAGATATGTAACTAAACCTGCTGTTCAATCAACATGCTCCAAGTGTTAGTAAGAGCAAACTATCCAGCCTGGGCTACTTGCAAATAACAGCTATGAGGAGAAGTTGAACAACCTGGAGTAATTTATCCTAAAGAAGAAACATCTGAAGGGGGATATGACATTAGCCTTCAAATACATAAATGATTGATGAAAAGAGGAGAGGCACAATCTGTTCCCCCTGTCCAAGGTGCACAGGAGAAGATACAAAGGGCCTCAGCTGCAACAAGAAACATGATTTAGAGCCCATTTTTTTCTTTATTTCTGTAACTGTCATCAGAATCAAAACCATCTTTGTGTGTGTGTGTGTAGATGTATATATTTTAAGAACTTTTCACGTGAAAGCCAGCTGGTAAGTGCTAAGCTGTAAAACTGAGGCTCCGGTTTCAACTGGCTGGTGCCTAGGGAACAAGAAGAGCACTGTTTCTCTGATTCATAAAAGGGGTGTGTGCTTGTCACCATCTCTCTTATCCTTTTGTCTGTAGAGGAACTGGGCACAGCTTGGGGCTATCAGCTGAGAAAACAAGCCTTTAAATCATAAGCTTCAGGCAGTTAAGTGAAAAGTATCAGTTTGTTTTTTATAGAGGAGGGACTAGCACCTCCACCTTATTATTGTTTTAGGCTTTTATTTAATTTCATTGGGAACTCAGACATGAGCTTTTATATCCGATCGGTGTTTGAACACCTTCTCATCCATATGTGGCTTCCACATCATAGAGACATAAAAGCCCCACAGAAATATGAGGTAGATGGATATTAGAGAAGTGAAAGTTTTGAAATGAGAAATGAACTTTTCCCCTTTTAACACATTCAACAACGTACAGGCAGAACTAGCAGGGGAGACATACTGAGGTGGATCAAAAGTGACAGAAAGACAGCTGTGTATATCTGGCACACATTTGCTAGAATAAAGCAGCATCTGTATATAATAAACCTTGCAAATGTTCATTTTGGGAAGGATTCACTTTTCCAAGTTTTATTGTTTATTTCTTAGTGGTGACTGACAAGCAGTGGCTGACAAATCAGTGTTTTTCTGAGTTGGCAGATGTCTTTAAAGGATAATGCATATTTTCATCCTGGAGAGAAGTGGACAAGGTCTTTATTTCATAAATATTATGCAGTCATTTCTTCTGCATCCTCTTTAGCCTAATTCAGTGAAGCATAAGTAAACAAGGCTGACAACGTGGCATAACTCACCTTGAAAGAAAGAGATGGACATTTATTGACCACAGTAGGAAAAGTACTTGCTCTTTAAAATAATGAACATAAAGGATTGTATTCTTTGATAATGTCAATCGGCATAGCCCCTGTGATTTACATCATCTGATTATTTAGCCGACATTCTCAGCATACGATGGGAGGAGCATTTTTTTTAACAAACCTTACCAAAAAGAGAAAAGTTTTATTCAAACTGAAGACTGAAAAGTAATTATTTTTTATGTAACTTCTCCATCATTATTTATTCATATGAGCATATTTTTGAGACAGGACTATATGTGCAAGTTTTTGGGAGCCTTTAATGGTGACGAGAGTTAACTATTAAGAAGAATGATGAAACATATCAGCCAACCTTTGATTTCTTAAAAAATTATCTCTCTGACATACATACACTTCTGCTCAGAATATACATGAATGTACATATATATACTTTTCATATGCATATTTTTTTCAGAATTTATGATTTTTTCCTGCATCTCCTCCAACAGTAGTATATTATTCACAGATGTAATCTTGCAATATACTTACCATCACCTTGACATCAAAGGAAACTCACTGTAGTTACCAACTTACATTTAAGGTCCCATCTTTTGTAAACAGTATATTTTGCAACTTAAATTGCATGTTTTCCTGTTGCCACCATAAATTGCAGTTTCTGAATAATAATAGGGATGCTAATAACCATCAAAAAAAGAAAATAAATTATTAATGGGTACTAAGAAGTAACAGAAGTTACAGAAAATGTCAAATCAGATGTTTCCTTAGTTGATAATGATAATTCTTTTTCTAAAATTTCAAAATAACTTTTTTTCTTTACCTAGTCTTATGAAATTAGTAATGGATTTCCTGTCTTCTGGCATAAGGAACCAATTTTCTTTCTATTGAATTGATTATAATGTTATATATGGCAGAACAACATGTTTTAGTTAAATTTCCCACAGGTTTTGAATGCTGTATTAAGAAACTTGTACAACTGGATTTTCTCTGCTGTGCTGCATGAATGCTGAAGAGTCATTAGGAAGGTCTGAGAAATCTGTTTAATGAAATGATGATGTTGTTAGAGAGTCCATAAGGAACTTGATAGCATACTCATGGGGAATCAGGACCCAGACTGTTCTTTCAGTGAACTATTTCACATAAAAATGGAACACCTACTGCTGGAGTACCTGCAAGAACTTTTCACCAATTCACCACATAGCCTTGCTGACTATAGCTGGAAAAATGTGGTATGAGGATGGACTCTTTCTTTGCTCCTAATTTTTTCAAAAAATGTGACTGCCACTGTCATTTATGCAAATGCCATTCCTGCTGGTGTTGTAAGTTCTGCCTTGGTCTAGAAAAATGCACCCTAAAATATTATTGGGTAGAGGGACACAATGAGTACTCAAACTCTACAAGAACTAGGATTTGGTAAAAAAGTTGCTTTTTCAAACACACTTTTTAAAACTCAAAAATCTTACGTCAACTAGAAAATGTCACACAAGATGAGTATTTCATGTAATCAAGGAAAATGCTTTGCAGTTGTGATGATTTAACCCCAGCCAGCAAGCAGGTACCACACAGCTGGTCACTCACTCCTCCTCCCCTGCCCCCCACTCTGGCCCCCAAGGGGAAGGGGAGGAGAATAAAGAACAAGTAAAATTTATGGGTTGAGATAAGAACAATTTAATAATTGAAATAAAAATAAGATGTAGTAGTAGTAGTAGTAGTGGTAATAATAATTATTATTATAATAGAATGAAAAGGAAGATAACAAAAAGACATTGAGATAAATGCCAGGAAAGACAAGTGGTGCACAATGTAACTGCTCACCACCCACCCACTGATGCCCAGCCAGTCCCTGATCAGCAGTCTGCCTCTCCCGGCCAACTCCCCCCAGTTTATATACTGGGTATGACGTCATATGTTATGGAATATATCTTTGACCAGTTTCAGTCAGCTGTCCTGTCTGTGTTCCCTCCCAACTTCTTGTGCCCCTCCAGCCTTCTTGCTGTCAAGGCACTGGAAGCTGAAAAACATTGACTTAGTATAAACACTGCTTAGCAACAACTAAAAACATCAGTGTGTTATCAACATTATTCTCATACTAATCCAAAACACAGCACTGTACCAGCTACTAGGAAGAAAATTAACTCTGTCCCAGATGGCTCCAGGACAGCAGTATACTATTAGAATATTTGCAATGGGGTCTGATCATAAGACAAAGAAGAATAGACTGGCAGACAATGTTAATTTCACCCAGATGATTTTGATATAAGTTGTAAAAAGTTGGTTGTTCCATAGCTGAAATATTTTGTGCTGAACAATTTTGGCTGAGACAGGAGAACAAAAATAATAACAGTGCCATCGTGCCCCCCACCTTCCTCTGGTGTAATGAATGGCAGTAGAGCTAAGAGTTGCTTAGGTCAAAAGATTACCAATGGAACAGTGACATAAATACCAGATTTATTTTCTCTCTTTTTTTTAAATGTATTATATTACATATTTATTATGTATTATATTTCCATGTAAATAACATGGAAAACTTTGAAGAGAATACCACTCTTGTGGATGTCTGTTCTGTTGTCAAAATATGTGTTCAACAGCTTTCAGCGTCATGTTAACAAGCCATCTGACATCGAAACTGTGTTTGCTCTCATGTTGAACCTTTGTCTTGAATCTCCACTCTTAATGAAGGGCAGGGCAAGAGGATTTAAGAGTGGCTGGTTGTGGAGGTCAGTAGGTGGGAAAAACAACAGTCCTATAACTCACCTTCAGTCAATTTAACTGCAAGACAAACTCAGGATGATGAGAACTGTGCCAACTGCGTATGTGTGCTGACATGCTGCAGAGTGTGTTTCATGATTCATCAGCTGCACTGTGATTGATTGGCCCAGCATCCTGGCAGAGACCAGAAATTTTTTACTTGTCTCTGAATGTGTTTCATGATTCTTCGGGCAATCTCTGATTGATTGGCACGTGGGCTGAGCCTAGATTTGATTTTTTTTTCCCCATGCCCTGGAATATTTGTTTGATGATTCATCATACATACATATTGACTGGCACATTGGCAGAGTCCAAAGTTTCTTTACATCACAAAATATTGTTTTATGATTTGTCAGGTAAATTGACTGTTTCCTGCTGACACTTGTAGATAAATACTGCTAGTGTGAACCAGAGAGAAGAATACAACCTTCCACTTACAGCTAGTTAGGGCAGTGATGGAGGATGGGGTCACACTGTTTGTCTAGAAAGAACAGTTCCTTTTGCTTGAATGAATAGTTGGTCACTGCACTTTTTAAACAGCTGAAGAAAAAAATATCTTGAAGAGACTGTGTTAGAAAATGCAAAGTGAGGGCATTACTTCTACACATTAATTCTTGTTAATATCAGTCTGGTAACTACGCTGAATAGGACATCCAGGCATGACTAAAGGAAAGAAAGGCCTCATCGAAGTCCGTAAAGAGAGTAGATTTTTAACGACACTTTAAACTGTGCCACTTGCCTTCCATCACCAAATCATACCACTGTTCTCTAATTGGCTTTTAACGATACACACATTACTTGAAAGTCAAAGGAGAAATTTTAAAAGATGGCAACAACTTTAGCACTGGCCCTCCAAAATGGGAGTGACAAATCAGATTCTCTTTTGAATACTTGTAGACAATTATTCATAGGTCATTCCCCCCCCCCCCCCCCCCCCCCCATGAATAACATTTGTCCAGGGTGATGGATTCACAAATTGTAATTCAAAAAATGATTTATTTAGCATTACATGTCATTGTGCAAGAATTGACTCCGTGACAAAAGTTTCTGGGAAGTTGATCGTTTCTTTTGTCTAGGAAGATGGATGCTCTTTTTAAAGTCAGGTTTCCTCCCACAGTTATTGAAACACAGAGAGCATCACCTAAAATGTATACCTTACAAACCAGGAAAACTATATCCCGTACATTTCTACATGGTCTGTGCACATTTCTCCAAATTCTGCCCACACTATTATATTTTCACATCTACAGAAAATATTTTATAGCCTGTCTGGAGTCAATGCAGAACCCTTTTTCAGGAAAAATGGAGACTGAATTGTAGATGTAACTCTTGTTATTCCAAGAGATAAATAAGAGCTTTATGTTTTCAACCCCTCCGCCCCCATAATTAGCTTATTTTTTATGTCTACTTTAGAACTAAGGAAGGGCATAGATTAAGCAAGGTGTCACACGGATCAGTTAACAAAATTGTTGCTCCTGGAGTAATCTGAAGGAATATGTGGAAAGGGAGAAAAGAAAACATAGGGCTTTTGAAATGCAGAGGAATGGAAAAAAGGAACTTAACTCCCGTCTGAGTGGCCTGTAAAATAAAAATATTAAAAATAAAATTATGTTATGAGCTGAGAAATCATAGCACAGCAATGAAAATCACAGAAGAACTGAAAAACATGCCTTTTGATGAAAGTCACAACCCAGGTAGCATTCTTTGCCAAGAAGAAGAGGTTAAAGGCACCATTTTCTAACTAAGATGGCTTCCTAGATTAAGCCATATGGTTCTGGTTGAAGGAGAACCTTCAACCTTCCTTCTTCTTTCCTCCCTTCTTCTTCTTTCTGTGCAGGATTTCCTCCTCTGGTCTCGCCTCCAGGCATGTCTATCACTGGAAAGGGCTACCTCATTCTGCAGTTCAAATTGCAGATTGCTCAGCCAGGGAGTGAAGGTCTCCCTCCCTCCTTCCCTCCCTCCCAGGCAGGGATCCAACCGCCTCTACAGCCAATGTTTGTATTTGTGCTCTTTGTGACTTCATGCAGCTGAGACATCATATGCGTCATGACTTCTGCAGGTCTCTGATACTATTGTGTGGTGTTCCTTTTAGATCTTTTAAAATTCTTCCTTTGTACAAGAAAGGATTAGTATCAATACCAAGCCAAACCTTTTTGTCCTAACCTTGTCTTTATCAAAGAAGTCTACCCAGGTTTGCTAAGAAAGAGGATTAGAAAAATCACTGTTTCTTTCTTAATTGATGTACTCCTCTTTGGATTTTGGCTTACAATGACTAAACTTTTACTGACTTCTCCACTCTAAGAAAGGCTCCTTAATTTTTAAATCCCACTACACAAGAAATTTCATCAACTTATTTACAGTTGCTTTTAAAAGTACTAGCTAAATGGGAGCTGCTTCTTTTTAATTTTTTTTTTCTCCTGCAGGAAAGATGTCAAATGGTGTAAGACTGTTTTCCCTGCTTCTTGGCTTATTTGAGTATGTAGCTATAAATTTACAACAAATAATTAATATAATTCACATGAGAGAGAAGTTGATGGGAATGGAACTGGTGAAGTCAGTTGTGCATTTTTTAAATAACTGTGTTTCAGTTTAGTCCAAGCCATCATATTTTTTTTACCACATTAGGAACTAAACTCTGAGATGCTATTTATGAGTCTTTAGAAATTGAACAAAAACACAGCCATTGTGCTGGGGCCCTGGGACGTGCTCATGTTGCTTAAGGACTGGTCTAAAAAGACAATGTGTAATATGTAATGTGCACTGACTTGCATTTTGTGAAGTCACTTATGCACTTGCCAAGAGCAAAATACTGGTGTGTAAACACTTTAATTTTACTTGGTGTATTTTTCTGCTGTCTTACACATTTTGTGGCCATTTATGACTGTTCAGTGGAAAATTGTCCTCATAAAACCAGGGAAGATTTTGAAGCAGGGTTATCACAAAATCCAAAGTATATAAAAATGGGGTTGATTGGAGTCAGTTTAAAGATACTGTTTGCTAATAGAAGACTCAGCTAAAGTTATCACTAAAGACTTCTGTGAATCAGACTGACAGATGTCAGCACTGAAATACTGTATTGGACACACCTTTTGTCTTATATGATTATTAATTTCGTAATTCAATTTTGTATTTAAGTCTTTTGCCAGCTTTGGGTTTAAAAACACAAACAGCTTAGAAAACAGGTGTATTATATTTTCATTAAACAGTACTTCATGTCTTTTTAAACTTTTTCATTTGAACATAGAAGACACTGTGGAAACATATGTACCACAAAGATGGCTGTATTTGTATGCAAAACTGAAAACAAGCCTAACACCCCATTTTATATGTTACTAATCCTGTGTGCTTTCTGTTTAAAAATGGGAAAAATTATGTAAGAAGATGTAAATGGAGCAAACTAAAGCGATCTGGGGGCTATATCTATTTCTGTTGTCCCCATGGAAGAACACTTCTGTTAGCTGGTGCCATTTCTCATCCCTTGGAGGGACGGCAGTCATCTACCATTTCATGGGAAGCAGAGATGGCAACAGGGCCTTTCACCCTCTGCTGTATGAAGTGGCATCATGGGGACCTCACGCTTTCAGTTTAGTGGTGACAGCTGGGAAGAAGAAGGAGCAGGACACTCTTTTGCTACGCACTTGCACTTCTGTGCATGCTTCTACACCTCCTGATCTCAGAGAACAGGAGGGTATCTGCAGTGTGATTAGACGCAGAGAAGGAGTAACAAGACACCTGATAACCCACAGGTTATCTGTTCTAGTGAGATCGAGATAAAATAATTGGTGAATTTTCAGATTCTTCTAGGAATGTGGTTTTATTTGCAGTTCATTTATACCTGAGCATTCTAAAATAATATTACTATATAACAAATTAGTCCGGACACTTAATGTGAAATAAAATCAGGTTATTCTTATACAATAAAACGTGTCCTGACATTATGACTTGACAGCTACTAAAGAAGGATCGAACAAAATTATTTTTTGAGCGAGTCTCAACTGTATAACATTTGGCATGCTTTGTGTTGTATGACTGCCCATGATTGATAGCCTGAGCAGTAGTGCTGGTACTTGTTTGTGTATCCACAGGCATGGGGAAAGCACAGGCCTGGTGTACTCCTCCCTTTCTTGGCCCATGGATACTGCCAGGTGCGTTTATGCTTTTGTGTGTCTAGAGCCAGTCGTTTCCACCTCTTGGGCCTTCAGACTGCTGTTTCTCCATTAAAAACATTTCCAAATATTGCATTATCACAAGAACTCTGACTCCAGCCCTGCACCACCCTGTGCTTTCATTGAATGCTGGCTATAATTTATGAATTAGATTTTTATGAGGAAAAACCAGGTCTATCTGCTTGCCCAGACAGAAAGTATTTTTAAACAGCAAAAAAAAGAGCATTTTCATAACGGCACCGAGTAGCATTTATGGGCAATACTTCCCACACTGAATGCAGAAGTGGGCTTCCAGTCACATGTAATTAGTGGCAAAATCCAACAGGTGGCACAAAAGTATTTGAATTTTATATTGATTTAAATCATATGCCGTTAAATTACCAAATAAACTACTGAGGTATTTTTATTAAAAAAAAAAAAAAAAAAAAAAAAGGAAAAGCGTTATCCCCACTCCGCGAACGCAGCCCTGCCCTTGCCGAGCCGCCGCGGCGGAGGCCGGCGGCTCCCTGCCCGCGGGCGGCCCCGGGCAGCCGGTCTCCGAGCCCCTCTGCGCCGCGCCCCGGGGGGCGCTTCCCTCGGCCCCTTCTCCCCCGCCGCGCCGGCGGCGTTGGCGGCTGGGCCGGGGGGAGGCGGCGGGGCCGGGCCGGGGCTGCCCACGGCCTCCGCGGGCCTGCGCACCTCCCGCCCGGTCTGTCGGTCGGTCCGTCTGTTGGTCGGTCGGCGGGAAGCGTGGCGGGCGCCCTCCGCTGGCCGCCGCCGGGAGTGGAGCGCGGCCGGGAGCGCGGCCCGGAGCGGCTCCCGCCGGCGGCGCCGGCCTGCGGCTGTGCCCGGGGTCAGCCGGGGGCTGCGCCGCGGGGTGCGGGGTGGGGAGGGGCGGGAGCGCAGCCTGCGGGACCTTGTGCCGCGGCGTGCTGAGGGCCGGCGGGGCTGGCCAGCTGAGGGGAAGGCAGCCCGCAGCTCCCCGCGGCCGCGCCAGCTCCTCGCCTGGGCACAGCCCCTCCGCCCTCCCGCCGGCGCCGGCCCTGCCGCGGAGCACAGCCAAAAAGTTGCACCCTCGATCGCGTGTTTCGCCGTCTGCTGCTGTCAGGTTGTCCCTTTGGACAAACATCTCCTGCTTTCAGTGATGTAAGAAACTGGCCGTCTTTGTAAGAGTAAATAAATCCGGGAGTAAAGACCTTGGGCCTTAAATTACACCTGCTAGGCAATATTAATGGTGAGTTTGTAGCACCGAGAAGATAGCTGAGATCTGGGGTTTTTTAATGGACTTGCATTGGAGGTTTGTGTGGGACGGAGAAGACGTGAAGATTCCCAGATGCTGTGGAAGAGAACATTACAAAGACACCAGGAGTTGCCTGGGATGGTGACACCCAGAAGGTGCAAGCACAGCTTGGCTTTTCACTTTTGAGTGTGGTATACTGTGAACATCAGTTGTGGAAATTAAAGTGTTAGTCTAGGCTTTATGAACAGACTCACAACTACACAATGTAAGTTATGTGATTGCTCTCTTATTACTAAATTGTTGTAGTGAGTCAGGTGAAACTTCACTGACGTTTTTGTTTGCAAACATCCATGTCAGAGACATATAAGGAATGGCTTAAACTTTATGCAGTGGTACACCTGAGTGCAACTGAGACTTAAGTGCAAGTCAAAGGCATATTCAAGGAGTTGACCAAGATACATGGTTTGCTGCATTGACTAAAGAGTGAGGCAGAGAAAGAAGCGAAAGGGAAGTTGGGCAATTGTCATACATTTAAAAGGGAGCGCTAGTTTGGCATAAACATTTACAGCAAAGGTCTGTAAGAGACTTGGGCTTGTGATAAAGGAAATTAATTCATGCCATTTTACTTCATACATTTATTCCTAATTAAACGAAGGTATTGTGAGCCCATCATCTGTGACTTGTAATAGAGCCAACTTACAGATAGATAAATGTCAGACAACTTCTTAGTGAAAAAATTCTGCACAAGTGCATGAAACGGGATCCGGTTTCCAAGGAGCAAACTGGTGATCTGTATTCAGTGATATGTAGGACCAAACTGGAGTAAATCATGGTAGTACCTGGCAAACACATTACCACTAAAGAGAAGGGAGCTTCAGTTTGAACTCAGAGAGCAATCAGATCACACACTAAGCAAATGGAGGAGCTACAGGCTTTAGAAGAAACTAGTTGATAGGATGTGGGACTGGGCCAGTGCCATGCCTGAGTTAGAACACACAACTCTAATGTGTGTTGCTGGGTTTTGCAGCCCATGAAAAGTTCAGAAGAAAGTCAGTCTGGTAAAAGATTGAGGAAGACCATCATAGTTCACTTGAACAGTATTGCATTTTCCAAGTTGGTCAGAATAAGTGAATGTAAAGACTGGAGCTGGAGGAATTGATTTTTTTTTATGGCAAACAGTTTGTCTGGCCAAGCTCTGCTTGCATGGCAGATGACAACCTATGAAAGATACTGGGCTACCCAGATCTTGTAAAGGTCTTTGAGGTGCTCTTCTAAACCAGGGGCAAGAAAAAAACATGTCCAAGAGCTATTGCCAACACTTTAGCAGTAATGAAAAATTAAGAGAAAAAACCCAAACTCAGTTATTTGATCGTTCTGTGGAAAACAAAACAAAAACCAAAAAATGACCCGGACACAAAAAACAGCTATAAAATTTTGGGTAGAGCTGATAGTCACAAGTGTCAGATATGAAAGTCATTCAGTTGCTGGAGAAATGGAAGGATAATAAAATAGAAGCAGCAAATAAAACTGCAAGAGTGACCCTAAAATTTTAGTTCTGTCTAGGCAGCTGGAGAGTAGTAACACAGATTTGGCTGTGAAGTGCACTGGGATGGTGACTTTAGGCAAGGAAAACTGTTAGTAGACATGATAAAAATGAAATCCAAGTAGTAAACGTGTAGGAAATCAGTAGAAACTACAAAATATCAGGGCTGTGAGAGCACCAAAAGCTCTAACCAGCTTCAACTGGGGCCTCTGCCCACACCACTGCCCATGGACCCAGAAGCCCCATTTCAGCTCAGGTTTAGGACTTAGATGTGTCTCAAGTTATGCTGTAGATATGCTTCTAACTCCTGGAGGGACCTCAGGCCTGTGTTATAGGTAGCTTGTCTCCTGAATGGATGCCTTTAGATGTGCTTCATTGCTCGTTTTTTGTCTTGTCTTTGTTTTCTTGATTGACTTTGGATCTGTGTTGTAACCTTATCTCCTGTCCTGTCTGTCTCCTTTTGCTCCTGACGGGACTGCCTGCATGGACTCTGGACCTGGTTCGTCACTTTACCTTGTCTCGGACTGCCAGAGGGCCCTGTTACCCATAAGTATGCGCTCTATGCTCTGTGTACTGTGTTCAGATGTGGTGGGACTTTGCCCTGGTCAGCAAGGGCGTTGTCCGCACTGGGTCATCCTTAGCTTGAGGCATGCCTTCCCTTAGGGAGCAGCTGACCCTTGCTGCTCCCTGACACAATGTAAATCCTTCTAACTGGTTGAAATTATTTAGGCTGTGATTAATAAACATGCATTTATTCAAAACCATGGTAACTGAGCCTGCAGATTTGACCTCTGAAATTTGAAGAAGAAAGTTGGAAAGAAAAAGTAAGGTTTGAAGTAATAATTGGTTTGGATTCCACTATGATAAATAATTGCTTCATAAGTGGTGGGGAAAACATCCTAAAATTTCATCCATGAAAGTTCCTCATGCAGGTGTGGGCTAGGTGAGGCAAATTGCATGAAAGCGGTATGCTTTCACAGTCATTTTTTCAGTGAACAGTTTCTTGGCTCCAGGGATAAAAACCATAATGGCAGCTAGATGTAATGAATAGGAGCTCAGTGATGAGGAGGAATTTGTTGAGTCTTGTCTTGAAGCTTTTTTTAATGGGATGAAAATAGCAGAATTCCTTGAAATAGAAACAGCTCCCTGTTTGCCAAATAAGTCTCAAAACCAATAAATACTCAAAAAAGGGGAAGACTGGTGTGTAGCATGAAGCTGTGGATCTGGTAAAAGTGGGACTAGGAAAAAAAACCCAAGCAAGAGTGAAAAAAACCCTCTTGTTCTGGGACATTGATAGTGTTTTTTTAAAGAAACAGAAAAGACAAGATGTATTTAACGGATGGGAGCTATTTTCTGAAGAATGCTAATTCAGTAGCCATTTGACCATGTACACCCATCAGAGAAGAAAGAATTGTTGGAGGTTATTGAAGAAATGTATCAAGCATGGTTGTTCACTAGCCCTGACTCCTATTTGTACTTTGTTTCTTCAGCAAGAGCTAAAAGAGGTAATGAAGAATACAGTGTGGAGTACATATCTCTGTATTTATAGCATAGTAGGATGACTTTGTGTTGCATAGTAGAAACTTCCAGAACTGAAACATTCCTAATAATCTGTAATAAGTTTATGGCCCAAAATCTGAAATTAAGCTCAAATAAAGAAGAGCAGCTTCAAAAAGAAGTTGTGTTCTTTGGGCATACGGTCAAGGAAGGGGGAATTTCTATTAGTGATGACAACATATACTATATAAGGATTACTAGGACTGTAAGCACTCCCAGATGTGTGCAGTTTTACAGTTTTTAAAAATAGCTGCTTTTGTGCACGGAGAAGGAAATCCATTTGAATGTGACTTGGCGCTGACATGGTTAAAACCAGCTGTATTGGCCTCCTTGGCTTTCAAAACAGATTCTTGCATGCAGGGGCTTGGGTGGTCTTGAAACAAATAAAAAGGCTAAAAAGATCAATGGCTTATACAGAAAATCGGAGCTTTATAAAAAGAGAAGTAAATGCACCACTTAGTGTTGTATAAGTCTAAGGAGTATTTTCACTTTTTATGAGTATGAGGAATTTCTGTGACTAAGATGCTGGCATTTGGCTCCTTATATTCAACAATCCTGGTGATCAGACTCGTGACCAGCTGGAAAAACTGCAGAGTGATGATGTCATGATCAGAGACATGGCCCTCCTGAAGTCAGAGCCACAATAGACAGTGGGAAAAAGTGGATTGCCGGGGGTTTTTTTAAGTTGAAGAGAGTTTGCTTTTCATGGCTTGTAGTAAGGGTACACATATATTCTTTGAAAGACTGTATGGTTGCAAGTTATGTAAGCACAAATGGTATTGGATTAAGTATCTGATGAGCATGGCTGTGGCAGCACAGAATTCAACTCAGGTTGTAAAATTCAAGTCAAGCTACACATGAAGTTAAATTGAGGTGTAAGTGCTTGAGCTGAGCCAAGATGTATAATGCTAGGGTACCTGAGATTGCTGTCTAAAAACTAACGGGTTTGACCACAAGACATACGTTTAAAGAAAAAAAAAAAAAAAAAAAGGAAGATATACCTTGCATGATTAGAAACTTCTTGATAAAATCAAAAAGCTTGGATTTCAAGCTTATAGTTTAAATAATTGTTATAAGAACTAGGAACTATTAGTGATTGATTAGTATGCTTATTGGCACAATGGAAAAGGGGTTTCCAAGGTTATGCTGTGATTCGAAATCGCTAGACTTCTACCTACATCCTACATAGGGATACTGGTAGCTCATATGAATCATGATTGATTAATGTCTTTCTCTGAGTAAATGTGTATTTCAGTAATCTGAAATGTGTTGTGTGCTTTTTGTCAGGCTGTTTGTTCCTTTTTGTCAGGCTGTTTGTTCCTTGAGCCTAATGTGTATGAGTCATTTCAGAGATGCTGCAAGTGGTTCTAAGGACCAATTATCGTTCTTGGAAAATGTAGTACATAATCATCTCAGGTATTTTAAGCAGATACAGTATAACCAGTTGACATTCTCATAGCTAAAGTAGTCTGTCCACAGGATCATTAATTCAAAGCTTAATAATTTAATAGAGAACCAAAATGTTCGTTGTCTGAAATGCCACATTGGGTTCTTTTGTTAGTACCTTTCAAGGTTAAAACCTCCACTGGAACCATTTCCTAATGGCTGTCTAATGGTTGTAAGACTCCAGTTTGGTTTGAAAGGTTGGAAAATATGATCAGGCTAATAACTAGAAGAGTGAGAAACACAAGACATCAAAGTAAAGCCTTAGTTAAAAAAAAAAAAAAAAAGGTGGTGTGTTGTTTGTGTGTGTTGTTTTGTTGGGGGGGGTTGTGTGTGTGTGTGTGTTTATGCCACATGTATTTCTGGGCTGTTTAGTAAGGCTTCCTGTGTGTACTCAGTCTGGTCATGTGAGATGAAAGGTCTAATATCCAGAGGTCTGATGAAGGAGCTGAAGGCTGAATCCAGTTGTTTCTGCTGCTAGTCTAGCAGGTAAGATATGACCTCATGGGAGGGCTTTAAAAATAGTGGCAGCAAAAACAGAGTTTAAGGAAGATTAACAAGTATCACATTATATGAAAAAGTTATAATGTGTTTTATGGTGAACCAGAATTTTACTGTCTCTCAACTTTTGTTTTGTGTGTAGCAGAGGGTCCTTCAGAAAGAGGCCACAGACTCCACTCTGTTCCTAAGGGGAATGGGAGATACCTGCTACATTTTCTTTCCTGTAAAGATTTTTAAGCAGAAAGTGTATCCTCAGGAAATCTCTTAGAAAACAAATAGGTGATCTGCAGGGGAAAGTGGTCAGGCTGAGAAGCATCAGTGATGATAAGAAGATCAATAGTATGCTAAATGAGGAAATTGAAATCAGAAACAAGTCCACCATCCTAGCCGCAAATGAAGATCCACCATCCACAGCAGAAAAGGAAATCTTATGTAGGCAGGAGGCGGTAAGATTCACCACTACTGCTCCTAGGAGGAAGCAACATATGATTGCTCTCTCCGTCAGTCTCAGGAGAGAATCTGTTCATATGACAGTCTAGGGTATGTGCTGCCTCTTTGGATCTCAAATCAGATATGATACTTGAAAATTTCTGAGGTTCAGTGAAGCTGCCCAGTATTGCCCACCCATGTGGATGCTGTGCTAGAAATGATCCTGAATGGATCAAAAGTGACTGCTGGCATTTAAGAGCAGGGTGAGTGGATCAGGTTTTCCAGTTAAGGTTCATATAGATACAGATATTCTAGAGATTTTTTTTCACAAAAGAGATTTTGTGGAGATTGTCACAGAATGGACAATTTTCTGACCATAGGGTAGAACACTCCTAAAGAAAAATGTTAAAAGTGTGTTGTTACCATTGAACTTGCCAGTTTGCTAACCTAGTAAGAAGGGGGTTTTTCTATAAAAGAAAAGGAAGATTAAAAAAATCCCTAAGTCCATATATAGCAGTCTTGGACCAGGATGAAAACTAGGCGGTACAGAGTTATTCTAGTCTATGCAGATAGTTGGCTCAGTCTGATGGACCTTTTGCATGACCATGGTAAGGTCTAAGCAGGAGGAAATCTGAAGTCTTAATACATGATCAGAATTATGATTTAGTTGAAATAGAAGAGAGGTGATGTGACATGAGAGACGTTAATAGGGAGTTGTGTCTGGGGAAGGAGAAGTCCAAGTATCTTAAGGTGTATTCTCATATTCTGAGGTGCAGAATGCAGAGGGGAGTTAAACCCACTCAGGTTTTCTCAGTGATGAGGGGAGAGAAACCCTAAGACCACTATGATAATGAGAGCTCGTGACAATCCACCAAATCAGGATGATCAGCTGGATAAAAATTTTTCGCTCATGATTTGTAGAATTATCCAGAGTACAGGATTTAGTGATAACAGAGGACTTTGGATTTCTGTTGGGAAAAGATTACAGCAGGACACAGATTATTCCACAGGTGATGTTTTTGATGAAAATTGGGGGGAGGGGGGGGGGGAACCCAAACCAAACCCCAACAACTAGAGATGAAAGTATTCTAGATTTGATTTTTGGTTTTGGGAGTGAACTGAGACTGTTCAGGCAGAAAGTAAGATAGGTAAGAGTGATCAGGAAGTTGCAGCCTAGGAGGACTACTGGTAAAACAGAAATGGTGGATTTTAGGGAATTTGTCTTCAGTAAACTCAAACGTGATATCTGGAAGATGCAACTTTCCAGGAAACTTGTCTGAGAAATAAGGGAACCAAAGGGGGGCAAAGATTCTTTAAATACTTGAGTAGTAAGTACATACCTAATTTTCCATTTTGCATGGAAAATAAGAAACATAGTAATATAGCAGCTTTTAAAATAAGGAATAGTTCTTTTACTTCAGGTGAAAGGACACAGAGAGGAAAAGATCAGGTTACTCTGAGAAGCACAGCAAAACCAGGAAGATAAGGTCACAAAATAGAAAACAAGTTGCAAGAGTAGCGAGAAATAATTATCTGTGTGCTCTAGCATTAAGAGGAAAGTCAGGGAAATTGTCATTCAGTGGAGGGGACAAATGTGGTTACTTTGGACAAATAATACCTGGGAGGCAGATGTCATTAATTTATTTTTTTTTTTGTTATCAGTCTTCACTAAAATTCAGTCCAGTGAGAAAGAGAAGGGAATCTCAGCCTTGGATGGGGAACATACAGTTAGGAGACAGTTAAGATAAGGTAGATATTGCTAAATTGGCTGAGCCTGAGGTACTCCCTCCCAGGGTAACTGCAGAATTACCTGCTGTAATCAGCTGCTTCTGCAGCTAGACCTGGGATGGGGTGGTTGCTCATGGTGTTGTAGTGGGTGAACTCTGTGTTGGCAACTGAAGTGAAATTTGTGTTGGTATTTGAAGTCATTTTGTCTTCTGCTGTTCTGTCACTGGGGAGTGACATAGCTTCCTATCCTACAAAGTCATTCCAGTTTCCCACCTGTAATTAAATTCTGTGAAGCCTGCTCTCCTGGGTCTTGGGTTATACAGCTGCCACACCAAAGGATTTTAGACTGGAGGGGGGGTGTGGGGGTGTGTGTGTGCACGCAGCAAGGTTTTATGCTGGCTTTTGCTGTTTCTACTTGAGGAAGCCAAATAAAACATTTCTCTCAGTGTGAGTTAAAGGGGGTGGCGGATGTTCAAGTAAATTCTCAAGCCATTTTATATAGCCTGTTTCCACCCGTAGCATGTTTTTTTTCTGACCTTATGTGTGCGTGGATGTGAATAAGGCGTCTCTTGGAAGGTTTTGCTTATGGTAGTTGCTAGTCTAAGTGAATTGTAGGGCTTACTTGGGCTGTTGGTTTAACTTGCATCCTTGAAAGTTGGGCAAAATATCAGTGTCTCTAAATTCAGTACTGTACTAGATTTAGGGCAAATAATAGAACAATTGTAATTCTAGTTTGAAACTAGTGATCTCTTCAGTTAAAATCATATCAACTGTAGTTGTCATTAAAGTAGTAATTTTTTTCTAGCCAATGCTATGCTCTATGGAATGTAAATTAGATAAAAGTCTTATTTTTATAGTATTGCAAAACATTTTTGAACTATATTTTCACAACATAATTGTACTGTACTGAAGGTTTAAAAACTTTGGATAAGACTTTTATTCTCTACTAAATTATGGGATGTTTGGGTAATATTTTGGAGAAGAATACAAGGGTGTTTATGATATAAGGACATCTGTGCAGAATTGCTGTATAGATACATAGCATATATATGTATTTTGTATATGCACACATGCATGCAACAAAGATCCTTTTATATAATATTGTATTGATAAGGAGAACATAATTCCTTAAATACATATATAAAGCAAATTGAGAGGTACTGTAGAAATGTAACAGTTACGTGTTGCTACATAACTGTTTGTAATGTATGTATATGTATGTGTGTGCCCATGCATACTCAGAAAGCCACTTCTGTGTGTCTCAGTCCTGATGCCAGTGGATTCAGTGCCTGAAGCTGGTTCGGTTGGTCAGCAGGCTGTGGTAGCACACACAAGTTGGGAAGGTCTCCCAGAGACAATTTTCTTCCTTGCAGAGCAGTGGAGAACAGGTTGTGTGTGAGTCCAGTACATCCCACCATAGTCAGCAGTTACTGAATGACTCCTTGGGAGCTGAGAGGAGTGCTGAGATAGTTTTGTACTGCCAAAGACAAAAAACCCCAACTTTGTGCATGATAAGAATCTAGTAACTTTTTTTTGATGGTCTAAGGATTAAATAGTGTCAATGCAGTAATTACTGGACACACCACTAGACAGGAATCTAGTGGTGTGGTTGTGAAAAGTGTCGTGGAGTATCTTAGAGTGAGAAGTGTCTATAATCACTCTGAGATCACTGAAGCACATGCTGCTGATGCTAGATGTGTTCTTGTCTCTTCCACCCTGGCCTTCTTTTGCATGCATTTCTGTCTCTTCCCTTGTACTGGCAAAAGTTTTCATGTGGCAGTGCTGTGAAGTGAATCTGTGTGGCAATCTGAGAGAAGAGTAACCTGGGAGGAAGAGAAGTGAGATCAGATCCTGACCTGACTTGCATTACAGCTGTATTAACACTTGAACAAGGTGGATTGTAGGGATGCATGGCTGAGGACAAGGCAGGTGTGCAGGACTTCTCACTTGGCAGCAGGCCAGTCTTAGTTTCTGGATCCAGGGCTGGAGTGACCTCTCTAAGTGAGATCAGAAAATGTACTTTTTGTGTTATTCTAACTGATAACACAGGTATAAAAGTCTCTCTTGAAAACAGACTGTAGAAATGGGCATTCTCTCTTTGAGAATAAAATATAGCTCAAATAAATATTTGTTACTGACCGATGTGACTATTTTGTCTGTTTTTGTCTTCGCAGTATCAAGATCTGAAATAAAAATTAATTCTAAGTCATGTGTAACATATCCATCATGCATAAAAATCAAATCTGTGACATTCTTTCTCTGCTATATATTCCATGTGTTGAAATTTAAAGATTCCCGTGGACCACTTTGTAAAAGAAATACTAGTTAACAAAACACTTCATAATTATTGGGTGTACTTACTGAGCAGATTTTGTGAGAATTTGGAGTTCTAGTACAGGATAAGAATGAGGAGCTATGGAGTACCAGGACTTGTTTAGCAGAGGTCCATTGCAATATAAAATTAAAGAGGTCAGCTCCAGAGAATGAAGATAGAAGTATATTTTACCTTCAATGAATGTTCCATGCTATGTTTTTATTATATCATAACCAGCACTCTTTACTTAATCAAAAATTCCTGTTGATTTTTTGGGGAATGTAGCCAGAAGAAGTAGTGCAATACCAGGTTCTTGGGAACTAGGTCTTGCATGTTGTGAAACTGATTAAGATGGGTTAAGAAAATGAAGTGTTTGTTAAATTCTGCCAAAACAGCATGATATAGACTATATATAACCCAAGATACTGATAGATGTATTTATACTTTTATAGAGCACATTGGTTACTTAGAGAAATTTTACAAGCAGTCATGAGTGTCAGCAACTTCTGTTGATAATGCTTTGAACATGATTAAAATGGAAAGAACCAATGCATGAGTTCAGTGGGATCATTTTCCAAATCAGGAGAAGTGATGATATTTGACAATATGGTATAGATGGTATGTGCAGAGCATTTATTCAGGTATTTGTTGCCTGTAGCTTCAATTGCTTCACTGTGCTCCACGATGCAAAAGTAAAATGCTTACGGTAATAGGAATACTTTTCAAAAGAAGTGCGATTATACTGTTTTATCATAATAAGAGTGCTATTTGTGCAATAAGGCATGAAATCTGAGCTCATTACATAGGCTCTATACACATGCAGTTGAAATTTTGTTTACAGGCTAGTTTATGCCCCTAATTAAGACCTCTATTATAAACCAGAATTCTTCATCAAGATACCCAATTCATGAATCCTTAACACAAATTTCTGGACTTGCAAGCGAGTGCTAGGTCTGGTTGGAGTTCTGTAACAAAAGAGAAAGTGAAATAACTTACCTTTTATTAGAAATACTCAAAATTGCCCAAAGTGCTGTTCAGATACGCCAAAGAGGTACTTGGAGATCCACTTCATCTGAAATGAGAAGCCTGCTGTGGCACAGCCTGTTCACTGTCTGCACTGCGGAGTGTGCCAACGTCAGCATTACAACATGGATATGTAATTGCCATTTGGCTAAAAATATCAAGGTTAGCTTAAGTTTGGCTACTTTGTGTGACATCATACTGGTTCCAGGACCTACGTGAAAGGTTGAAACCCACATGTCCTGAATTTAGAGACTTCCTAAGAATGGATCTGTCTGCCATGGCCTGATGAAGTGGAAAAAGGGGGTTTTTCCTGTGTCTCTCTTCATTCTCTGGAAGCTGTTTTCACTGCTGAGGAAAATTCTGTGCTTGCTTCTGCTGCTCAAGCCTCTGGTTAATTGTGCTCTGGGTGTATTGTCAGTTGCCATCAGTGTTGAGGCCTGTCAACACTTTGCTGGACCACTGGTGGAATGGATTGTTTGGGGGATGTGACCTGCTGAAATTCTTGAAGATTTCCTCAGTTTGTCCTGTCATTATGTTAGGGTATATTCTTGTTGATGGTTTCAGACTTTTGGTTCTTTTATGTACTGTGTTTGTTAGCAAGGGTGTGGTACTCTAAAGAGCTGCCTGAAGATTACTGCTAAGTGATAGTGCAGATTGTAATGCAGAATTAATTTCTCAGCAGTGTGAGTTATGTTTGAAGCATGCATAGATCAAAGCATATATTTTGAGAGAAAGGTGTTTCTGAAAGTTGCTGAATTGTCAAGATCCCCAGGATTTTCACACCCTCATTTCCATGTTGTAGTGGAAAACCAAAGAAAGTGTGAGCTGGCATGTCCCATTTCCCTTTGAGTTTACGGAATGGCAAAAAAGCTGTCAGAACTACCTCCATGCAGAGACAAGCAACTGAGAAACTGTCTTGTTTTTTGAGCAAAAGCTCAACCTTTCAAGGTGTTTTCTTGTGCAATGTCAGCAATATTGTCCTCTGATGAGGAAATGAGGCAGGAGGTTGTGGTCTCCTCCTTATTATATCTGTTGATATTGCTGTGAAGAAGTTTTACTCTTCCCCAGTTAAGAGTGCACATTGCTTTGAATTTTTGGTACTTTTATCTCATTCATGATAATTTCTGTTCTGTATTCCTGTTGTTATCCATGCCAATTTTGATAGTCATCAAAGTCTGTTTGAAAACAGATGCAAAATACTAATTCAGATTCTGGCCCAATTTAAACTGATGCTGCTCTTTGTTCAAACTCACCAAATTATGATTTTTTTTTTTTTTCTTTGGCTTTGCTTTGCTGTACTATGCCAAGAAAAAACTTGGCAAGTCCCATTCAATTTCCATGTTGTTGTCAAGGTTAGATGACCCTGATAATCCTTGCTGCATTTTTTGGCTGTTTACTTGTAGCTAGTAGCCTACTTTGTGATGGTTCTTAATTTAATCATATCGAGAGTCCCCTCCAGATGTCTGGAATACAGATTTCTAGTTACCCTACTATCTTTGACTTAAAGATATTCCAGTCTCTGAATTCCTCAGTTAATTTTTGTTCCCTAAAGAGCTCCCTAGGTTTACTGAAGATCACCCTTTTGAAGTTGATAATTGAGTTATGAAACTATTATTTTAGTCCTTTGATTTAATTTATGCTAACTCAGCTTTCAATGGTAAACTATTTAAATCTTCATTACATGACAAAATAAAATCTAAATAATGTAAATTTTTGTTAGCTCTGGCTATTTGTTATGCACATTTGTTGGCTGTAATATCCAACAGTGTGTTGCTTCCACCTATATCATTAGCGGTTATTACTGCCTATAGTCAGTTCTAATCTTTGTCAGGAAGTTTGTCTCCTGTCACAATAGATATTGTCACAATAGCTAATAGTATTTTTCTTTCCAAAGATGCTACAGTGCACTATATCCATATTTGTATGTGACCATGGATCTCTTATGAACTTTCACCTTAATTCCAGCAGAAATTCTTCATCTTTTAAAAAATGGACCTTTATCAAAAACCCCATGCTTCTGTCATAATGCCTTATAGGTTGTTGCATATCCCACTGCTCTCATCTTTAATACTGTCTTTCCTGAATGGTATCTGCCCTTCTATAGCTATACTCCTGTTCTGAATTCTATGTTATCAAGCTTCTCTTTTATGTTTAACATTCATTTTCATTTTCACATCC
Organism: Athene noctua; assembly: GCF_965140245.1. Classification (NCBI taxonomy): domain Eukaryota; kingdom Metazoa; phylum Chordata; class Aves; order Strigiformes; family Strigidae; genus Athene; species Athene noctua. The sequence continues at coordinate 70,483,469 of NC_134038.1, read as the reverse complement.
TATAAATGTATTTCAAGATCTTCTGTTGTGTTGAGAGAGCTCCTGAGAATTGTTTCCACATCAGAGTTTCTTATGCTGTTGTTTATGTAGAGCAGACTCAGGAAAGTCATCTCCTGCTACCTGATTTCTGTTCACAGTCTTAATTCTTTTTATTTACCATATGTTCTGCTGCTATGACAGGGGTTTTTTAATCCGTGTCTGAATTCTTATTTACCCTATATTTTGTCTTTCCACTAGTGTTTGGAGATCTATCATTTCTTACTTTAAAACTGTTCTTATCAGTTGTGTCAACTTTGATCCCACGTAGCTTGGGCATTCAAGTGAAATTTATCTCTTGAAAAATGACTTCAATAAATGCATCTCAACAGTCAAAGACTGCAAAAGCTTCCTTATACCACTCATCATTTAGCTATAGGTCAGTTTATTCTCTTATTTGACTTTTTACTCCTTCTCTGGAGACCTGATGTCCCTGAAGTTCATACAAATGTACTTGTTTGCAAGTATTCCCCAAAGCAGTTAGTCCTTGATAGTGTTTTGTTGTTTTTTTTTTTTTTTTTTTTCCAGTGGGAATTGGGCAGTGTTGGTTTGGGAGGGTTGTAACTGTTTTTCAGGTTCCTTGTGATGCTTTTCAGTTGCAGGTCCACCTGCCAGTTGCACCTAACAGACATGATACCATTTTGGTTTTTTGATCCCCTTCCATGACCAGACTAACAGTCAGTAAGTAGGCTGCAGTCACACAAACCTGCCTCTCCACGTGGTGCTGTGAATCTTCATCCTGTTCCTCTGTGTGCCATTTTTAATTGTATCTGGGACTCCGAATGCCCTTTCTGTTTTCTTACAGTGTTTCTGTGTACTGACTTGGTTCGCCCTCATTTTCGAATCCCAGTATTCTTGTTTTATTTCAGAGCTGGCAACCATTGTCTTCCGTCTTGCTATCCTTATTTTTTACTTTTATTCTCTAGGGCATCAAACCTGCTTCTCACTTCTGTTTTATACTCACCAGTTAGTCTAGTCCTTTGAGTTCTCCTTGTATATTTCTTTGATGGGCAGCTATCCTCAGCTAGCAATGCTTTTCATCTCCTTGTTGAGGTATACAGCTGAAGGTTTCACAGAGATGCTCCTCTCTTCCCTTTTGTCCCAAAAGACATGTTCGCTCTAACATCATCAATTGAATTCTGAGTCTTTATAAACCCATTGTGCGTGTGTGTTTTCCAGGTATCCACTGAAGGGTAGCAAAGATCCTGCTATTTCATTATCTTGTATCCTTATGTACACTTCAGGAATAAGCATCATCCTTTATTGAAGTCTAATTGCTATTATCTAACCATCCCTGTCTTGGATTTGTGACCACAAGAGCTGGTTACTCATCTGACATGCGCTCTTTTTTTTTTTTTTTTTTTTTTTTTTTAATGTTTGTTTATTGAACTACTTGGAATGCTGAATTTGAACCCAGATTACCTACTGTTCTCAAAGGTGACATAATCATTGCCCTGTATATTAATTGTGCCTTGAAACTTCCTAATGTCTCTTGATAAAGGTACTACACATTGTGTATGCTTTTGTAGTCTTAACTGAGGCAGGGACAAGACCAAGTTGTGCCTCTGTTCCTCCATAAGAATTTTTGTTTAGTACATATGTGACTACACGGTCACTTCTTTTGTTCTGTATTACATAGAAATATTCATTTACAATTAAAAATCTCATTTATTTAAAAATACATAGTTATAGCAATTGTGACTGCACTCTAGATTTAAATACAGACTTTGACTAATCTGAGTAGTACTGCAGTCCCAAATGTTTCTTCTCACAGTGCGAAAGTGTTTTATGAGAAGAAAGAGTCTCAACAAGAAGCTCCAAGTTCAAAGAGGTGAGAGAGTAATCTGTAAACCAGAAGGAGAAGGGCCTCCTGGATGTTGTGAGCACAGCTTGAATGTAGACTGGATAAGTGGGCAGTGAGGTAGACTGAACGTTAGCTGAACTTCTGGGCTCAAAGGGTTGTTGGCAGTGGCATGAATTTCAGCTGGAAGCAGGTCAATACTGGTGTACCCCAGGGGCAGATTCCTTCAAATCTCAATAGTCTGAGTTTCAGCGTGAGTGATGTGTGAAGGAAGCTCACTCACCTTTATATTTTTCTTGTATGAAAACTTGTTCTGAACATATTAAGTCAATTGGATCTCACCGTTGTTAACTGTTTATTTCTTACATTCTATGGAGTTTGGATGTGCACTGCAAATCCACCGAGGTGGTAGTACGAGGACTTGGATGGAGTTTGTGGGGACTTTTTCAGGAACTTGAGAATTTATGGATTTAGGAACTTATAGGATAAGATGTTAGGCATGGTTATACAGAGAGCCTGTACCTGGATCCATGGGTCACCTTGATTCAGTGATTAGGTAAAATCTCTGTGGATTTCTAACCCTTTTTAATCTAGTGCTGTTGAACTTTATATTTTACTACTCATAGGGGATTTTTTTTATTATAAAGTTATCCTAGTAGAAGTACTTTGACTGTAACTGGCTCACCTCTTAATCATATCTTGGATTCATGAATGAGCGGTTTGGGTTCTTTTGTCATTTGCTGCAAAGCAGATGTAAATCATCACTGTAAATCAGTTCAGAACCCCTTTGAAACTTAGGACACCAGAATCAAGGATAGTCTTAAAAATAACTGAAGTTGTTTCCTAGGTGTCTGGAACTTATAGAGTGGGATTCTGTCACTTTGTCATGCTGTATTTGCAAATGATCTGTTTCTCTGCCTCATTTTTTTTCTTCTGCCCTTTGCTGCCAAGAGCACCCCAAAATACTTTAATTTAATCATTGCTAATTGGTCGACAGATATGAAGGCTTGTAGAGAGTACTGAATTGGCAAGTGCAGCTAGTGGAGATAACAACAGTACAAGAGGTGAACAGAGAATATATTCAATAGGGCCAGGTAAGTGAAGCTGTTGTAGACCTGAAGGTGTTAATGAGTGGGGAATAAATTTCCCAGATTTGCCTGGCAAAGAAAAAAAAAATGTATATGTTAAAAAAAAGTAGGTTCTAGTTCATTTACTTGATGGCCTCTGGTAGATGCTTGCTGAATATCTATGTGGCTTGAGTGCATTTATTCCCTCCAAGGTGTGAGGCTGTGAACCTGTTTCATGAGGACATTGCTAGCCACTGTGGATAACTGGGACTCTGGAAGAAACTCTCACAAGAGCCAGCTGCAGCTTCAGCATACAGGGTATGCAGTGCTAAGATGTGACTGAAAGAAGCAAATCATATTTTTGTACCCTGATTTCCAAACAGAACTTGATACCAAAAGTAAAAATGTACAAATAATACTTCTTTGTGGGAAGAATGGAGTAGCCGAGAGCCTTGTTAGTACTGAAATGTGTGGAAAACATGAAAGGAGGTATAGTGTTTCACTTTATAACTGCAGGGCTTTGGAGGGGAAAAAAAAAAAAGGACAATAGGAAAACAGCAAAGTGGCTGGTTTAGGGTGTTTAATACTATTTAATTAGATTATTCTAGAATAAGACTCATATGGTAAATAATGCTTGAATTTTAAATTGTCAAGATAAAATATCAAACTAAATTCAAGGAGTTTTATTAAAAAGAGGCTAAATGTGTAGGCAGAAATAAAATATCTTCAGTTGGAATAATTGTCATTTAAAAAAACCCCCAAAACATACGGACAACTCAGAGTAAATACATATTGCCAGCGTGTGTTGGCAGGGGGGAAGTCTTTGAATGCCAAAAGGATACCGTGGGTAGAGAACATGAGTAAACATGCCATGAGTAAAGAAGGTTTCTGAACATGTGACAAATTCCTTAAAAATGTTGAAATTGTAGCTAAATGAGAACAGAAAGGCAGTTTAAAAATACTTTCAGAAAAGAACTGAAGAAGTAATTTGCAGGAGGTATAGACGTGAATAATAAATCACTTTTCCTGGAGTGTTCAAAAAGTAAGTCTGCTGGAGACTTGTAAGTCCAAGAGGTGATCAACATATAAAATAGAAGACAATACAGCTGAAAAATTAAACTCTTGAGGGGTTTTTTATGTGGGTTTTTTTTTGTTTGTTTGTTTGTTTTTGTGTGTGTGTGTGTTTTGTTTGTTTGTTTGTTTTTGTTTGTTTGTTTTTTGTTTTTTAATATATTTTTGTACATTTAAGAAGAACTTGCTGAGGTTTTCCAGATGGTTGTCCTTTTTGATGGGGAAAAATTTTGGAGGATCCTTCTCAGATCTAGTTATTGGTGGATGAAGTCTCTGAGCAAATGGACAAAAAGACAAAAAAAAGTCTCTAGACAGAGATGAAATTTACTCAAGATCTGTAAAGAAACTTGGAGATGAAACAGATGAATTACTGAGATAGATGTCTTAAATAGTTCCTTAAATCTGTCTTGGTACCAGAGATGGCTACTTTGATGCCAGTTTTTAAAACACTATCTCCAGGGAACATCTAGGGAACTACATGTCAGTAAATTTGGGAACAAACTTTTCTGAAGAATATCAGTATTAGATGGACAAGTGGAAAACATAGATTTGGGATATGCCTTCATCTTTTCTTAAAAAAAAAAAAAAAATCAGGTCTGTCAGTGTTCTCTGGATTCAATAAACATATTTCCAAAAGTAGTTTATCAAGACTTCTCACCAAAATCTTCTAAGAACTAAGAGACCATGGGATTATAGGGAAGGTTCTCATATGGATTATTAGTGGATTATAACCTAGGGAAAAGGAGGGCATGGGTAAAACATTGTTTGTCACAGTGGAAGGAATTTGCGGATGAAGCCTACTATTCTGTGCTGCAATATGCTTTTTTAGCATATTCATAAATGATCAGAAAAAGGATGAATACTGAGGCAACAAAGTTTGCTGATGATACCATACCATCTACTGATGATAAAGAGCTGCAAAGCAATTCAAGAATGCTATGATAAAACAGCTGGTTAAATTCAATGTAGATTAATAGATAACGATGCCCTTAAGTGGGGGGGGGGGCAAAAAATAAAGGTCCTAATTTTACATATTCTTAGATGGATTGTGAGTTGACTATTACAACCCTAAATCTCATTCAGAGTGGTAATAGCCTTATGGAAACCGGAGAGCAATGCTCAGTGGCAGTCAAAAATCAGATGGAATATTATGAATTATTGTGAAAGGAACAGAGAACAAATCAGAACCTCATTATGACACTTTGCAAATCCATCATGTACAATCATTGTGAATATAGTGTGGAATGCTAGTTTCTCAAATTAAAAAGAATATTATCAAATGAGAAAAAGCATTTGGAAGGAAAAAAAGGACATGGGGATGATGTAAGAATGAATTATCTGTGGTTTTTATTTTTGAATAGAAAATACAAGAAAATAAAAAAGACTTATTTGCATGTGTGATGTGGCTGAAGAGCCATTTTTTCGCTCTCCCTCTCTCCTTATTTTCCTTTTTTTTTTTTTTTTTTTGACTATTTCCCTGCTTTGTGATCAGTTCATAAGCAATATGTGGAACCAATGTATCAAAAAAAAGGCTGCTGTGTAGCCCAGGATTAAAACTTGAAAAAAGTGACTTTTTACTGTGAAGGAAGCAGGTTTAGACATATATATGTGGATTGCAGATGCTATCCTCTAACCCTGCAGTCAAGATGGAGGATCCAGAATACTGTAAGGATGCAGCAAAACATATGTAAGAATGTTGCTGTCCCCAAAAAGCATGTGGAGATGATCATCATGTGGCACGTTCTGGAAGACTAAAAACCAAAATGCACACAGTTTCAGAAGAGACAAGACTTGTAGTGGAATTGTATTGCTTTGCAAGGATTCACAAGACCTCAAAACATACTCAAGTATGATAACACCACTATTAGATGAAAATAATTCCTGATAAAGGCAATGGATAACATAATAATATTACTCTGATATAAAATGTTTGGGGTTTGAGTTGAGTTGAGCACATAAACCATGGTGAGGCCAAGGACAAGCATTAAGACAGAAGTAGAGTTGGCCAAAAGAAGATGGATACACTTCAGGGCAAAGGCTTCTAAACATAATATTCAAAAATAATGTGGTAAATAAAATTATGGGTGAACAAAACCAATGTGGAAATGTGAAAACAATGTGAAAAATATATAAAAGGCTCATCATGATAAGATTTTTCTAATAATAAAATATTGGCAAACCCTTTTCACCAGGAGAGGGTATTTGCTGGAGGAATGAGGGAATTTGAAGACATGTTTGAGGTCTTCATCCTGGGAAAAGAAAAAAGGAAATTTTTAGCATGCACAAACAGCTAAATTCACTCAATTCTTTCATTATTTCTGTCCAGCAGCAGAGTATGATATGCCTGTTGCTCTGGAGGGCCTAGGGGAAGTAATCCATAGGGCAGGTACAGTTTCTGTTTTCTGTAGGAGTGGAAAAATACCCACACACAGTAAAACATTTTCTAAACTTATACATCCTTAATAACTATGTATATAAAAAGGGGAATATTTCAGTATTGAAGTTGGAGATATCCAGTAAGTAGTGCTTGATGCCTAATATTTGTGGGTTTTTTCAATTATTCTTGATGCAGTGATAGAGTTCTGGAAAGTGTCCTGAGAGAAAGATAAAGTGTGCCAACATCTGTATCTTTCCAGCAATCTGTTAGGAAAACATTGTTTTCTACAGACTGCTGTATTAGTTTTCACTGATACCCAATGCATTTCACAATCAGGAATGACAGAAGGTTAGTCCAGCGGTGAATGCTCAGACCTGTATACAGAACCTTTTGTTTTAGGGTAAAACTCTAGAAATGCTTTACTACAGAATATGAAGGAGGCCTTAAAACGAGCCAGAGCTGTAAGTTGAAGTGAACCGGGGAAAGGTGTATGCTGTCTCATGTAACACCATTCCTTGGAAGAGCCAAACGTGCTTTAAATGGACTTCAGATGAACAGTGATGTTGATGCTGTTAGGTCTTGTGCCATTAAGAATACATGTATAAATAATGCCTTAGAAACGTGCTAAAACTGCAGGCAAAAATTAAAGCAGGAAAATCCATCTAGGGAGCATAGGGGAGAAAGATCTCATGCAGTAAAGTGAACAGAGTTGTTAGCCTTGGCTGCCCATCTGTTCTTTCACTCCTCTGAGAAAGCCCTCCCTGAACGTGCTGTCACTGAAAAGGTCACCATAAAATCAAGTCTATTTGAGCTAGCCCTTGTCCACTTTAATAATAGCTCCTACTGGGTGATTATGCTGTTTGCAGCAAAGTGTGGGTGCAGCTCTGCCACCACAGGGTTATGAAGATAGTAAAGCCCCTCCTGAAGAGGAACGTGGGGTCTAACTGACACTGTATTTCAGCTACAGATGGACAAAACAAAGCTTAGTTTGCTACCTGGTATCACTTTTCTTGCTCAGAGAAGTGAAAATATGCATGTCTGCAGAGGTAGAATGTTATGTTCCAACTGCAGGTGTATACAGGCAGAGTAAAATGAAAACCTCAGCCTTTTGGTGTTCAGGAGAAACCCATAATTCATAAAAACAATGCTCTGCTATGATGTTACAGAGCTGAGTGATTCTGTAGTGGCAAAACAGAAATAATTTGAAATACTGTGTTGGAAAGATAGCATTCCTGATGGATCAACATGTACTGCAGAGAAGTAATGTTTTATTCTCTGCATTCAACAGGAGATGAATTAGTGGTCACTCAACCAGACATTTTACTCAGGAAAAGTGTTATAAAACAGATACAGTAGGTAGGGTGTCATTGGGGTAGGAAGGGAGCTGCTGGTTAGAAAGAATTCCCTTGGCCTGTACAGCCATTTTGGGGTGTCATTTTCCTAAAATGAGATGGAACAATGACTTACCACTCTGTGATAATACTTCAGGAAATCTCAAAGCATTAGGTAGTACATTATTTAATTTTTTTCTTGGGGAAGGAAGATACAAGTAAAATATTTGCATCAAACTGCCTTTGTAAGAGGTTTTGGAAATGATTGTTGGGTGATGTAGAAACCCATGTAAGCTATAGCTAATCCATTGGATCTTTTATGTTAAGTGAAACATGCTTTTGCCAGGCTCCTTGGCAATTACAAACATTACAAACCTCAAGATACAGAATGCTTTTCTCTCGTTGTCTTGATGAATATTTCAGACTGGAATAACTTAAACAGGAAAAGCTGCAGAATTACCAAGGGCTTTGAGTTGCAGGCATTCCGCAAGGAGTGGTTAGTGAGTTCAGATGTCCTCAGGTGGAGTGGTTAAGTAGGCTTGTGCATGTAAACCTGGGGTTTCTGTAGAAAAAAAGAGCTCCCTCCTTGGTTTTGTGCCTAACTCTAGCTCTCCATTCCATTGTTTTGTTGGTTTTACAATGCCTGTGATAAAAATAAAAATATTCTTGTCAGAGGAAATGAAATATTTTGTTTTGCCCCCAAATGAAAGTAGCTTTCCTTTTCCATATTGTTGAGAAGAAAAAAAAAAACGTGTTCCTATCTGCTACTGTCAAGCTGACTTTTTCATTTTGCTTGATTAGGTTTTTATGTTCACTCTCCAAACTGAAATACATTGTTCACCCAGCCCTGCTCTGGTCTCTCAGTGATCAGATGCTCCCCACTTGTCTGCAGAATGAAGAGTTGAGCCTTAGTATGTGCCCTGAGCCCTTGCATGCCAGGGGGGAAGGGGCTGTGGCCATCTGTGTGCTGCTGAATTCAGTGCAGTGTAAAGCAGTGTCTACCTCTGTACGGACACTTTCTTGTAGTGGAGACAGGGTAGAGGGTAAAAAAAATATGTTACTTTCACTGAAATGTAATTAGACCAGCTAAACTGGAATAAACCTAAGATGAAATAAGTATATTAATGAGATTTTTAGTAGTAGTTAATATAATTAATGTAATATCTTTGGTAAAATCACATGGTTCTGATTGGAAACAAGTTATGAGTCTATAAATATTCTTCAGATCAGAAAAAAACTCATATTAGCACATTCTGAGTGAGCAATCAGTAAGGGTAGAATAAATATAGAGAATGTTTCCTCTATATTTATGAGAAATAAATATAGATGTCTGGTCAGTATTCAGCTTTTGTCAGATGATATGCTTTAAAAAGTGGCTACCGGAACATGGGGATACTGATTACCTGCTTTTTTTCCCCAGATTTAACCCATGTCATACACATAACCCCATGTCATGACTTTAGCATGAACCCAGGTTTTGACAAGGATAAATTGCACTTTGATTAAATGCAACTGTATCAACACTTCCACAAAGCAGTTGATTTTGTGTTAGAAAGGACCACTGGATCATTTAGTTCAAGCTGGCAAGGTAGTACAACCCCTAGATCATTATGTGCATAGAGCTTAAGAATTCATGAGCTGTTATACCCATTCAGAAGGGTAGATAACCTAAATTTCAAAACTGTAAGATGATTTATTATTCTATCTCATTGTTTAAAAATGTCCTAGTTCTATTTGAATTTGTTTAGTGTTAACTATGAGTTAGACTAAAGAGCCTTTTAAACACCTTATGGCTTGTTTCCATGAATATACTTGTTTACTCTAATGAAATCGCTGGTTGATCTTCTGGTAAACTAAACTAATGGAACTTCTGAATTCATTTAATATAAGGCTTAGTTCAGTCTAAATCATTTTTGCACTTCCTCTGAATATATATAATAATATATGCTCTTTCTGAGACTAGAATTACAGTATCTTCCTTGTAGTTCTCTTCAATGACATGAAGAGGTAAAGTATATCTTGGTACTCTTACATACTGCTATTCTGTTTACATGCATTCACAGTAGCCTTTTGTGTGGCAGAGTTGGGCTGGGAGTTTATGTTCACTTAGCTGACGATTATTTAGGAGTCATAATGGATGAAGTCACTATTTTCCTGAATACAGTCCTTTAGTCAAGTGAATGACTGGTATTCCTTGCTTTTATATCCATGACCATGCATTTGGCTGTATTAAGGTGTATGCTCTAAGTATGGGCTTAAACTTACTAAATTACTTTTTAGATCACTCTGCACAATTACCCTCTCTACCTTAATATTTTGCAGACTTTGGTGGATCTACAAATCTGATAATGAATCAATTTTTATTTAATTCCAGATCATTTACAAAATACTGAAAGGCATCAACCTGTGCAACATACAAAACCACTGCTACCTGATGATCCTTAAGTGACTGTTTAAGTCACTAAATAGTTACTATTTAAGTGCCATTAGTTATTCAGATTGTTATTAATTTAATGTGATTTTGAGTGACAAAGCAGTGTGCTAGATTTCTTTGCCCCTTTGAAAAAAAAAATTTAGAGACTACTTGTCTGCTGTTGACATCTGTCTTGTGTGGTCACTGAAATACATTTTCAAACACCTTAAATCAAATGTTGAAGTTCCTAGCTTTTACCCTTTCTGGAATCACAGTATCACTGAGTTTGGAAGGACCTCAGGACATTGTCTAGTCCAACTGTGATGCACAAAGCAGGGTCAGCTAAAGCAGGTTCATCAGGACTGTGTCTAGTCAGGTTTTGAATGTTTCCAAGGATGAAGACTCCACAACATTTATGGGCAGCCTGTTCCAGTGTTTGACTACCTTCAGAGTAAAGAAGCTTTTTCTGATGTTTAAATGGAATTCCTTTTATTTCAGTTTGTTCTCATTGCCTCTTGCCCTGCCACTGAATATGACTGAGGACATGAACATGAAAGAACCCATGGACTTGTGTATGTCCCGTTTCTCTAACTTAATCCTCCCCCACCAAGAATAAGTCTTTCTTAATACAGACTTTCCCACTGGTCTGAGAGCTCTGTGTTTTATGAGTGAAGACTGAGGTGAAGTACCTTGGCCTTTTCTCACTGTTACCAGGTTCCCTGTCCCATTCAGTGTCAGGCCCACTTCTTTTCACCTAATACTCCTTTGGTTATTGGTAGGTCTGTGGAAGTCCTTCTTACTGACCTTCATGTCCCTTACTAGATTTGACTTCAGGTGGGCTTTGGCTTTCCTAATGCCATCCTTGTGCACTTAGACAGTATCTATATGTATATTCTGGATGACCTGACCATGCATCCCTCTCTTGCATGCTTCCCTTTTATGTTTAACTTTAGTCAGGAGCATCTTTTTTATTTATGTGGGCCTCCAGCTACCTTTGCCTGACTTCTTATATGTGGGTATGGACCATTCTTGAACTTGGAGGATGAGTTCCTTGAGGAACAATCATTCTGAAAACATTTGTAAATTTGGTTACAAACAGCAAATGACAGTCTTGGAATTGCAAATAGTTCGGGAATAGAACCGTTTTAAAGTTAGGTTTTGTCAATTTTTGGGTTAAATGAAAATACTAGAGAAATATTATTTCCTTTCATTTCTGTCTGCACATGGAATTATAGAGGTGTGTGGAAAAATGCAAACTGAAAAGATCTGGAGAAGCAGATCCAAATTTATCTGTGAAGTTTTGGCTTTGAACAAAAAGCATGAAAGTGTAGGGTAGCTGGAAATTTAAATGGACTGTAGAAAAGCATCTCTGACCTTTCTGAGTTTTGCTAGGTATGGGGTAATTCCTGACAGGCCTCCAGGTCAATGAATATGCCTTCAATTCAAACAAATACAGCTTTCTAAGATACAAGATAATTTCCATGTTGTATAGTAACATAGTTGATGCTTCTGATTGCCATTGTCCCTATCAAGCAATCATTTCCTGTTTTGCAGATCTGTATAAGACAGCATGCAAAAACTGCATTTCACTTTGCATTAATAGGAAAGATAACACATTTTACATGTTGCATTTTCAGAGATAGCAAGGGAAGAATAACCTTTAACATTTTGCCTTCTTATGATGGTCCTCAGTGCTCAGCTGCTGAAGTTTGGGAAGGGAGGTTTTCTGTAATTTCTCTTTTTTAAAATTAGACTGCGCTATACTTTGACATTACTTCCATGGAGACAGATTAGAAGTATCAAACGTTCCAGTCCTGCAATATAGCACAGAGAAAAAAATAGGGCATTTTTTTTTTTTTTTAAAGTACACTTTTTATGTTAAGATTTCAATTTTAATAAATAAATTAATTCAGTAAATAAACTTGAAAATAGAAAAACTTCAGTGAATGTATTATATTTAGATAGTGTATATAGTTGAGAAGTGTGTATACTTCAGTGAAAATGTTAGGAGTGCAGGGATCTGAATGCATGGGAGTTCATTTTGTGTGTGCTGTTTCAGCTCAGGCTCACTCTTTGGTTGAAGGCTTATGCTTGTTCAAAATATTTAATATTTGTCTTTTCCATTAAATGACATCCTTGTAAGTGCATTGACTTTATAATAACGAGGGCTAGAAGGCAGCCATCTCTATCATTATTCAAATATGAAGTTGCATAAGGAGAACAGGATACGCCAGTAAGAGGAGGTAACGGTCTGTTTTGTTTTATCTGATTGTTTTAGCACCTTGCAATTTCCTCAGACATCGGACTAGCCAAAAAAGTGTGAGTCTGAAAATCAAAAGATGGGAAGTAATTTGATGCTCTTGGTCTTATATATTTTGGCAACAGACTGTGAAAATGTGCAAGAATGTTTGCAAGTGGTTTGAATGAGTATGCGGAAAGATGTGGATCTGAGGTACCTTTTTAAAAATAAAATAAAACACTCTTAACACAAGAAGAGCTTTTTATGTTTCCCTGGTGTGAAAATTATTAGCAGCTACAGGCAGTCCCCATCTGGGAATTTGGAGCCTACTGTCTGGTCTTTCAATCAGATTAGTTGGTGATACTAGAAGGAATGAATGATACTTGGAGGAACTGTGCGTAGCTTATGACAACAAAAGACTGAATTGGCAACATGTGGCTAACAGTTCACAGACATCTGGTATAAGCCATTTTCCTGAGGAATTAATTTTTGTTGTGTATTCCAAATCTTTTCTTTTCTAATGTAGGCACTTGCAGGAAATTAGACGAAGAAAAATTAATACTGTATGAAAATTTCAACTTTAACTTGATAGGAAAGAAAAAATGCTAGTTTTAGCCTTTTTAATTTTTCTTTGTAATGTCTTAAGAAGGGCTGATGATCTATTGGTTCTGGGATTTTTTGGCGGGAGGCAGAGATGAGAAGGATTAGGTTTTTTCCTGCTCTATTTTTATCCTTAAAAGTATTTGGGATGTTGTGGCATGATTAACTGATGTGATCCAGCAGCTTCATGTTGCTCCCGGGAAATGAAACAGGCGTAAGTCTGGTAAAAAAATAAAAAATAAAAAAAAATTCTGGTGGACGATTTTCCCTTGGTAGTGGATTTCTCCAGCGGTGCGGAGCTGGCACAGCATTTCCAGTTCTGTCTCCTTTCTAGACGGGGCTTGAAGAAATAAAGGAAGACAGACAGAATGCAGGTGCCACTGTATCTTGTTCAGGCATTGACTACTGTAATTTGTGAAGAAAGTTGTAAATTGTAGTACATTGAATGGGCAGAGAATTTCACTTTTCTCCTTTGTTTTAGTAGTGCTTTTCCTAGGAGGACATAGGGAAGTGATATGGGAGGCTGGGACTTTTCCAATCTGTAACTGAAGGGATGGGAAAGTTAAATATTTAACAACAGAATTTTCTTTTATGTACCAGTAGTAGACCTGTTCTGACTGAGAAATTGTGTTCAGTTTGTGTGTAGCTCAAAACTTGCTGCTTCAGTTTCAGATGTAAAAAACAGCTTGTTTGTTGACAGGTTGTTTGGACTTTAAAATCATCATATGGTCTTGTAAGAAATAATTCCATTTGTTACATATTTTACCTCCAATATTGATTGTTCAACAAACACACACATAAATGAGTGAGAGATATGTTTGAAACAGCCTGGATAATATATTAGGATCTATCCCCATGTTCCTTTTTGGCAGCAGTTGTGCTGGCCCAAGAAGTTATCCCCAGCAGGCTATCCCTGCTGTCTGCTTGAGTTCACCATCTTCTGTGATCTACTGGCTGAGCACTGCGTGCCTGCTCACTGACTTGTTCTTTAATTAAAATTATATGGGCTGTGCTAAACAGTAGCCTTGAGATCAAGATTTTTGCTATTGAGCACATTTGACTCATGCAGTCACTCACGCGAATGTTTTATGTGGCAGAGAGAAGGCAGTGATGTCTGAGCATGTCTGTACAGTCAGATGTAGTCCAGGTCTATCTATGCTTGTGTTTCTATTAGCTAGTTTGTGTCTCACCCATGTAGATGTGAGTGGCACCGTGCTTATGTCCAGCTATATTTATCTTCTGTCCAGCAACACTTACTAGTAGAGATACAGTGTCACAGCTACCCAGCTTCACAGAATCGCAGAATTGTCTAGGTTGGAAAAGACCTTGAAGATCATCCAGTTCAGCCATTAACCTAACACTGACAGTTCCCAACTACACCAGATCCCTCAGCACTATGTCGACCCGACTGTTAAACACCTCCAGGGATGGGGACTCCACCACCTCCCTGGGCAGCTCATTCCAACGCCTAACAACTCGTTCTGTAAAGAAATGCTTCCTAATATCCAGTCTAAACTTTCCCTGGTACAACTTGAGGCCATTCCCTCTTGTCCTATTGCTTATTACTTGGTTAAAGAGGCTCATCCCCAGCTCTCTGCACCCTCCTTTCAGGTAGCTGTAGAGGGCGATGAGGTCTCCCCTCAGCCTCCTCTTCTCCAGACTAAACACCCCCAGTTCCCTCAGCCTCTCCCCGTACGACCTGTGCTCCAGACCCTGCACCAGCTTCGTTGCCCTTCTCTGGACACGCTCGAGTCATTCAATGTCCTTTTTGGAGTGAGGGGCCCAAAACTGAACACGGGAATCGAGGTGCGGCCTCACCAGTGCCGAGTACAGGGGTCAGATCCCTGCCCTGTCCCTGCTGGCCACACTATTGCTGACACAGGCCAGGATGCCATTGGCCTTCTTGGCCACCTGGGCACACTGCTGGCTCCTGTTCAGCCAGCTGTCAATCAACACCCCCAGGTTCCTCTCTGACTGGCAGCTGTCCAGCCACTCCTCCCAAGCCTGTAGCGCTGCTGGGGGTTGTTGTGGCCCAAGTGCAGCAACTTCCCTGGGTCTTTTTTGTAACTTCTTTTAGCAAGGGAAGGAGCTAGGGGTTTGCATGGACCACCTAGGAGTTATATGTGCAGCTTCCATTTGGAGTGCAGCCTGGTGTTTGTTTTGTCCATGCTGTTACTTAAGTTTCTAAATCATTCTGTTGCTTTTCTGATAAAAGTGGTCCTCCCTTGATGTGTATCCAGAATTACAAAGTTCCCGTTCAAACATATGGTGTTATAGCTCTTTTTAATCCTTCTTGGAGTTTAATACAGCATTCCCTTAGCAACTTATGTTATGTCTTTGAAGGATCAAGGTTTCACTGCCTGTCCCATTGTTCCACTCTGAAATGAATAGGTTAGGCTCCTAACTGGTGATGTTTCATTTGGAGGAGTATTGGGTAGGAGCCAGTTATCCAAACATGAGCTTTCATTGCCAGTTCTGACGTCTTCAACAGCTGACTTCTAGCTGGTCTCCAGAGGGGTATAGATCTCTTCCAGTCCCTGGGACATACGAGCCATGCTGATGTCTTGGCTATCGAAAATGTCTGAAACAGCACTTGTTGCCACTGTTTAGCAGCAGACATTCACCCATAATGTTAGTGACTTCAAAGGTAGCTGCTAAGTCTCAATGTTCAGTAAATTGGATGTTCATTGAACAAGGGAAAGGATTTTAGGAAGATCGGCTCAAAAGTCTGAAACTGTATTTATGTTTGTTTGAATGGCAGTGTAGGAATGAACTAAATGTAGAAAGTCAAGAATAAAGCAAGAAAATAAAAATTGAAATGGGCAAAGAATTTAAGTAAAATATTGAAGGAAATTTAAAAGATAATTCATAAACTTCAAGGGAAAATCCTATTTTTCTGCAGGATTTCTATTAGCAATTATCAAAATTATTAGATTAATGAAGACTTAAATTCTGAAACTTAAAAACTGTCTTTAATAAGAAAAATAAAAAAATATTGCATCCCCAGAGATTTGTGTAATGCGAGGTTTATTTTATTCAGAGAAAAACATAATTAAATTCCCAAACATGCAGAAGATAGACTGGACAATTTTAATTGACCTTTTCTATCTCTTAATTCCATAGCCTTATGACCAGAAAATAATTGATAAAGGACAAGAAAATGCCAGGAAGTATATGCATGTGTAATCTGCTGATCTGGATAGTCATCTTAAGGAGTTAGTAGATAAAAGCTATCACATAATCCACTGACAGTTATTTGGGAAGCCCTGGGGACTGCAGATACACTGCCTTTGTTTTCAGTGCAGTGTGAGTCTTTAGGAAAATGCCATCCCAAGGAAGTTCATCAGTGGTGTGGAAAACACTGATCCTTGCTCAGGTACAACAAGCTCTTCAGGCAGCTCTGGTTTCCACAGATGGTCCATTACGGAGGATGTAACTGGCTTGAAACCTGTGCTGCTGAATAGAGCCATCCCTCTTCATGCCTTCCACACCCCTTGACTCCTGCTTGGTTTAGACAAGGACACCATTGTTTGCTGGCAATTACACAAGTGGAGGATGCCCACAGGAATGAGAATGATCTCTTTCATGGGAGGCAGGGACTTGCCATGGTGGAAACGGCCAAGAGCATGGATGCAAGGTACTAGTGGTCTGCTGTAAGTTTAAAAGCCTGCACTGGCAGAGAGATGGTCTGGGGAGATGAAGGTGTTTCTGTCATGGACTTCAGGGATTCTGAGAGCCGTGAGGTAATGTTTACAGTGGTAAATTGACTGGAGGCAATATTGAAGTGAAACATGAAAACATGTAATAGCCAGGGTCAGAGAACACAAAGGCCTCTTTTGCAGCTTCCTGGCTAATGATACTGTGCAGCTCCAGATATTGCAGGCACATGTGTGTAGCTCCTTCAGAATGCTCACTGGCATCTTATGACCTCTTTTGCAGTGATTTCATATTTTTTACTTTGAAGTTGCATTTCTTGATGCTTCTTTAATAGCTGGCAGCTGCGAGTTCCAAGACCAGTCCTGTATTGCTACTGTGATATCTTCATGGTAGAAGAAATTTCAGCTCAGCTCCCTGCAGATGTTTACCAGGTCTGCAGTCTCTACCAGTCCACAGGCTGCTCTGGTTTACTATTTGACGTGGTAATTACTTTTTTTTTTTTTTTTTTTTTTTAATAACAAACAAATTGTAATAGTCAACTCATCAGAAGGCTGCTTTGCAGCTCAACAAACTGGGATTTTACACTATGCCATTAAGAGGATATTCTGTTTTGACAAGGTATTTTTGAGTTTATAAAGGTGCAAGCACAGTGCCGAAGGACTGTCTTAGGTAGAGGATTCTAATGTGACATGGTTCATGATAATATTGTCTGTGTCTCTTAGGTATCTCTGTCTCTCAGGGGAAGTGTTTATTTTGCTCCGCACTAAAGTTCAGTAACAAATTATTATGTATGTGTTGAATTTGGCTATGGGATTAGGCAATTCCAGCAAACCAGGGAGTAAACCAAACTGACAGTCTTTAAATTTACCTGTGAACTTGGGTCTATTTCTGAATAAATGAAAAGGGCAGCAGTTCCCCTGTTGTCCACAATGTGTTCTGACTTACATGGAAGTAGAATTAGAGTGAAGAAATGAAATTCTCTCCTTTGACAATAAATTAAGAATGCCAATTAGCTCCATCTTTTAAAAAAGATGAGTACCAGAATATAGTGATGTGATGATGAGTTATGAAAGTGATAAATTCTATGTTTATACAGAAAAATGTTTCTCAGGCAATTTAAAAGTATGCTCCATCACAGGTCTGCATTATGATGCATGATTTTTATGGTTATAGTACATTTTTACTTTTGTGGAGTTAATCTTTAATTACTGTTTTCTACAGAAAACAATTACATGGAAATGCCAAGCAACATTCTTTCTAAGTACTCTAATTTTATGGAAGCCCTTATAAAATGTTTTTGAGAACAATTGTGAGTTAATAATTTAATAGGAAAGGTGCATAACTTTATCAGACATAAATAACTTCAGCAGTGGTGTGTAAATGTGCACTTGCAACTAGGCTGATCAATGTCAGTTATTAATAATCATATATAGAACAAACTGCTTCTGTGTCTTTGTTTAATATGGCCATAGAGAGCAAAAGTAGCTAAAACTAATTTTCTATTCTGTGTTAATTTTTTTGTCTATGAGTAATATAGAAAGTAAATGATATGTGATTACAGTGTTTATGGTAAACTTGACTGCCCCCCCCCCCCCAATATCTGTGCTTTTCATGAATATTGATTTTTTTTCCCCCATTTGAATAAGGAAATAGGATGAAAAGAAAAATATCACTACCTAGCCAGTTCAGTTTGTCTACTAATAAATGCTTTCCACCTTCTTAGAAGAAATTTTATGAAGTGATAACATGACTTAGTTACTCATCACCTTTCCATCTCCTCTTTTCATGTCTCTTTTTTTGCTTTAGTGTCCTACTGTACTTCACAGTCTATGTGCTTTTAGGTGCCAATGATATATGTGTGTATGAACAGTGTCTGACAGAGTGAGTCAAGAGTTTATGTCTACTGGCCAGTGGACAGTGGCATCAGAAACAGGCAAATGTTTTATCCTAAGGGGAAAAAAAAAAAAATCTGTCCCAGAGCTTGAAATATTTTTTTTCTTATTATATTCTGTGTGGTTACCCAGGTCTTCATTTTCTGATTTCACCAGATGTCCTAAAAATTCCTTTTGTTCCCACCAAGTAAGACAAATATGTCATCACATTCTTTGCAAAAGCTCCTGATCACCAGAGGTATAACTGTAAGGATGTGAACTGTCCAGGGATGATAAGCACATCAGCACTAATCTCATCCTTGTCTGTGTTGTGCCTATATGATGTGCTTACCTGTCTCGCAGATTCCTCTCTTTTCGTGTGTGTGTGTGTGTGTGTGTGTGCTGTGTGTGTTATGTGCATGGGTGAGCTACCTATTTCCCTTTCACTGTGTGCAGTTATCTCAGCAGAATAGTACAGGCTCCGAGGGTCAGTTGCCTTTCTTAAAACTAATGAAAGCAATTGCTACACTATTATCTGTCAGAATAAAGTTATTAAGAATCAGCTTTAGGATGAGGAAGGTACAAACTATAATGTACTTAAATGAGATAAAATTGCAACTACAACTTAATAAAATTCTCATGTTTTGAATAGTCCCTGGCCTGAGAGCATAACACAACAATTAAGCGCTAGAGTCACTTTGGCCAAAGCATATGCAACTAACTAGACACAAAGCATTTCAACAGAACGTTAATAAGACCTTAGTACTAACAAGTATAGAATGGAAAGAGCTCATGGTGATATAAATACAGATAGTAACAGGATACAGATCATATAATTAAAAAAAAAAATAAATCCATGCCTTTGGAAGTCTAAGCCATCAATACAAATGCTGTGTATATTCACCAAAAGCCTGTGCAAAAGATGGTTGCAGCAGCTCCAACTAGGGGAAGAAGGAAGGGGGTGTTCAACAATCTGGAGAGAAATGAAAACTTCATAGCTGAATTTATTTGTTTATTTATTTTCATATATTTGGAAAAAAACAGTTGAATGAATGATCAACTTCGTGCCCTTCATTCAGATCACTAGATAGAATTTCCGTTCATTCCTTGTTTCTGAAGCAAAGTTTTGTGTTTTAAGTCTTACACCTCTATTAAAAAAAAAAAAAAAAAAAAAAAGTCTGCTGGAAAAATAGAGGTGAATGTCATTTGGTGCAACTCTAAATTTTCAATAAATAAATTAAAAAATAAAATGTTTGGAAGCTATCAAGAATCCAGAAATATCAACAATGTGATTTGGACTGTGGTTAAGTTTTGCACAGTTCATAAAAACTCTGAGAAATAGACTGTAACTTTTTTGTTTCAAAATTTAAATGTTTCCTACAAAAAAAGATAATATTTAGTATTGTCATTTAAAAATGAGGTGATAAGAAGAAATACTCCTGAAAAAAAAGTCACTATTTAATATGTTACATCTGGACTTTAATGAAATATTAATGCTAAGTTATGATAAGAAAAGTACCTCTTTCCTGTCTTTTATCTAAATTGTTTAATATTTAATACTTTATAATAGAAAGATAGAGTAGGCCAAAGTAGAGTTTGATACTGTTTTATTATGCATGATTTTATTACCAGATAAGAGTATTTAAAAATGCTTAGACTATTATAGGATCAGATACAGAATATTTAAAGCTATGTAATGCATTCTGTAACAGATCCAGAAATCCAAGATGTTCCTATCCAAAAGAGACTGTAAATATAAACCTGAAATTCAGAAATATCTACATAGATATTCCTTATGGATTCCTGCCAACCTGTTATATTAAATGACTCTATTTCTTTGTTCCATAAATATAGCAAGGTTGGTTGGTTGGGGTTTTTTTGTTAGAAAAGGTGGTACAGTGAATGGTATGTCAGAAACGGAGTGTAGCATAAAGACGTCTAAGTTAAACCTTATCAAAATGTTAGAAGAACACAATATCTGAAACCTGATGAAGTGTATGACTGACAGCTGCATAGAGGCAGCTTTACATATGAAGTGATCCTACTAACCGTGTCTGGCAAGTGAAGAGAGTTATCAGATCCTGAGACAAAAAGTATATTTAGTGGGTGCTATATAATTTCATTTAACTGATGCATCTTCTTGGACTCTGCTGCCTTTATTCTTCATCGCAAAACAAAACCAGGTAACTACTAACCAAGGACAGTACTAAAATGTCACAAGAGGCACAGAAAGGTTACATAGACATTATTTTCCAAATCAAAATGGATATTAGAGATATTGAAAAATACTGAGAGAGAATACAGCTTGGAAAAGAACTTGGAAATACATGAAGTGGCCACAGGCATACTTCAAGGAAACAAAGGTTCTTCTGAATCAGATCGCTAAATGGAATTTTGCCATCCAATGCCTGGCAGTTGCAATTTCATCATATTTTAAGTACTCTGACATAATGTCATGTAATAGTAGTTTGACATGGGATCTTTGCCCCTGCAGATTTGTGAACTTTTGAGTTCTTAGAATAGGAATTGGAAGTAACCATGCAAAACCAAGTTGTAATCATGTGAAAGCAAATTTGCGACAAACCAGTAACGTCATTGTCTCCTCTGAAATGGTGGAGAGTACCTAACTCGCATTCAGTTTGGACACTGCAGATCTCTGATGGAAGCAAGCATTTGTTTCACTTGGTTCACATCTACCTTTCCATTGTCTCACTGTATTTCTCTGTATATCTAATTCCTCTATTTTCTGCTGCTGAGTCTTAGATTGTAACCTCTTGGGAACAAGGAACTTCTTATTCTGCGTTTAGTCTCTGTTTGAAGCACGTCAGCAACATCTGGCATAATATAAGACTTGACAGTGATTTGGGCTTAAAACCTGCTTTAAGTGAATCTTTGGAGTTGAAAAGTGTGCTCTGTGCTTGCAGGCAAGTCAAACCTCTAAACAGAGAGTCATTGCGATATCCAGAAACAGACAAAAGTACAACTCAGGTAACACTTCAAAAGTGTGATTTTTCTGTTACCCCCCAAAAATGTTGCGAATCTAAAACTGAATTGGGGAAAGCATCTTTCTTTCTATTACCTACATGAATAAAATTACATGATAGAACTGCTTTTATACAGGGATTTTATTAACTCTACTGACAAAGAGATTATTTCAAGTTATTGTTTCCTCAAAAGTACCTATTCATTAAACAATTAAGCCCAGTTACCTGTATGCTTCGTTAAAGGACCGATTTACACCACCAAATAATATATTTGATAGATAAGTGCCTAGTGAGATTTTTCAGAAGTGCTAAAACGGTGTGCTTGAAACATCTTGAGTCATCTGGATAACCTTACCGTACAACCAGAAGTGAATAGGTAATTGAGAGCAGAGTTAGAGAAACTCAAGACTCTAAGCTTAATAGTATTTTAAGAGAAAATTTTACTTATGTAGTGATAAGGACAGCTAAAAAAATCCACCATCTTCCAGGGATTAGCATTAAATTCTGTGAACGAGCCTAGAATTTCTGTTTTGTGATCAAAAGAAAATGACAACTTCTTTAGATAAAGGGAGGAAGAAGCTTTGAGCTATTTCCTAAGTTAATATTTCTGCCCTTATTTTAAAAATTTGGTCTCGGCAATGTAAGATCTTACTCTGTGGGCAGCTTTAAGCTCCCTGATGAGTCAGAAACAGCTAGATGTGCTCTGAGCATGCCTGATCAGCTCCTGGAACTACCTTATGTTTAACAAGGAGAAAAAAAATCCCACCCTTGTGCTGGCATTAATTTTTGCTATGCCTGATGAGGAATAAAGAGCCTTTCTCAGAAGAGGGTCTGGGTTGCTCTCAGCCTGGGGGAGTCTGAATTCACATGTGAGATTGATACTGATTTTAATGGTCCAAAATACTCACTTCAATGTATTATACACTTGCAAATAAAAATATTTCTAAATGGGTGGTAGGTGCTTCCCCCCCCCCCCCCCCCCCCCCCAGTGCCTCATAGTCAAGAATTCTCATTAAAATAGTCTTGACTTGCCTACTGAAACAAGATTCAGAAATCCTTAAGAAACAGCAGTTTATGATGCTAAAATCCCAGACCCCAGAACTTCAGTGTAAAGAAACAGGCAAAGGAGGAAAGGAAAATCATTGCTTCCTTGCAGCAGCTTGCAGTGTTGGTCATTCAGCAGTCAATAATGAAATGGGTAGCACCCTCAATAGCACATATTTCACTCTTAGTGTAAGCTTTGTTGTCCTTCTTGGGGATTAATAGTTGTATGAAGTGGCTTCTTCAGCAGTCAAGTGCTTTTTCACATGAACCTTTCCTCTGCTGCCTTCTGGGAGTTAAATGTACTGGCTGATGGGCTTAAGTCTTCTGGAGCTGGGCACAGAAAAAGAATGTCCCACTAAAGGCTAAAATCCTTAATTTACTCTCTATCTTTTATACACAGTTTTCCTGGTGTATAGATCCAAGATTAATGACTTTCTGGATATTTGACCACTCTCAAGATTGTATGGTTAGTCCTACTATAACAAATCCTACTTGAAACAATAGTAGAATAAAACAGGACGTAACATTTTGAAAGATTAAATATTTATCTTCTCATGGAAATAAAGGCGGGTATGTAAAACATTGAATGGCTATGACTGAAACAAAGACTAGCACTCTACTAGTATGCTTTCACCTCCTTGGTTCAGTATCGTCAATTGTGGGGTGGGATTTTGAAAAAAGAATGGAAGATTTTTGACATTCATATTATAGGTAACATAATTTTTAGCTATAAATTGTGGCATACTAGAACACTAAAAAATTTTTGCAGCCTTTTTTTCTTTTATAAATACTGAATTCAGTGATATGCTGACAAAATGGCTAATGTGATCCTTAGGTATAAGCACAGAGGATCAATGAGTAGGTGATTTTTACCTCTTTAAACCAAGTCAGTGAGACAGATATTGAGAAGCTAAATACTGCTCTGTTCCCCACAGTTTGGCTGTGGTCATATTTTAAAAGCAGGACCAGTGCGTAAATGAGCTGCAAAAATGATGTAAAGGCCTTTGAAGGGCAGATTTAGAAACCTCCAGCTGTTCAGCTGAGAGAAGGAAAAACAAAAGGTTGTGGTAACTTGATTACTGCATGTAAGTATTTCTGAGGTGAAAAAAATGCTGGCTGTTGAAGAGATCTTCATTCCGGCTGGAAAGGCATAATGAGAGTGACTCCCTGGGAGCTGCCGCCACGCAGTGAGAGCAGGCAAGCACTGAAATGTGCTACAGGGTGAACGAGGGTTCTTCACCTGAGACATCTTGGCAAGACCTATGGCAAATATTTCTGTAGTTGTTGGGCAAGCGTTACTTTAGCCAAGTTGAAGTTTTTCAGTGAAGCACAGAATAGCTGGAAGATATACATAATGTATGTTACAGTAAGTCGGATTGAGTGGTTGAAGGATCCCTTCAGGACTTAAATTCTCTGATTATTTTCCTTTAAGGACAGCCTTCTCCTTACGTTATAAATTTTAGCCTTTGCCCTTGGGTCCTCAAAAGACAGTCATAGACACTGGTTCTATTTCTGCCTTTACCTTACATCAGTAGTTTAAGAAGTGGAGACTATTGCCTTTATATCCAGGATACCATATTTCTGTATGTTTTTGTGGGTATGTTTTCCTAAAACACCCCTCTGAGATCAGTGTTCCTATAATTTGCTCTTTGGACTGTGAAAGAAAGATCATGTCACTTGGGAAACTTTTTTTTTATATTACTGTTTACTGCTTTTACAATATAGAATGTTTTTCAGGGAAAAGGACCTGCTTTTGTTTAGCAGGCTCTGCTGAGACATCTTTCTCTTATTAAGATAATCCCATATATACTGCTGTTCTTTTGCTCCTTAATTTTCTAAATAAATGAAATGAAAAAAATGAATATGTTTTTATTGGTTAGGCTGTCATATTTAATGTTTAAGAGATTTAGAATAATGGAGAGCAATTGTCTTAGAAATGTGGGAACAGTTTTCTAATTTCTAGTTTGGATAGTTCGGAGTGAAAGAGAAGCCCTGCTCAGAGAGAGCGAGCTTGTGGGATTTAAGAAAGTCTAATGTGGTGATGTTTTGGTTTTTTTTTTTTAAAAAAAAGAACATAGCTGCAGAGAAAAATGTCCAGAACAGCACTATCAGGAATGTCTGACAGTGAGAAGAGACCATCTGCTTGCTTTCACCCAGTTGTTGAGTCTTCTGGAGGAAAAAGAAATCTCATCTGTGTAGGGCAAAATGACTGAACCTGGAACCTAAAATTGTGAGCCTTTCATTAAGGGGTCACCTCTAAAGGATGAGCAGATGCTGTGCACTGTGCACATGGCAGAAGTCATAGTCTCTCATAGACTTTCAGCAGTAACTATTGCATCTTACAACTGTGGAGAACAAAAGGAATGTATGAAATATATGCATAATTGCCATGTATTACCAAACTCTATTGTCTTTGTCAATCACTGCTGCTATGACTGCTGGTAGATGACAGTGATACAGTCTTTTCCCTGTCAGCATGCCTTCTGTCCCCTTACAGTTGACTTTCTCCAAACCCTGACTCTTGACCTTTCACCTCAGTCCATGGTTAGTGCAGATGATGGATGAGCCTTGTTAGGCTCATAAGATGTGCTGGTGTGAAGGAAAAATGCCAGCGGGCATGTTGTGTTTGTCTTACATTTTCATAAGAATAACTCGGCTTTAAAGCAAATAGCTACACAGGCTGAGCAAGATAAATTTGTCATTAATGTTTTGGTCCTCTGCTGGTCAGTGTTGAATACTGATGTCATATTGGCAGATAGGGAGAAGGGAGCAAGACAGAAGACTCTGAAGGAGGGATGATGAAGGACGAGTTGAAGCTGTTAAGGAACATGCACTCAGTTTTGCTGCCTGAGTCTGAGCTTAGGAAATACAGACCAGCCTGGTTCAGGAAGAGACTAAAGATTCTGTCCCTGGTGCAGTATTCTGTCTATAGCTGCCCATGTTGTGAATCACACACTTGAAATGGAAAAATTAAACATTAACATTATGAAATCAGTATGCTGTGATTTTTTTTTTCCAGGCAGTTTAAACATAAATTTAGTTTGAACTTGTTTCTAGTAAGACAAGTGTGAACTTGTCAAAAATCTTGAAGCAGATCTACTTGGTTGAGGCTTTTCTGAGTCTTTTAAGAACCATCAGGGATTTATTTGTTTGTTTGTTATTTTGTTCAAAGATAATTATTTTACTGTTTTGTGGGAAAGTAAAAAAAAGGAAGGTACTTCAATCATTAGATGACAGGGTGGGAAAGAGATTACTCAGGAAAGAGTAGTAGGAAAGACAATTTCTTGCTAACATAGTAGATAAGACTTTTATTTAGGTCTGAGAAGTGTGGTGCCATGAGATGTTTTTTAAGTCTAGATGTTTTCATAAAGATACATAGATAAGTACAATGTTAGAGTGTGGAATTTTTCCAAGACTCCATAGGCTTGAACTGTGGGCTTGAATTCAGAAGTCCAGGTAGTGAATAGCCTGTACAATAGCCACAGAAACAACTTTTTTATGTTTGTCAGGCCTTGTGAACAAGAACAAACCAGTGTATTTTGGGAAAAACATATTTCATGGCAAGCCTTGTTATTTCATGCTTGTTATCATCTATCAGATGTAGGTGTTTATTCAGGAAAGTCTTTCTCTGCCAATCCAGTGGCTTGCATTTCTCCTGTTCATAGTGCATTTAGCACTATCACCCTTTTTTCTAAATGTTCTAGTTGGTTTCAGAGCCTTTAAGTTGCTGAAAGATGGCTGCCTTAATAGTCCTCATTTTAACACAATTTTATTTGTCTTGAAAAACAAAACAAACAGGAAAGACCCAGATTCTGCTTCTGAAATTTTGTTTACCACTGGACTACTTTTTCATGAAGAGATCATGGAAAGACAGCTGTTTTCATACCGTGCTGAGCAAACAAAATTAGCTGTAAGCTTTCCCAAATATTGTCATTTTAATCAGCCCATTTCAAATTGCATGCTGTTTGCCCATCATGAAGAGGTTCTAATTCAGTGGTGTGACCAGTGGCTGCCCACACTATGTGAAGAATTCACAGCACAAGGCTGTGCTGAATACCTACAACTTTGGCTGTGATGCACTGCACTTTTCTTTAGTACCTAGAAGTATCCCTATGAGAAGAGAACCTCAGGCACCGGAGTGTTTTGCTGCATGGCTTATGTCATGGACATGTTTTAAATCTGGGAAGCTTGCAAAGGGGGAACTACTGTCAGAAAAAGAGGGATTACTGAGTTCAGTACAGCCACTATTTGAATGGATTTGCTGAGTATTCAGAGAGAGAATATTGAATACCTGGGGATAAAATAAATTTTAACTATTTCTGTGCATTACGTTTCTGCATTTGGAATAATGATTTCAGAGACTGTAAAGACGGGAGAATAAAACAAAATCCCATCACAGAAGAGAACATACAAATAAAATTCAAGAATATTTGAAAGATCATCATTCATTTAGCATCTTGGCAACTGGTGAAGGGTAGGTGTTGAAAATCAAGACTCCTATTTACCTTTACAAAGAGGTCCATAATTGGTCTGCTACTTATACTATACTTTCTTTCCTAAACAAGATTCTCATGACCATACCTTGAAGATGAGACAAGAAGTTTGTTTTCTCTTTCAGCATTTCTTCTTATTCAATGGAAATAAAAGCATGGAAATCAAAGCAAGGCCAAGCACAGGAAAACAGTATGCCCAATTTAAAGAATATCAACAGTTGCTAAAGCGTAGAGTTTTTATAGTAGCTTGATCTGTGGTTCAATATTAGGTCATACCTTGTGCATGTGCCATGGCATGTAGCCATTTATACGTCTAGTATCCTACTGACAATAGCATGAAATGAGCTGCAGTCTTGTGGATTGGTGAACTGACACCAGTGTATCTCCAGGCAATCATAGGTGCAACCTACAACCAAGTGAGTAACAACCACTTGCAGCTCCAGAATTGAAAAGTATTGGAAGGGTTGAGTAAAAGACCCACAAAAATAACTGTGTGCTGAAGAAAGTGAGTTATAATGAGATTTTGAGGAATTAAATCTATCCATTGTTCTAAAAAGAAGATTGAATGTGATGTGATTATAATGCCCAAATACCTTCATGTTGAGAAAATCGTGTGCTCTGTAATTTAAGAGATAAAAGATCAATGACAGGAAGTTAAAGGTATACAAATTTGAATAAGAAATTAGTACTAATTTTTAACAGTGAGGGCACTGAAACATCAGCACAGATTACAATTGAAGTTGATGATTTCTACACCTTATGAAGTCTTCAATTCAATGCTGAATGTTTTTCTAAAATAATTGATTTAGCCAGACAGGTTTTGGGAATACAAATAAGAGCAATGGCATGAAATGTAAGGACTTCTGTTACATGGGACACAATAATTAAAGTAATTGTCTTTCTGACCTTAGTTTCTCTGAATTTATTGAAGATAAGTGTTCGATAACAGATGAATTACTGTTCTGAACTGCTAGTTATTTCTATTCTTATACTTGGCATTTCACACAACTACTATTTTCTTATGATCCTTGGTGAGAGTATCAGAGTTTATGATGCCATCTAGTATATTTATTATAATTGGTTATATAATTTTAATAATTTCTTTAGCAGAATAGAGTTTAAATGTCTTCTCTCTCCAATATGGTCTTGTCTTCTTGACCTACCTTGACCAATCTCCTATTTTCCATGAGTGTAACATGGCCATTTCAGAAAGAAAGCTCCTCTAAGTCACTGAAGAGAAGCAAGATGCTTTGCTACCACCTGGGGAGGTAACTGCATGGTCACTGGTGATGACCAGAGAGTCACCTCCCTCAGGTGAGGAATGAAGCATCTTTTGTTCATTGGGTCAGAGGCAGTTTTCTTTTGCAGTGGACTTGAGTCTTCTGCCTGACCCTACTAAGATGTTTTAATGTAAAATCAGTGTGAGGGGCAAACATTAGCTGCTAAATACAGATTGTATAAATATTTCCTTTAAATTTTCTGAGTATGATAAAATACCATTCCTCTTCATGATAAACATCACTATGCACACATTCTAGCATTTTGTAGGTAGTGGGGTTGTTTTTCTCTTAATATTAGTGTGTTTGATTCTTTGGGTTTTGACATCTCTATTCTTTTGTCTGACAAATCTGTGCGCTGACTTGTAAAAAAAAATCAATATTGTTTTCCCTGGCACTTTCTCTGCAGTTGAGTTGATTTATTATCACAGTTCCCTTTCCCCTCTTTTTATCAGTGTGTTTCTATTGCTTTAGGGTTGAGTACCTGATAACATCACAGGGTAGAAGACACACAGAGAGTTTCTGTGACCTTATCCCCGGTGTGATCTTGTCCAGTATGACGGTGAGCCATGGCTATAAAGTGAACAATGATATTATCCAAGCTGTGTGATCAGATTTATGTTCTATTATGTTGGAAATAGAGATGAACTAGAACCAATGAACAAAATAGATATTTATATTTAAACTGTACCGGTCCAGTATCTCAGTGGCTAAAGGGAAAGTAAACATCCACTGAGTAGAACTTAATTTGCCTGCAAAGTAGTATGCTGAAAGAGTCATACAGGCAACAGTCCTTGTGGGATTTAAACCAGGCATTAAAGTGAGCTGCTTGTTGCTCCTTAAAAATGTAGCTTTATTACTGTTGTTTCTGTTAGCCACTTACATCAAGGTAGTATTTAAGAACCTCAGTAATAGTTCAGAGCTACCTTGCCCTAGACACAGTATGGACACCTAAGAGAAGACAAAGTTTTCAGGCAGTATTTCAGAACAGATGCAATGGAAGGCTGCAACAGGTGAATGTGCTGTGAGCATGTTGACAAGCATGACTGCAGTAATGCAGAGGCCATGTGCACACAGGGGTGCCAGGGAAAATGAGTTAACTAAGTTTGTTAAACCTTGGCCTAACCTGGCGATAGCATTTTAGAGCCACTTGATTCTTGGAAAAGAGTATCCTCATGTAATGACTTCTGCCTGTTGACTTTCTTTCTCTGCTAATCACCTCAGTAATCTCAGACCGCCCCTTGCCTTGCCACTGGGGACTGCCAATATCTGT
Source organism: Athene noctua (assembly GCF_965140245.1). Classification (NCBI taxonomy): domain Eukaryota; kingdom Metazoa; phylum Chordata; class Aves; order Strigiformes; family Strigidae; genus Athene; species Athene noctua. The sequence goes on along the minus strand of NC_134038.1, from coordinate 70,453,935 downwards.
AGGCATTATGAGAGAAATATGCTGGAAGATAGGCTGCAAAGTAGCATTTTGTAAAGGAGTTCTTCCTATTGGCAGGGAGCAGCAATGGGGAAATGACACCTGCTTGACAGAGGGAGGGTGTGTGTGTGCCTGCTTGGGGCTGCAAGGGTTGGGAGACCAAAGGGGGAACTTGACAGCAAAGTAAACTTGTACATCTGATAGCTAGAGCAAGGCAATAAGGTGAAGTATAATAAGAAAGGAAAAATAATGTGTTAACTCAGTGGAAAGATGCAAAAGTGTTAGCACTTAGATTATACAGTTAGAGAAATGAGGGAGGAGTACAGTTCTTGTAGTTATTAGACAATGTTATTTGGAGGTCAGCCTCTGGCTAGACTACATCAGAGGAAATCATGCAAGCAAAAAATCTGAGAAAAGTTTGTTTGGAAACCATGCCCTTGCACTATTGCCCCTTCTTTTCTCTTCCCTTCTTTCCTGTGGGGACTCAGGAAGATTTGGCAGAAGGACAGCGGAGTTGGCAATAGAAGGAGCAAGAAGACATGGGGGATCAGCACTGCCAGTGACCCCAGTGCTGCTGCTGTACTGTGGTATGTTCTGTAAAGATGTCAGAAGCCTCAAACTTTCTTCAGCTCTGGCTGGAAAAAGTACGTCTTGGTTGGTTTGGGTTTGGGGTGGTTTTTTTTGTTTTGTTTTGTTTTTTTTTTTTTTTTTTTTTTTTCTTTTTTTTGTTTTTTTCCTCTCACTTCTTCCAGCAGTGTATCAGAGGGAGAAAAGGAGAAAAAAGATAGAGCTTAGTAGCTTTGGTCTTTTCTCCTGTTTTCTCCTTGAGAGAAAGAAAATGTCTGCTCCCCCATCTTCCGCTCTCCTCAGCAGCTGTAGGTCTGCAACAGCTGCAGGTGGTTCAAAGCTGGAACAGGAACAGATTAGAGGTGAGAGAACAAGCACCTCTGGAGCTTCGTATTTAGTTTCAAAGCAAAGCAAAAGATTGCTGTGAAGCTGCAGTGGGTCTGGATTAATTTACTTGCAAGATGTGTTTACTAGACCTTCGTATATTTTGATGGTACTTCTCAAAAAACCCAACTTATCTAGTTGGACCCAACCAGGTCCCAGTTACCTAGAAGCAATCACACTGGTGCCAGAGTATATAATCGTGGCAACATATATTTCATTAAGCTTATTACTTTTATCAATCAGTGTGTATGTTTGTAAAAAAAGGCATGAAGTTATGAACATTTTTTATTTGCCATAGACCCATACTAACTGGCATGAATTTTATTACTCCAAGAGTCCTGCCACTGGCAAATATATTTTTTCTACTTTCTATTGACTCTTTTAAGATATTATCAGAACTTAGTTTTTTGTTATTTTTTCCTATCCTTTGGAACTTCCCCAGCAACTCAACACATATAATGTATAGTTTTGGCAGTTGTTTTTTTAGCATCTTGCTTAAGTATGCAGTTATGAAGAGCATTTATTCACGATCATACAGTGATATCATCTGTCCTTTTTTCAGATATTGAGTGATAGTTTTCTGGAGGCATTGTTGTATGGCTCCTTTCTGTCTTAATTATGAAGAAATATGCCTTTAAATTGTCCTTAGCTCTGTCTTAATGATAGAGTTGTTTTGCTTCCTTTATCAATTTTTTACAATTCCTAGAGTCTGATTAGAATTTATCATTAGCTTCTTGTTTCTTTAATCAGGGAGCAATACTTTCATAGCTGCTGTCATACCTTTTAGGGTATTTTTAACTGGTAAAAGCATCTTTCTTAACTGCTTCAGGCAGAAGCTTTTCAGACTTGTACTGAAATGCTTTTACACAGTTCCCAGTTATTCATTTTTTCTGCTTAAATTATTTTCTCAGTGGATTTCATCATATGTCAATACAATAGCTAAGCTCTTTGGGTTGTGCAAGAGTTTGGGGCACAGTGATATTAGAAGGTACAGAATAGTGTAGCTACTTGTTCTATGAATTTTTGTTCTCCAAATTCATTGATAGTTCCCTGCCTATCCATACACATGAGCAGAGTTCTAGCCTCAAAATTATTAATTTTTAAAGTGAGTAATGTTTATGTCTGGCATAGTGGTATGAAGTAGAATGGCATATATTTTGGTTAACACAACTATTCAACATCGACTTTTTTAACAACAAAAAGACCAAATTTTAAAATAACATCTGATAATATTCCTGAATTTCTTTCTGATCAGAAAGCCAGTTGAATTTTCAGGTAGCAGAACTTCAAAGCCACATCACTTTCCTCTCTCTGGGGAGTTAAACTTCAAGGATTTTTTTATTTTTATCTTTTTATCGCGGTTAGTACAGGTCAGATGAGAACGGGTATATCCTTGGTAAGTATCCCACATTATGAGTGAGCTGCTCTCTTCCAAGCAGTGTCAGGACAGACTTCTGCTGTCATTGAATCATACTTTCATTTATTACAGGGGAAACCCTTGCTGATGAGAATCATCTATATTGTTACACTTCTCTGAAAAATGATGTTGATGAACTCACATTTCCCAGTGAAAATGATCAAAAAAGTCTCTGCTCTTTTTATACCTCAGATCTTTCAAGGCAGTTATGATGTGGGAAAAAGTATTACATGATTGTGTTTCAAAAGAGAGATCCTTCCTGTCTTCCACTGGAAGATGGCATTTTTTAGTTCCTTCTGAGATACCTCACCGAGAATGGGTACACCAGAGGCCATGTGCCATGCTTGAAATCTGGCCCAGAGGGGTGGCAAGGATGGTGACCCTTGCCAGCTCTGTTACACTCTCTTGTCAGACCATCTGCCCCATCTGTTCTCCGTTAAGCATCTACAGCTGTGGCTCAGATAGATTGTTTGGAGACAACATCAGAAGGGACTGTGGACATGCATGTTGCTGCTTGGCAGACTGTCAGCATTTTCCTGGTGGGTGGAAGCAAAAGGTGGTACTTTTTAGATGTCTTGTTCTTTGAGAGGCAGAGAGAGCTGCATGGAACAAGGAGAAGGTAAGTCTATAACCAAAGGGTTTCATCTCTGTTGGGTGTAAAAGCCTGCCACAAGTGACGGAGGTGAGAGACCACGCAAAAGTAAAGGTCACAGTTACCTTTTACAGGAGATAATTATAGAGAACCTTCCCATAGTGTCACTTAATACACGGTTGTGTCTCTATATATGCTGGGCTGATAACGCTTGTTTGTCACATTCTGATGCTTTGAATAGCATTAGGATCACTGATATTGGTTTAATTATTTGGAAAGATGCTACTCAGTCTGATTCTGCGTGTCCATGCGTATGACTTAACATTATTAAGATCATGTAAACACTCAGTCTTTGCAGTTTTAAATACCTGTGTTTTAGTTTCTTCACAAATAGGTGTAATATTTCTAATTTGATTTGATACCAAACAAAAAAAATCTAATCATGTGGCTGAATTTGTGAATATAAGTAACAACTGTGAAATCATAAGATAATGTGACAGTTTTCTAAAAACAAACTCAGATTTTGCAATGCAGTTGAAATCTGTGAGTGTCATTTACCTTTTATTGTTACAACCTCACTCCTCTACAAGACTGACAATAAATGTCTTCCTCTTTCATAGTCTACAAAAGAATGAATTCTTGTCTGCTGTTGCCTGTGATATTTTTTTAATGGCTCTAGTGATTGCAGTCTTGAGTGTATAAATAGAAAATTCAGATCGTTTAGTTGAAAGAGCGTCTTACGAAATTTGCAAGTATGCAGCAAAAACAGACTATGTAGATAGAAATAAGATCACTTTTGGTTATAATTTTGAGAACATCACAGAAAATATAATAAACTATAAGACTCTTGGTGTTTTTTCAAAAAATCTGCACTGACTACTGACCTATAATGCTTCTGCCACATTTGAAACCTAAACTACAGATAATTTTACAAGATCTCTTTGCTCTCACTGAATATTTTTCCATATGCATAAATACAATAATATTTTCAAATAAAAAGACAAAGATTTTAATTACTGGTGTCAGCCCGAGGGTGAGAAACTCTTGTTTTTCTTGTTAAATATTTCCAGTGTCTTCTAGATAGTGATTTTCTGTCCCATTGGTGAAGATAAGGTCATGATTATGGCTTCACTTTTAGTCTGGCTTTTTATGCATTTTGTGGCAATGGATCTTCAATTTTCTAAGTATATTTGGGAGCTGAGATAACTTACCATTTTGTGAAAAAGTTATGTTAAGTAGAAGGTTTATACTTTAGAAAAGCTTTATCTGAGTTCAATTTATCAAATTTAAAAGCATAGTATCTTTGCTATAAGAGTGATTTTAAGTTTTAAATGAATATTGGCATTATGGGCTGCTCTCCAGGACCTTAGCTTTCATGTGCTGTGATAAAGAAGCTCTAAAATGAGTAGTACTGTTGCATTATGATCTATGGGTGTATGTTGGTGGCATGTCCTGTTCTCCTAAAATAGCATTTGGTTCTATGCTGAGGGTGCCAGAGGTCATCAAAACCACTCACAGAATAAAGTGGGACCCAGCAGCTGCATGGTTTTGAGAACTGAGCTTTTGCTGTCTACTTGATTTGAGTTTTGTAGCTTGTACTGAGGCATGATTGATCATTAGTTGATAATACCACTAGAATATTGTTTAGTAGCAGTTTAGCAAGTAAAGCCTTAATTCCTAGAGACAAGTGATTATGTTGTCATCTCAGCTTTCATTTAGAAATGTGAGAATGTTTTCAGTCTTCCTAGTGCTGGGAAGAAGTTTAAAACAGTCCGAGTGCACCAAACCAAAAAGACAAATTAAAATACTTCAATATATCCTTATTCATTCTTATGGTTTTTTTTTAAACAAACTCATGATGCTTTGGAGTCACAGCAATGATTTCTTTTTTAGCATTTGATGTTAGCCCTGCTGCACAGCCACTCTGCAAATGTTAAACTCTTATAAATACTAAACACAACTCCTGGATTCTGTTCCCCTCCCTGCCCTGATTTGCTGAAAAATAACATGTAACAGCTGTTTTCTGCTAATTACTCATCTGTGATCTTAACATAAAATTCCAAATTAAGTGCTTATAAGTGCTGTGCACATGTTTTAGCAAAACTTCTGATAAGCTATGTATGAGGTATAAGCCACATAACTATTCTATACATTATATCACTTATTGTTGCCTCTGTTGCTAGTCCTTGGACAGTCTTGGTGACATAGAGAGGGGAAATGCAGTGAAAAGCCAACTCATTAGACCTGTGTTAAAAAGCAAAGTCAGGTCAGAACATATTTTCCTAGTTTGATTTTTGTGTTAAACATTGAGAACCAAGGTTAAAGGTATGAGATGAAGGCTTGTAAACGTGAATTATTACTGGGACTAACTCTGAAATATAACTCTTTGGAATAACTAGCAGTATTGCTTCTTGGTCTTCAATTGCAAGATCAACTGCTTGAATTTCTGCTTGTTCAACTGACAGCCCTGTTTTTTAGAGGTAGCTCACTTGAAAGGACTTTTCTCTAGAATTCCATTCTAAAGATTTCCATATGCAGTGGCAGAAGACAGGATGAACTAGACATGGGTAGTGGGTTATTTGAATGGTCCAGAAGTCTATGCAAGTTTAGGTGTAAGTACATGTCTCTGTGGTGTCAGTGTGTTCATTTGCTATTAGTGTCATGAGCTCCTTTTCAGGAGGGCACAGTAAGGACACAGGCAGTAATAGAGAAGAAAGCTGAAGCAGAAGACAGTGGTAATGTAGGATAAATTGTTTTTAAACCTTCTGAGAAATCCTGCAAGGCCAAAGGGTAAAGCTTAACTTAATAAAAATTATCCTAAGAGTTCTGTGCTGAAATATCATGGTTTGAATTCTGTGCCTGTGTTTGCTTTACCATATGTGCTTTGGTTAATGGGAGCTATCCCTTTAAAATTTAAGTGTGGCAAAAAGAATGCCTGATCTGAGATAGGCGGCTATTCTGCCTGTGAATCAAGACAAGAGAAAAGTCTATCTGAGAAATTTCAGAAGGCTGGAAAAACTGCATTGCCAGGAAGAAAAGCTTTTTTTTTTTCCTTTTGCAAGCAGAGGGACTAAATGTTTCAAGTCATTACTAATTAACCTCTTACATAGGAACAGTCTGCATCCTGTTTAGTTCAGCCAGGATTGAAAGTGAACCCATCGAATGCAGGCTTAGAAGCTACACCATTAAATGAGTTTGGTGAGTCTCTGCTCTTACCCTCATGACATTGATTATGGTGCATGTGCCTCTAGGCCTGTTCACAATACCCAACGCACTGGACTATGACTTTTCTGAGTCCTCTGCCAGGGACTCTTCTGTTGATTGTGGGCTGCCATCAACAGTCCTGGCAACAGGTTTCTAAAAGCTGGAAAAACTTGCTGTCACGGGGGTGTAGAAGCAAAGGGATTTTTAAAAAGTCTGATGATACTGAATAATTGAGACTTACCTTTTTATGTGAAACAAGACATTTCTCATAGTCTCCTGACTTCTGAACTTTTTCTCCTGGAAGTACCATGAAGATACTTTACTTTCCATAGTTATGCATATACTTTATATTCCATAGTTTTCCATGGGTTGTTTTTTTTTTTTTTTTTTTTTTTTTTTGTTTGTTTGGTTTTTTTTTTTTTTTTTTTCAAAAGTGGTGGTGAACAATGTTACCTGTTTACTTACATTTACTTACTGAACAATGATGGTTCATGTCATTCCTGAAATTTTGTGGCCAAACTATGGTAGAAGTGCAATGTGAGGCGGCAGTCACATAAAATAGGACCTCTGTTCTGTTAATTAAATTTGTCTTAGTAAATATGCTAACACAGGCTTAGCTGCTTTTTGATAAATGATCACAAACACTATGTGATTAATTTTCCATTTATTTTGTGATTCGGAGATGCAACCTTAAAGTGGGCTGTTAAGACTATCTGTGCTATCTTTTGGAATAAAGCAGTTGTACCCAGAGTGGTCTTCTATACTTAAATGAATTTATAAACAATACTGCATTTTATATTCAACAGAAATAAGGGTTCTTGAATGAGCAGAGTAGGTACAAGAAGCCAGAGATGTAATCAACTGTACTCTATGGACTCATAAGAAAAGGAAGAAGAAAAACCCCATGATTCATAAAAAAGGTATAAAGGTTGCTGGATGATTTAAGGCCAGGTTAGCAAATCACTACAATGCAATTTATGGCTTTAGATAATGGGAGGTCAAACATGTATTACCAGCTGACTTAAATTTGATTTGGCTGAAAGATAAAACTCTGTTACATGAACCATATTAACTGAAAGCCTCTGCTTTATGTTTCTCACTGATGGCACCCTGGGGAGGCAACTTTCTTGGCATTTCACATCCAATTTAAGCACATCATTGATGAAAAGATGGCTAAATTGTTGCATCATTTTGTAATAAAATATCCTCACAAATTGTTTATCTGATCAGTGGAGAATGCGGTCTCAAGCCATTCAGGGCTAATGTGCTCATTGCGCTAAAATAGTAAGTTATTGACTGTCAGAGGGATATGGGAATTTCTAAACTCTGTTCAGATTTCCTGAATGAGAACAACATACTGCATCAGAATAGTAGGTTGTAAGAGATAACTCTGCTAGCTGAATTCTCAGTGAAATCAAATAGATGCGAGTAGATGGCACTAAGCGCTAGCGGGAAATGTTCAGCTTCTCATATGATTAGGCTGTAGAGAACAGAAAGAGATCTTATTCTTACCTTACTTATGCAGCTTTATGCCACTGTAATTCCACTGACTTTTACAAAGTCCTGCAGCATAAGAAAGTCATGCTGTTATGTGTATTATGTATCAAATGTTATTTCTGGAGCTGTGGTGAGACATTTTGGTGCCTGGGGTATGATGGGGATCACTCTTTCCCAGGTAGGAAGCATCGGGAGCCTCCTCAGAACCAGAATCACATGGTGATTCGTGGAAAAAAAAGACTCTACAACTCGAATAGAGTTATACAGCCAGGTATGTTTACTCCGGCGCCAGGGTGCAAGGGGATCTCTCCACAAAGCTTGCACATCAGCAGCACATTTTACCAAAAACTTAGAGTGTGGATATCCATATTCATTGGATTACATAACACACATACATATGCATGAGTAAGGCTGGGTTAGTTAGAAAGGCTGATGTCAACAGTTTATGTCATCTTTGCACCTGCACATTGCCTCCTGGTGGTTGTGTTTTCGGGGGTCTTTGGGAGGAAGACTTGTAGTCTTTCTCATTTTGTTTTTTTCCCCAGAGTATGCGCAGATTCTCTTGGCCAATTTCTTGAATAACAAGAGCATTTTTCAGACAGTTTATCTTATGTAAGAGAACCAATAGAACTTCTAGCATTCATATATGGCTATCTTTACTCATTAGCAAAATTCCAACTAGTTAGAGCCACCTGTTACTCAAGGCCAAAAGTATAATATTTTGCTGAACATTGTAATCCTTGGTAGATTTTCACAGTGAACTGCTTTGTTTTGATGAACACAGTAGTCCTTGGTAAAATTCCACAGAACAGTCTGGACAAGCAGGATTCTTAGCAATATTTAAAAAAATACTATAACTTGCTATAAGTAAGTAAATAAGTTGCTAAGCAGTTTTCTATAAGTAAATTAAATAAATCTCAAAATAAGTAATCATTTCTCTGTATCAATGGAGACTCCCTGGGGAGGTGCCTTCTCTTCAGACTTGGGCTGAGAGGAGCCCTGAGGGGAGCTAGGTTAATGTGGTGTAGAGAGAATTGGTACCCTTCCTATGAAGGACCAAGGAGTTAGGACAGATGATAGGCATTTTCACCTCCAAGCCTGCCAGCTATTTTTGCTGGAGCTGATGCCCACTTTGTAGCCTGAGGATGGGGAACCAGCAGCATGACAATCCTCAGGTTAAGCTGACCTCAGTCTTGGCATCACAAGAATGCAGTCATATTACTTATGCACCCTTCTTCCTAGCCATCCATTTGGCATGCTTTCTTACTTATTTTTTCACTATAATTTTCCCACAAAATGAAGTGGATAAGAGTGATTAAGAACGGTTTTCACAAGAAGCAAAACCTCAGGAGGTCTGTCTTTTGTGAGCAAGGCTCCTGTCTCTACAAGACTGGCTTTGTTCACTGTAGATGTGGGAGAGAACAAATTGTGTGATATAATTTCATTAGTTAATTATTTTCCTAGAAATATTCGATCCACTACAGAAATGACTTACAAACAGAGGAAACACAAAACAAAATGGTTGGTGGATATTTTTAGTGAGAGGAAAGTGCTCTTTTCCCAAGGTTGAGGGAGGAAAAGGTTTCTTCCTTTGAAGCCCATGGGTTTAGGATGCTGCAATGCTGGGTTTATATACTTCTGCATAAGAATTGTTAAAAGTGGAGGAGAGGTATAAAGTGCCCATACTAGGAAAACATCTTCACTGGTGAGATGTAGGATATTCCAAGGTGAGTGCTCACTGGTCTCTTGTTGAAACTGCTCCTCTGTGCACAGTAGATTTCAACATTGTTGTGCCTACAGGGAAGCAGAGCACTGCAGGCTACTGACTTAAGTATTTATCTGAGAGCTAGAAACAATAGGTTCCCATGCCCTTCCCACCCAATAACTACTATAATTAAGTAATAAAATTACTATAATTACTTTATTCAGCTAAATACACGAGATTCTCTCCAAAGTTGTAATTTCATTTTGTTTGGCTGAAACTGGTAGTTTTGTTAATGGGATACAAATCATACTTCCAGCAGGAGATGGGGCTGTCTTATGCTTAAAGGAGGTGTTAATGACATAGAAAAAGTTTGGTCGTCACCAGTGATCCACAGTACTGCAGAGGCCAGATGGCCAACATGCTCTCTGTTTTTTCTTGTCTGACTTTTGGAAGTTAAATAGTCCTACGACTGCCCTGTACGTGAATGAGAGACCTAGGAAATCACAGAAGAGAAACAAACCAAGGAATACTGCTTTGTTGCTTGATGAATCTTAGATCAAAGAAACTGAACAAGTAGATAGACTTAGTTTTGACACCCCATTATGGCTTGTGGAAAGCTGGGGAAGAGAGGGATGTTGCCCGAGTACTGACCCCGATTCTAAACATGTCTTCTAAATCATATTTTTTTTGGCAGAACTTGTCACTAATTTTACCCCTCCCCACCCTGGGTGTTTATTTTCAGTAAAAAGAAGTGCTAAAGGGCTTCTGACTATACATGAACCCTGATGGTTTCTTTGAGATCACAGTCTTCAAGGCGAGTATGCAAACAAGAAATGGTGAAAAGTGTCTTTTAGGAACTTGCTGTTTAGAAACATCTGACTTAAAAGTGTTAAATGAATGCCTTTTTGTCAAAATGAGAAACAATGGTAGTTGGGATTTATATTTTTCTTCATCTCAAAGACTGTTACCATGATGACTGTTTTAATTTTGGCATTTACTGTCAGAAAGGATGTTAATGAAAAATTGCACTGAGCAAAATAAAGTATGGAAAATGAAGGAAGATACTAACGAGCAAGCCCTTTGTTAATTCTGTAGTGTTTTCATAATCCTTAAAGTAATGACCCCCTATTGTTTCAAAAAATGTACAAATCTGTAGATGATAGCAAAAGCAGCAGAAACCTGAGTTTACCAGTTTTTACTCAAAAATACTTTCCTTATATCTTTTTGTGTTCCTGACATTTGCCTATTTTGGTTTTGTGCAAATGAGAAAAGAGCTCTTTATATGTTACACAAAGTTATTCTAGTCTCTTATTAATCTTGTGATAGGAGTTGTTCATATGACGTCACTTCTAAGAACACTTGAGCATTCATTATCAGTATTACAGACTTTATTTAAAATATTATTTTTACAGGCATGACCCAGAATATAAATTTTCTACCTAAGTGCTAATAAATTATTTATTAATATTAATGTGACATTAAAATCAGTGTGTTGATCATGTCCTCATAATCAGGTGAAGGAAAGTGTCCTTAAGAAATAAAATAATCCTTATGTTTTACTAGATTATAGAAGTCACATTCTTGATAATACCTAGATCTAGAGCAGTATTTTCCTTGTTCAACAACCAGGTAGTTTTGCAAGTCTGCAAGATGCCATCTTGTGTTGGGCTTGCGCATGACAAGTTTTTGGTAGTGGGGGAGGGGGCTACAGAGGTGTCTCCTGTGAGAAGCTTCTTGAAGCTCCCCCAGCTCCAAGTCCGACCGGCCTCTGGCCAAGGCCAAATCAATTAGTGGCTGTGCCTCTGTGATAACATATTTAAGAAAGGGGAACATGAGAGGAGGAGTTGGAGTTGTGAGGAGGAGTTGTAAGGAGGACACCTGTGCGAACACTAAGGTTAGTGGAAGAAAGAAGAAGGGAGGAGAGGTGTGCCAGAGCAGAGACCCCCTGCAGCCCGTGGTGAGAGGACAGGCTGTGCCCCTGCATCCCATGGAGCTCCATGGTGAAGCAGATGCCCACCTGCAGCCTGTGGAGGACCCCACATGGGAGCAGGTGGCTGCACCCAAAGGCTGGGGCTCTGAGGGGAGCCCGCGCTGGAGCAGTCTGTTACTGGGAGGACTGCAGCCTGCGGTGGGAACACACACTGGAGCAGTTCATGAAGAGCTGCAGCTGTGGGAAAGACTCATGTTGGAGAAGTTTGTGGACTGTCTCCCATAAGAGGCACCCCACGCTGGAGCAAGTGAGTTTTTCCCCTGAGGAGGAAGGAGAAGAACAGAAATCAACCTGTGATTAATAGACTGCAACCCTCATGCCGGCCACTGCTGGGGAGGAGAAGGTAGAGAAATTGGGAGCAAAGCTGAGCCTGGGAAGAAGAGAGGGGGACGGGAAAGGTGTTTTTTTAAAAATGTGGTTGCATTTCTCACTGTCCTACTCTGACTGGTAAATTAGTGGTGGTGGTGGTGATGTTCAGATTAAATTGATGTTCTTTTTCTTCCTCAGTCGAGTCTGTCTTTTGCCTGTGGCCATAATTGATAAGTCATCCCTCCCTGTCCTCATCTGCATTCCCAAGCCTTTTGTTTTATTTTTTACTGTCCATCCCTGAAGGGGAAAAGGTGACTGAGCGACTGCTGGTGCTCAGCTGCCCTCTGGGCTTAAATGATGCCACACCTTCAGAGTCTTTTCCTCACCCAGGATAGTTAAAGCAAAGCCTAAAGCACACACATGGATAGCTCAGGGGACTAATGAGTGTGTCACTGTCATTATTACAAGACATGGTAGTGTCTGAATGCCCAACCAAAATTCTAGTTCTTTGGATGAAAATGGAGTTGGGATCTTAAATCTCTCAGTTATCAGAGCAAATCTAATCCTTATCTGATTTTTGTCCTAGTTAGAGTGCTTTTCCTGTCCATTAGCAAAGTCTTTACGAGGCAGACGTGGAGTTACAAGGTGGTACGACAGTGATTTGATCAACCGATTTATCCTTCCCAAACATTGTATCTATCTGTTTTTTCTAGTTATGAGGCATAGTAAGTGATAACAATAATATTCATTCTCATTACTAAAGGAGGGCCATGAAGATGATGAAGGGGCTGGAGAACTTGACCTATGAGGAAAAAATGAAGGAGTGAGGTCTTTTCACCCTGGAGGCTCAGGGGACTCACAGGGGACCTCATCACAGTATTTCAGCAATTAAAGGGTGACTAAAAAGAGGATGGAGGCTCTTTGTGCAGAAGGAACCACTTGGAGAGGACAAGGGGCAACAGGTACAAGTTGTACCAGGAGAGGTTTCATCTTGGTATAAGAAAGAAAATTTTCAGAGTGAGCACAATCAATCACTGGAACAACTTCCCAGGGATGTGGTAGGGTCCCCATCACTGGAGGTTTTCAAGATGCAACTGGACAGGGTACTTGAAAATCTCATCTAGGTTCCCTTTTCCCTTTGGCCCAGCTCCTGCTATTCCTCTGTTTTGCTTTAAATAACCCTTATATTCACTAGAAAGATAACTCTGGTTTTGGATACAACTTTTCTTCAGAATTTATGTCTAAAAATATGAGAGAGAATGTGTGTATGGTAGATACCAGTTTTGTCAACAGCTTTTGGATCTGATCTTTAATTACAGGTTACCATGACTACATTGTTTAATTCTCTTTTTTTCTGACAAATATATCTTCTGAGTTGTGAACATATTAAATTTCTGAAATGCTTCTGATCTTAATGTATGTAGATTAGATAGAGTATGAGTTTGTAAAAGAGAAAACCAGTTATTTTAAAAGTATGTTGGCATATATGCTATTCTTATGAAAGTTAGTGGAAATGTTGCCACTTGTACTGAAATTTATAGTCAGCCTTTCAACACCAAGCTACTGGCACTGAACGTATCTTCTATTGGTTTGTCTATGGACAGTTGAGTTATTGTGAAAATTTGTAAATAAAAAAATAACTGAATTGGTCAATAAGACATGACTGAACTGACTTCATAATGAGATAACTGTAGGCCTTCAGGATATGGCAAACTACTAGAAGTGCAGTGTTATCTCATTACAACACACATTTTACTAAAGAATAGCATGCTTTGAGGCATGTATTTATACTGCAATACATTCCTGCCTCAGGCCTGTTTTGAGGTATAAGGCAAAAGGACAAGTAGCTTTAAAACTTGAAAAGTAGATGCCTTTTACTGTAGCTGCATATGTAACACGCAGTTATGCTTAATGGTTTATTGAGTTAATTGTGAGCAATATAGCTGAAAAATGTGTGTTCTTATGAATAGCTTTCCCCCATCTACCCCCTCTGCCAACTAATGCTGTTCAAAATGTTTTCAGAAAGCAGACAGAAACTCCAAAGAAGGAAATTCCAATTGGGCTTGGGAACTCAAATGTATGTTGTTCTAAAGTTGCTGCTATAGTAATAGTATTATGGGATATTCAGTCACTCAGAGCAGCAGCTTAAATGTTACTACCTTTCTCCTTATGACAAGAGAGTTTAGCAAATACAACTGCCCAATTTATTTAATCTCCACAAAGGATAAACCTGCGGCAAAGAAAGCACCTCTTCTAGGAATGAACAGTTTAACACGGTGGTCTGATTGTTCTTTGCTTCTAGTCTAGTGTAAATCTGGGGTGGCCCGGTGAAATTGTTGGTGTGACATCAGTAAAACGAAGTGCTGTGGCAGAGCATCAGATGTGCAACATGAAATTCTCTTTCCGCTGAAATCAAGGAGAATTAGAGGCTGATCTTCATGCTGGAGGGATTACACCTGTGGATAAGTTGCTAGAAATTATAATGAATTGAAATGAGATATAGAAGTAACTTTTGAAGTCAATGATTGGGGATTCGTGGCAAAAGAGATCTTGTGTGCTTCATCAAGCAGAAAAAGGAACAAAATAATTTCCAAGCTTTAAAATGGTGTAAATTAGGAGAATAAAAATAATGAGTGACAAATAGTGTTTCAAAGAAGTGAAATCTGGTAGCAGGGAAATGTAAAACTAAAGATAATTTGTTGTTATTATTTCTATGTTTGTGTTACACTAGCGTGGAGTGACCCAAAAAATGTTGCCAGAAGAAATTTAGTGTGCGAAGGGACTTCAGGCCAAAACTAAGAAGAAGGTCTGGCTGGGGGCTAACAAATTAATTGATGAGGGCAGACACATGGGAGAAATCACAATAATAATTTTACAGTTGGTGTACTGGGCTTCCCATAGGTCAGCTCTGTGTAGCTCATGGCTGGCCTGACCACAGAGCACTTGCTGCACTATGCTAAAAAAATTCAAGGATAGTCTACTAGATGTATATTGAATAAGTAATAATTTGGTAAAAGAATCTCTGATTTGCATTCTCAGTAGCTGTATTGCACTTACCTTTAGAGATGGTATTTTCTCTCCATTTTCAGTAAGGATGGTAATCATTTAATTTTGGAGCCATATCCAGATTGCCCATAATCTCTTGTGTCAACCTCATTGTGATCTGACTTTATGTTTTTTTTATGTAGCTGAAAAGTCTTTTGCTATTTGTTCTCATCGTTGTTGCAGTATATTGGTCATTTAGCAATAATTTTAATTGTATGGAAACTCCTTTTGACCTCTGAGACACAGAATTTTTCATTGACCAATTCTTTTTTTAACCTTTCCTTACAGTCTTTCCATACTGGACAAATAGCAAACGCCAAAGAACAATGAAATCATCAAGGCTGAGACTCACCCCTCAGAAGCATCCTGGGACGGACATGAATGTCAGAGAACAGCATGATGAGACATAAAAATCACAGATTAGTTTCTGTTGACATTTTTCCACTATTAGAAATAAGCTGTCATGAGCAAAGGAGAAAACTGGCAGAGGGTGGTGGTTGGAAAAATTATGTATTTGAACCGTGGGGAAAAGGGGATATGTCACATTTCCCCTTTCAGTCTTTTTCAAAACAAAATGCCAATGAAGGTATTCAGTTCAAATTCTGAAATTTAAGTTTATTATAGAAAAGAAATAAATTGTCCAGTTCAAAACTTTCTGGTTAACACAAAATTATTCTTCCTAAGTTTTTTGGCTTGCTACATAGTCTGTATTTTGACTTTTTTTTCCTCACTTTCAATGTCTCCTATCACTGGTTTCAGGTATTATGCAGCTACTTTCTTCCAGCTGGAAGGGGAGAGCGGAAGAAAAAGTGGGTGGAAAAAGTAATGGCAAGTTTTCTTTGATTCCCAGATATTCTTTCTCAGAATATTTTCTGTTACTGTGCTAAACAGTAGGAATCTGTTTTAAGACAAATGTCTAGAGAAAAAAAAAAAAAAGAAATGAGAAAATGGAAATGTTTGTCAATCCTTGGGAAAAATGTGATAATTGAAAAAGAAAATCAGACAGAAAGGTGCTCATATTTGATGGTCTTATTTTTTGTGGAAGAATCTCTTATATTGACAATGATATCCACTGGAATTGAAACAACAGTGTCTACACAAGGGACTTACCCTGTTTAATTGCATCAATTGAAAGTGATTCAATTTTTTTGGCAGAGACAAACATAGGGAGATGGAAAAAATAAATGGCTATTTTTTATGGTGAAATAATGGGGAGGAAGCAAAGCAAACAACTTATGGCCCTGAAATGCCATATTATTATATCTAGGAAACCATGACCAAAAGATGCTAATTTGTCTCAACTCACTCACTGTGAGGGTTCCCTTTGATCCTCCTGCCTTTCTTAGAGTGTGATGTTCTCACATTTTAATGCAGTATCATTTGACATTGAGATGCAGGGAAAATTGTCCAGTAAACAGCTTTCTTGTACTGATTCGGAGCTTGTGGGAAAGATTATAGCATGAGCTGGAGCCTGCCACAAGAGAAATGGATTATTACTCTGGGAACACTTAGATCAAGGAGGGCCCTTTTACAGCTGAAAGAGGCAACCTTTTACAAAGAGCTGTGTTCTGTGAACTCCTTGTCAGCTTGCTGAAAGTGCTAACTCACTTACAGCGTACAGGTCATTCCTCCCTAGAAACACGGTAGAAAAGCTTTAGCGTGCTATTTGTGACTTCTCCTTGAATGTAAAGATGTTTTCTACAAAATGACACCCCATCAAAGAAAAAACCTAAAAATCAGATTTAATGAGGCAGATGGTTTAGGGAGGCAGGAGAAAAGGGGTGGCTTAAAATACGTCAATGCTATGTTCACAGTAGCTAAGCTTTCAACAAACCAGCCTGCGTGATTTGGATAAAATGGGAGTGGTGGCATTTTCCATACGAAAACCAGTTCTAATAAAACTCAGAGCTGGGTAACAAGGTCTCCCTGAATTTTCCCACCCCTAAAATCCTACTTTCTTTCCATCAGTTTCAGTGTTACGATAAAATTAAAAGCCTCACAAGGGAACATTTTTAATTTTGTTTTTGAAATATTTCTTTTTTTTTTTTTAAAGTCAGAGAGAACTACAGAATAAATTATTACAAGGACATTAAAAGGATTTCATTTCCTTGAGCATACATATGCATTCTACTGCAGCATGTCCTCTCCCTCCCAGTGTAGCCATTGATCCACAGCTTTTATAATGAACTCTAATAACAACTCTATTACTGCAAGGCTCCTGATTGGCTCCGGCACCCACAAAATTAGCTACAAAGAAGCCAGCTTGTCAATATTAATTCTGCCACAGAGATTACTTGTTATGGTAGAACAAAGGTGTTTTGGCTCGAGCTGAACAACTTAACTTCTTGTCTCATAAAATTTAAGCTGCTATTGATCGCCTTCTTCTATTGTGCTGAAGGATTAAAAAAGCCAGGCGTGCGCGCACACACATGCATGCAGACAGACACCCGCATGCTGAATCACTCGGATGTGTTCTCCTAAACCACCGGCTGCCCCCTTCCTTCCCTTCCCTTTCCTTCCCCTCCCTGTCTGCTAAGAATCATTCAGTAACATGAAGCAAATTAAATCAATGAATTCATCCTAGCAGATGGGTGCTTTAACAGTCAGTTAGCCTTTAGATAATTGAGGCGTTGACTCCGGAATCATAAAATGGATGGCTCGTTTGTACATTTTACTGAAATAGATCACCGAGGTTAAATAAATGAAATCCCATTTGTCAGGCGGTAATAAATGGCCTCCCCTTCTGCAAACAGCTCTGTTTGGCCTAATAAATACAGGGATGTTACAGTGCTCCTCCCTTGATAGGGTTATGGCTTAATGAAATGGTCTTTCCTCTGCTTGTTTTTGCCTCCTCCTGCACCGTGTGATAAGTAGCGAACCAACGAAGCTTGTAATTACAATCTTACAGAGAACCCAGCCAATCTGTATATAAATCTCACCATCCAATTACAAGATGTAATAATTTTGCAGTCAAGCTGGTAATGAGGTCTAATACTCATGCATGTGATAATCCCCCCTGGATGCTGACTCTATCAGATGTTAGCTTTGTAATTATACTGGCAGAAAATCATTATTTCATGTTCAGCAGAAAAATGAGGTTGGTGGGAAGTTAATTTTCTCTATGCTCTGTGAAGCATAGACAAAATTTTAATGATTTAATCATTATGGTTATCCCTTTTGCAATTGACCCGCGTTACTTCTGTAGAAACATTGGCACATTTAAAAGTCCCTGTTACCCGATAAAGCTTGCCAGGTATGCAGCTTTTAATGTAAGAATAACCGTATACAATTAAACTATTAACCCGCTTGATGGGGGAAAAATCCATAGTTTTTATGTTTTCATTATTTACACATAGGATCCAAAGGAATGTTTATGTCCAGTCCACACTGTGATAAAAAAAGACTCTTAAATAAAGAAAAAAGAAGAATGCTGTAATTAGAACGTAAGCTCTCAGAACAAAACAGCAGGTTCGCAATGTTCACAATGGTATTTTAGCAGCTCAGTAAGCTTTTGTTCCTTTCCAGTGTAGGAGACATTCATGCGATGTTATACTTTGACACAAAGAGCTTCTTATGCATAATCAGCATTTTCACAAGAAATAGTTTAAAGGAAACGCTTATGATTCATATTTTTAATTGTTCTTTTCTATTCTCAAAATTTTCTTGTTATTTCTGTTTGTCTGGCCTGCCAAGGGGAAGGACACTGAGTAAGAGAGAAGTCACAACATCGATATGGGAGAGTGAGAAAAGTAACAGCAGCGCAAACCAAAATGACAGAGAAGTAGGTAGGCAGGGCAAAAACCAAAGTATATTGCATATTTATAGCAACTAAGATATTTAAGCATAAATTACCTGAAAAAAATTAAAGTTAATGAAAATGTGATCAAATTCTGTTGTGCTAGGATTTCAGCTAAGGACTGGAAGATGTATTCAAATAGTACTTAAATATTCCCAAAATCACGTAGATTTGTAAGTATAATTCTGCTATTTCTAAATTTTGGTTCTGTGTCTGTAATGTTAATTTACTAGCTTACATCACACATGGACATATATATATGTGTGTGCAGATATATGTGTGTGTGTATGTATATAAATAAGTGTATATATGCTCTGTTTCTGTAAGACAGACATTTTAAAAAGGTTAACTGAATTCTGTCTTCTGAAGATATCTTTATACGTCCTTTTGAAAAAACCAGCAGGATTAGGACCTGTGCTGTATTTCAGTTGATGTCTTTTGTGGAGGTTTGATCTGCTATGTCTGGAGGCTTACCAAACCAGAACCCAACTAGTATATGAAGTATGCAAAAGATAACCTCATATTTGATTCCTGCTAGGCTTACAAGGTAGTCACAGAGCTTTTGTCTCAAGACAAAAGTAGCTACAGATAATGTCCGGAGAGTGACCTTCGGTTAGGCACATCTGAGCCCTTGGGATGTGACTAGTTCAACCTAACTTCAGATTTGGCCTTCCATACCTGGGTGAGTCATCTAGAAACCCTTTACAGCCAGTGAGCACACCAGGGCTGCTCTCCTCTTATCCAGCTAAGGCATATGCCTTTGGAAAAGGTGATCTGTATCCCAGAAGTGCCTTTTCATCCATTGGCTATGAAAAATTAAGAAATTAGTAGTTCAGATGTTGATGACTACTCTGTAGCCCTCAAAGATTAGTTGAAATAAATTCTACCCTTACCCGCTTCATGGATCCAACCCAGAGTGGCTCTGGAGAAGGCCTGGAGTCTATTATGTATTATGTATTAAACTCCTAATCTGGTGATATAGAAAAGGCAACTTGACAGACACGAATCCTGATCTAATTATGGTTCTCAGCCTTAAAAAAGGATTATTTTTTAATGAGTCCTGTAACTCAAAGCACATATATATTTAGACAATTTATCAAACCTCTTAAGAAGAAAATCCTGACATTAGTTATGGTGGTTCTACTGGTACTCCATATGTTTTCTTCCTGAAAAAGCAGCAGGATGGTGATGAGGAATGTAGATGACCTAAAATTATTTAGGTTATTAAGAAGCAGTGAAGACTTTGTCCTTTGCTGACAAACCTTTTGTGTGTAGTGTGTTTTGGACTGAAATGCTTAATGCCTTACTGGATACAAAATAAATTGTTCTGAGTTGGTAGAAAGATGGGGGTATTATTACACACAGATGAGTCCAAAGTAATAAAAAATGCAAATAAAATATTAGACTAAGAATAATATGGAAAATGAAATATGAAATGCCATTTAAGTCAAAGGCACTTTCTGTTCTAGAATATTGCATTCCTTGAATGCCATGTCAGTTGAGGTTGCCATCTCGTACAGATTTCATCATGAGTTTGCCATGTTTTGAGCAGGGTAGTTGGGTTTAAATGTATTCTTGAAGTCATGGTTTTAGGTAATGTTTCTAGATTTCCTTAAAAAGAAATAAAATGGTATCAACTTGTTCCATAAACAGTAGCTCTGGTGGAATGTGGCTTCCTGAAGTTTAGTGTCCTGTGCTTTTTTCTTTCCCACACTTCAGAGACTCTTCTTGTCTGCATATGCCCTCATCTGCTTGACCCACTTATCCATTTGGTGGGCAAGTAGCAGAATGCACAGCTAGTCTGCTGCAATGTGTTTGTTCAATGGATGGTAAGTGTGTATCTGCTGTCAAGCCAACTATTTATGATCTTGCAAAATGGATATGAACGCTGCTGTTTAGCTGCCCTTTCCTGGGAAAGGGCATTGAGTGTAAAATCAAATGTGCAAAATTGATACAATTGGATTTTCTGTCTGAAATATATTATTACTCTTACATACGTACTTTTGCAAAACACTGTGTGATGTAGCGATGAACCTGTTGTCCTGAACTCACATCATGAAAAGATCTTAACTTTTTATTTAGCCAACTAGACATTTTTCTCACTGAGGTAGAACTAGGATTAAAAGTTAAGTGAGTTTTACTGCTAGCTAGAGAATAGCTGGGCAAGATTTTATTTTTGTAACATAATTAGGTTACAGACTGCAGGCAGAGAGAGGCTGAGAACTCTTGGGTTAAGACATAGGATTTAAATCCAATAGAACACATTAGGTGTTGCATGAGTACGGTGATGTTCTAGAGGGTGGATGTTAATTATACTTTCCTCATTTTCTACATGAGGTATTGAAGACATTAACTGGTCTTACAGGACTATGACTAAGTAAACATTTGCTACTTAGCAAGTTGTAAGAAGCAAAAATGGTAACTCAGCTTTTCACCCAACTTCAGCATAATGTTTCTATCTCATATTAATGTCTCTGAAAATAACAGAGGAGGTATGCAGATAGTGGCTGTGTCTAAAAAGCAGCACATTTGTGCTTTCTGATACAGCCTGCAGTAATGGTTGTTCTGTGATCCAACCATTGGATCTCTTGAAGCTTTGTGATGCCACTTCTAGCGCATCATGGCATAGAGGGATGTGTCTGGAAGACTCCTGGTTCCACAGGTTACACACACTAGTTGGTAGGTGAACTGTGTATAAATTTGGGGGCTCATTTGTTAACCTAGAGATGTTTCATTGAGAGAGAGCAAATGTAGACAACCAATGGTCCATGACTGAGTCCTAGGATGTGATAAAATAGCAGATAGAGAGGTTGTCCCCTTAGTTTCTCTTAGCACAGTGTCTGCCTGCATTCCCTAACACAGACTCACTTTTCCACTACTTGACAGCTCTGGTATTTTCCTCGAGTGCCATAATCCTCCGAATGTCAGCTATTTGGGATCACTGAGCCAAAGAGCTTCCCTTAGTCACATTCAGTCATGTGCACCTCCTATTTCAATATGGACTCTATCTCCAAAACTGTGAAGAGCAAGTCAATAAGACTGCATGCTTACCTTGCAGAGGGAGGAATGTCTGGGGCTTCTTTGTGACTTTGCCTTGCACATCCACCTTGTCTTTATTTTATGACTCTGCCATTCTGGGACCTAACTGCAGCCAATCCACAGAGGTGGAAACTTGGCATAAAAAAATTCTGGAAACTCTGTGAAGCAGCCTTTGATTTTTGTATGGGTTTACAAGAGATCAAGCATAATTCTATTTGAGCATAGTTAGGATTATATATTCCACTGAACAACTCTAATCCTTAAAAGAATTTCTAGGTTCAGTTATGATTTCATCAGGCAGCTTTCAACAGCTGAACCCACTGAAACTGAAAATAAATTTCCTAATGTGTTTTGTACAGAAAATAGGAAGTTCTTTTGTGTTGCGAGATGCTACTGAAGCCTTGTATGAAGGGGTTAATTTATAAAAAGGCACTGGCTCTTAGTAGTTGCTAGGTAACATTGACCTTTTCCCAAAGGCTATACTCAACCAAGGCGGGTGTTTCGGCAGAGCTAATGATTCTATCTTTGGTTTGCTCAATGAGTTGGTGGTAACCTATCCTGCAGAGAAGTTGAGGGGATATAGTTTTGGAACAGTCATCTCCCACCCATCCTGCACTTCCATTCATATTTCTCTCTATTCTTTAAAAAAACACCAAAACCCCCAAAAAAGCCCAACCCAAAACCCCAACCCCAAAACCAGAGGAAAACCAGTTCTCTCATTTGCCTGTGAAACTACATCACAGTCGTTGCAAGAACTATCTGTCCTCCCTGCAGACTGAGCACTAGAAATGTGCATGACTATTTTGTGCCTGTGACTACAAGAAGTCCCAGATTATAGTTATGAAGCTTTCCCTTCAGAGTAGTTAAAAAAAAAAGAGACCATTTTGAAGGTGGTTATTTGAAACCTCTTTTCTTTAGAATAAAAACTTCATAAAGCAATGAATTTTTAAGGAAGGTTTATTTTTGTCTCCAATTATATGTTCAGCATTTTATCTTCTGTATTAAGATCACTGTTTAGAGTTATTTCTTTACTAGTGTGTTTTGTTGTATTTTTTAAGAGAAAAGGCAAAAAAAATGCTTGAAAATATGTGTATTTTCCATGTGCACACCCAAATGATTTCAAAGTTGATAACTCAGACCTAATGACAAGCAGTGTATTTAGCTCTGTGACTAAAAAATTGCAATTAGTTTTGTTTTGTTTTTTTTTTTAAATAAAAATAAACATATTTATAAAGGAAAAGGTGCATAGACTTCATCCTTATGGGCCAGGGTAACTTACATGACAACTTGTTAAATCGATTTTATGCTTCTTTTAGATCTGCTATTCAATTTTTTAAAGTGCAGATACCATGGCAACCCCCTCTCTCATATGGAACGTATGCTGCTTTAGAGATAAAGAGCAAGTACATGCAAAGATGGAACAGGATGACATGTAAACTTTTTTTTTATATTCATACTTCTTTGGATGAAGAAATACACTACACAAACATCTTTTCTCTCAGCTGCAATATATTTTATTAAGCAATCACATTTTGTACAGTCTATTTCATTACTCTTTAGCTTATTCCATAAAAAATATAGAAGGAAATTGCACCCTATGCTTTTCTGATGTGTGTGTGCATGTATGTATATATATGCATATATATAGCCAAAGAATTATTCATATCTCTACATTTGTTTTAGTGTATAATAACTCTTTAAAGACTGATGCAAACATGTATGTTTTTACTGATTTTCTTGCCATTTCTTAATGGTAAGAATGCAGCACAATTTTTTGGTTTTGTTTTGATTTTTTGAAGGAGCTGCATAGCTGCTAGGACTAATTATTTTTAAAAGACAAGAGAAAACACAGCTGAAGTATCAGTTCTGAGAAAAGCAGGAGGACCTATATGTATTTGGTTATCTTGGCAGTTATTTAAATTTCTGGATCAGAATTTTCAAAAGCAAGATAGTATTCTCAATTAGCTTTCTAAATAATTGACTTCAGAGGAGTCTGCTGGGGCACAACATTTTTGAAAATCTTGTCTCTTATTCTAGTTGCTTTAGAAAGAGTTGGGTTTAGGTTGTGAGACATTGTTTATATCCAAAACAAGACAATTGATCAAGGAAACTGCCATTTCTTATCATCAAAACCCAGTTTCCTTCTGTATTCTGTGCCTTTGTTAGAGATAGGATATACTTGTGTCTTGCTACTCTTTTTATTTTTGTATTCAAGCCTGGTTATGTGATTAAAGAAAGACCTGAAATACTAGTAATGTGTCTACCAATACAAGCTGTGCACGCATTTCAAGTTCCTGAATGTTTAAGAAGGAAATTAAGACATCTTTTCAGAATTTAAAAGCACGCTATTTAATCTGAAACCCTTGCTATTCTGGACCTCGGTTTTGTCATTCCCACCAATAAACCCAACAAATTACTCTCTTATATGAACTTGCTGTTGGTTATACACATGACTTTCACATGCTTGGAGCACTGGAGGAAGGCAGAGTGTAGGGTCCATTGTGCATTTTCCAGCTTAAACATCATTAGTATTAGCATTTGAGTAACTCTTAAAATGTCATTATTTAAATCAAGCAAACACCCGTGCATCATCAATCTCATATTTAAAGACTCAGTTTTGCTGTATTTTTGACACATGCACTCCTGTTTGGCTGTCACTGCCTGTTTCCATCTGCCTGTGTTCTGGTCACTGTTTTCACCAGTTGGCATTAAGCTTTTCCAGCTTACGTTTCTTTTTTGCAAGCTTTAATAGGTCTGAAAGTTTAGTTTGGTTTTGATAAGCTTGCAGCAGTCCAAAACTGGTATATCAAATATGCTTGTGGCTGCAGGTCTCACGGGAAAATTCTCTCACAGGAGACTGACTACAAATAATAAATGGAAATAGAGGCTTTCGTTTCTTTTCTTCCACACCTTTCTACTGGCAGTGTCTGAACCAACTCCCATTAAAGTAGGGAATCCCATTGATGGTATTAGGATGTATGTCAGACATCCAAGCATCACAGGAATTCACAGTGGAGACTCCAGAAATCATGAAAACCGCTATTAAAAAGTTAATTCTGCATCTTTGAATTATAAATAAATCTCTGTTTTTGTTTAGAGGGATTGGATACTGGAGTTCATGTTCACAATGGTTTTCCTTTGTTGAAATCAATTTCCCTGTACCAACCACTTATGCTTTAACAAGAAAGTAATGTGATGGTGAGAAAAAGCATGGCATATTGGGATGTTCCTCTGAGTGCTATTCCCTGAGGCAGCTGCTGGAGAGTATTGAAGGGAGGCTAAATCAACATTGCTTACTTTTTTTTTTTTTTTTTTACTTTTTTTTTCTTCTTCTTTCTTTTCCCCAGAGACCAAATGTGTAACCTCTGTGATGCAAATTATATTTAAGCAGCTCTGGGGACTGAATATGGATTGGTGCTTTGGTGAGCCTGGGTCTCTCTACGTGGCCACAGAACAGTTTGTCTCTGTGCTACGAGGCCAACTGTGATTATTTGTATATAAATAAAGCGATGAGTTTGTTTTATAATTCTTAATGACAGATCCGAATTAATTTGTTCTGTATTTCAGTTTAGTTTCTATGAAATTATTACTTTTAAAGTGGATAGCAGTGTTGAAAGCCAAGACAACTGAGAAGCGTGTTATCCAACTTGGTCTATAAAATGCATGTTGAAAGGTTAACTTCAGTCAAAATACATTCGTTAAAATACACTCCAAAAAACCACATTTGTAAATGTATAGTGCATCTTGTAGCTTTCCAGTTCTAAGTTCATCGCTGACTAGAAATATTAAAAAGTATGTCTTACAAATGCTTTCAAATAATGATACCTTCAGGACAATAAATAAATTACAAAAATCTGAAGGTCTCAAAGGTCTATTTGTTAGGTATCAGCAATTATTATGAGTGAATTTTGTAATGCAGCCATTAGGAGTGCTAAATAGACTGTAAATAACATGGGAAATGTATTTCTTATTTATACATTGTAGCGACTATTCAAGAAATAACAGTAAAATGAAGGTGTATATATAGAGACTGGTAGATCTACTTTAAAAAAGTCTTTTTGCTGGCTTTAATTTTCACTTGTGAAAAATAGTCTTACAGTTATTTAATATATTTTAAAAAATTAGATTAAAAACTTTTCCAAAATTAAGTTGTTCATTATTTTATTTAATAGCCAATTCCATGACAATATTTTATTAACTGTAGTTGTTCATAAAGTAAAATTTTTCATTTGTGCTAAAAGAATTTATCTATGCATTTTAAAAAATACTTTCTCAAATTACATCTTTGTTTCTTCCTCATACAGAAATCCCACATAACAAACTAAATAAGCTTCCTGCTCCAGATTTGAGGCAAACAATTGAAAACATAGGTTTCAATTAAAAAGCATTTCAACAAATTGCCTGATGGGCTTGGCTTATTTTCATCTTGGCACTACTACTCTACCTTATATGATTATTCTTTTTTTTGAGGAAAGACCCAGAAGTAAAAACAAAAAAAAGCCAACAAACAAAAAACCCACTACCACCGCCAAATATGCTGTTGAAGAAGTTTTGAT
The DNA here is from genome assembly GCF_965140245.1 of Athene noctua. Classification (NCBI taxonomy): domain Eukaryota; kingdom Metazoa; phylum Chordata; class Aves; order Strigiformes; family Strigidae; genus Athene; species Athene noctua. The sequence goes on along the minus strand of NC_134038.1, from coordinate 70,427,837 downwards.
TTAAGGTGTACACCACACAGTGTAGTGCAATTTTTTTTCTTTATGTCACTGAGGCTTCGGGGGGGGGGGGGGGGGGGGGGGGCATGACAAAAAAAAAGAAACAATGCTTAGCATAAAAAACAAGCTTTCTCTTAAAATAATTACCAAGTAAGTAAATTTTGTCAGAACTTGCCAAATGAAAGGTTCTTATAACTCTATTTTTGCCTCTGTCTATTTTTATCTATTTTGTAAAAGGCAATTCTCAGTAATACCAATTACAGGATATCCTTAATACATTAAATTCAAATGTTGCTTTAGTCTATTAAATGTAAAATGTTTTAACTGAAATCAGAGCATGTAATTAACAATAGTTTATCCAACACACTGTATTTTTAATAGCAGTAAAATAATAGCAATTTAAAATTTTTCTTCTTCCAAGATAAGCATTATTTAAAAAAAAAAAAAAAACCTTGAATAAGCTTCTGATTTAGGAAATGAGCATGAAAAACCTTCCAAAAATTGTACAGGTTCCCATTAACTGTCATTTAAATGTTGTCAATCAAATCTGTTTGCATCTGGTACTGATGCCATGTGAAATTTATTTATTTAAACTTTCAGTCACACATGGAAAGTTTTGCAGATGGTGTCTGTTCTCATCTGTTTTTTCCAATTTCCCCCCAAACTCCAGTTCTACTCTCTCGACCCCCCAATTTGATTTCTCCTTCTAAAAAAATAGATCTAATCAGTAGCATGTTAAACAAGAGGGGATCTTTTATGTATTCTGTGTTAGGACAAGGAAAGCATCGCTGTAGATCACTAGAATAAACAACTCAGGCTGATTCAATTACAATGCCTGGGCCAGGCTTTTATCTGCTGGTGACATCATTTCAATCAAAATGTAAAATAATACAATCCAATAGATGCAAGAGGGAGAGATAGGACACAGACTGCTGCACTTAGTCATTTAATAAAAAAAAGTGGAAGAAAGCTCTTTCTGACAGGCTGCTAGGACTTCCATTTCCAAAACTCTATTACCTTGTATAATAGTATTCAAAAGAATTGAATGCAGGAAATTGTCTATTACTTTTTATTAGTAGAAGCTGTTATATAGGATACAGCCTGCTGCACTGTTTTTTCTTTGTTCCTTTAATTAACAAAAGCATGAAATCCTTCTATTGGCAAGCACTTGTTCCAAGCTTCTGTTGCCTTCTGTTTTTACTGAAAATGTGGGTTTTTTCCTTTTCTTTTCTCTGAATGTCTTTTTTTTTAATACTAAAAAAGTAATTTTTTTTTTTTCAAGTCACTGTAATCTAAAGTCTATCAGTCACCTTAATGGGCTCAGAGAGAGTAGAATGCAGATACATTTCTATAGTCACAGAACATTTTTTATAGGAAAGTTTCACATTTGAGGAGTGAGGGAGAGTCAGATTGTAACCACGTATAGTGTAGTGCCAGTCTTCTGACCATTTCACTTGCTGGCTGAAATTTGCTTTTGTTACTTAATTTGTTATGATAGAAAAAAGATAAATTGATACATATCGATTTGATAGATGCACAGTGCAAAGAAACATATTATTTCCTTAGGCCATATCCTTGATCCTATAAGATAGTCTGTGACAGCATAGGACAGAACTTTGTAAATATCATCAATCTGACCATCCTACACAATTCTCTTAAATTTTATGAGAGGTAAAACTAGCAGACCTGATACCAATGAGGTGTAGTTTCACCGATTTCTACATTCACCTAAATATAGTATACTAGAAAGCTGATATAAAGGGTAGACCACTAATATACCTTTGGAAATAATCTGTTGAATTGATTTTAATGATTAATTTACATATATAACTCAGGTTCACTGCTTTTAGGTCCAGAAAGGTCTTAATAACTTTATTTAATAATAAATTCTATAGCTAAATTGTGATATTGGGTAACGAAAAGAATCTTGCCCAGGGCAAACAATGACAACTACAGCGGTCACTAAAGCACTCTTCCCACTATGCTTACCATTTTAGGGTACGTTATGAAGAAGCAGACTGGCTAACTGCAGATGTTGTCCAAGGACATGTAACTCCTTAAATTAATTTTATCAACATTTTCTTTACTAATGCAATAAGTTTTTCTTTTGCATTTATCAGTAGCAAATAGACCTGAAGAGATCTGAGGTATTTGATAGTCTTGAGAGATGATGGCTGTATCGGGTTTTTGAGCAGTTGGATGACCGAAGAAGGCTGTGACTCTGTGGGAAACCCGCGCTGATGGCAGGACTGGTGACCCCAGCAGGGACCCATGCTTGAGCAGTTTGTTCCTGAAAGACTGCACCCCGTGAAAGGGACCCATGCCGGAGCCGTTCATGAACTGTCTTGTGTGGGAGGGACTCCATGCTGCAGCAGGGGAAGAGTGTGAGGAGTCTTTCCTCTGTGGAAGAAGGAGCGGCAGAGACAATGTGTGATTAACTGACCACAAGCCCCATTCCCTGTCCCCCTGCACTGCTTCAGGGGAGGAGGTAGAGAAAATCAGGAGTAAAGTTAAGCTCAGGAGGAAGGGAGGGGTGGGGGGAAGGTCTTTTTTTAAGATTGCTTTTTATTTCTCATTATCCTACTCTGATTTGTTTGGTAATAAATTAAATTGATTTCCCCAAGTCAAGTCTGTTTTGCCTGTGACAGTAATTGGTGAATGATCTCCCTGTCCCTATCGTGACCCACAAGCCTTTCATTATATTTTCTCTTCCCAGCCCAGCTGAGGACAGGGAGTGATAGAGTGGCTTTGGTGGGCACCTGGCATCCAGGCAGGGTTGACCCACCACAGCATGAAGAAACAGAGACAATTACAGGCTTCTTCAACCATCTCTCAGTCCCATCACAGATTAAGATGTGTGTTAGCTTAGAGAAGGGTAATGCATTTGTATGACTGTTTCGGTGCTTAGGAAACTGTCATCCAAAATAGAGATATGAGTTGATTGTAGGTACTCTGGCCATAGTGCTGGAGAGCAGACATTTGTCAGAGATTCACTGAGTCTTCATCTCAGTTCAGGTGGAACTCATATGATCTGTGTCTTAAAACACAGTTTTAACTGAAAAAATGCACGTATGTCAAATTTCACAAGTCATAACTAGACCTTTTCTTAGAGTATCCGCCGTATTCAACCACACGTTGCTTTTATGACATTATGTAGGCATGAAAATGCTCACTGTGAGAATTCAATAGCTATCTTGATCAAAGTCCTCACTTAAACACATGTAGTTGAGACCCTTTAAAGTCATCTTTCTTCACAGGACAATAAGCCAGAAGGGTAGCAAATAACAGAATTTAACAACTGAAATCCAGAACCGTCCTACTGTAAAATGTTTTTATGAATGCTGAGAATATAGTCTCCCCTGGATGAAAGTAGAATGTCTCATATACCATTAGGGTTGAGCAATGTAGGCTTTTTTGGAAACATGTCTTTATGATGTGGGCATCCATGAATGTTCAGTTTGTAATGGAAAAATTGTTCTAGAATTTCAAAAAAATCTAATAGATTAGGCATATGAGTTTAAAACAAGAAATGAGGCAATATTTGTTGGTTCTGATTCTCCAGACAGTCTAGTAGAACCAAGTAATATAGAGGTTACCTTTTTGTTCTCCTGCTGTGCTACCGTGCTTTCCAATGCTCACATCTCTGCCCAACTCTGAATTTTAGCCCTGTTTTCCAGCCCCACTTGGTTTACCTCTTCCTCCCTGGGGTCAGGTCTTGATTTACTGCTTTTAGCCTGATGTTTTTGTTCTCCTGCAATTTCTTGAGTCCCCAAGCTCTATTCAATTTGAATTGCAGGGATAATCTTTCCTGAAATCTGAAGGTTATGGAGTTCTGTCCTAGCTGGAGATTGTTTCAAGGTCTAGCCAGAAATGACAGCATTTTTTTAATAGGGATTACTTTTCCATGCCTAGTTATCAGTACATTTTGGAAATATTTGAAGTAGTTCATATGAGTTTAAAAGACTAAACGTATTGTAAGAAACTGTATTTTTATCTAAGAAAACTTTATTTTGTAGTCTAGATCTTAATAGGTCTGAAGCATTTTCATAATTCGGATTAAATGGATCTGATGGAATAAAATATACAAAAATTTGGATAATTAACTGTTAGCTTTGTATCTTTGTACCCCCCACCTTTTTTTTTTTGTTTTGTTTCTTTTATCATAACAGAAAACTGTGCCAAAATAGAAAACCCCCGACTGTTACTAAAAGCAATCTAAACATCAAATCTATTCACCTTATAGTGATATAAAATGCATCAGTGTTTTTTCAAAGTCTGACTTTTGGAAATAGTTTTGCAAAGTGTTAGTCTTATGTAAGCAGGGAGCAGGCAAGAGCAGGAATTGTTTGGGGTTTTTTTGGTAGCTTTTACGCTGCACATTGAATCTGCATGTAAATAGGGTAGATTATATACGGTTTTGGAGGTTACATGGTTCCAGTTGTTGGTCCTTCATTTCACCATTATCTTAACCTAAGTCACGGTTTGTTGCACATGCACGTTTGGTGAGCAGGCTATGTGGTCAGAAAGATTTATCAGAGAAAGCTTGTATATGAATGTACTTTATTCTGTGAGCATCTTGTGACGTGCTGTTCCTGCTATATAAAGTGTACTTATTAGACCTGTACATAAAAGTACCTATTGGTCTGCTGTTTAATGTGAACACTGCAATTGATGAGGTTTATGTAAAACTGTGCTGTCCAGGCATGAATGGACTTATGCACCTAAAGAGAGACTTAGGATTTAAGCCTGTGGATCCAAACTTGACATCGTAAACTGCTTCATCTGCTGCATGTTGGCTCCCAGGCATCTGGGCTTCTTTTACTCATCCAGGATTGTCCCAGGCTTGATCAATCAGAACAGTTTAGACCATCTGGAAGCAACAAAGTAGATGTTCCATCAAACTCTAAGTCCTTTAAAAATTTGAGCCCAGGAAATGTTTGGAGACTATACTGGGTAGTGACTGCTGGGATGGGACTCTTCTGAAAACACAGGAGCAGCTAATAACTTCCTTGGCAATTTGTCTGGAGAAGTGAATAGTTAGCAAAGCAGTTTCTGAACATGCTCAAGTCAGCAGAAGGTCAGATTGAAAGAGCTTTGCTGCTGACAGGTCTGTCTCCAGAAGCAGACAAAGCAAGCAGTCGTCTAGGGCAGCAACAGGACTGTGACTGGGTTGGCTGCTGTTGCTCCTGCTGCAGAAAGGACAAGTACCTGCGGGGCAGCCACTGCTTCTGGAGGGGATCCATACCCAGTCAGCGATGCTGTGCCTTTCATTAATGCAGATAGGAGAGGAACTGTGAGGTCCCCGCTGCTCCCCAGTCCTGGTGCCACTCCACCTCCCTGCGCTTTCTTTACGCATGGCAAGAGTGACTGGTCCCATGGTAGTGTTCAGAAGGCAAAATTCAATTTTGCTGGCATTATTGAGAAGTCTGAGCCAGCTCTGACTGCCTGAAAGACTTCAAATCAGTATTTCCTACAAATTCTGTCTGCTGAGAGTCTGAGCTGGAATCGCTTTTCTCCCTTCCTATTAAAACTGCACTGCTATGTGTAGAGTAGTTTTAGAGAGAGAAATTTTACAGCCTACTGGTTACAGTATTCACCTGGGAGGGGAAGCTGGGGGATCTGTTTGTTGTGTAAAGGACTGTTTATTAAGTGGCCAAAGGAAACAAAAAAAGGAGTTAAAATGAAACAGATAATAACAAACAGCAAAAGAGCTCACAATGAAAGGAGAATTTGGTTCAGCAGATTCTGTTGAATTAGTTACTTTTTTGATAATTTACTATGAAAAGGCAGCTTTAAAGAGATTTTGACTGTGAATACAGTCTCTTCCTGTTTTCCACTAACATCATAAATTTCTTATAAAGACAACTGGTCTTAAATATGCATTCTTCCTTCTCTAAGCTTTTCCAGATGGGAAATGGCATCATTTGTAAAGGAGCTGGATCAATAATCTTCCTAAATAGAAAAATGCCTAGGCAGAGAACCACTTTTTGTAAGGTTTTCTCCGAGTTGTTGAAGCTGGGCAGTCTTAGAATGTGGTCTTGGGTTCAGGGCTTTAGTGGGAAGCTCAGATAAAACACCATTGTGTCTGAGTTAATGTTAATGTGGGGGAAGAGTGTCGTGGTATCAATGGAAGCGTCTCTTATTGTCTTCATATTGATATAGGCATGTTTGAAATGTACCTGTCCATATTTAGCAAATATCTTGATTATTACATACTAATTTTGAGTATGTTGAGACTATTTAAATTATTCTAAAGAGCATCCAGGTAAATATTTAAAATTTTAAAATTGACTGCAACATGTATAAAATCTACATTAAGATGACTTTGACTTGATAAGACTAATGCCAGAATAATCAATAATGGCATGACTAAAGGGCATTTATCCTACGGTTCCACATATGGAGAGATCTGCAAGCGCCACAAAATAAACTGCTTGCCACTTTATCCGCTGGTGCTGTTAAAGGGAACTGAAGCCCTGCATGAAACTGGATCTATCCCTTGGCAATGATCCCAGTTAAGTAGGCATGTCATTTATCAATGAGCCAATAACACCATTTCTGTGATGTTTTTTTCCTCCCAGAATTTTGCATTGATAAAAGACTTCTTCAGCCAATAATCTTGCATAATATTCTATCACAGAATGAAACTGCCTCTCCTTTATTTTCCACTTCTTGCTTTGTATAGCTGGGAATACTAGAACAGATCAGTGAAGAACTAAGCATTTTCTTGACTGAGTTAGTATATTATATACACTGAAAGCAAAATGTAGTTTCTGTTTTGTACAGACTGTTATGTGATATCTTAGGAGAAGGAAGTTCTCAGCTGTAACTCCCGATTCACAGCTGGACTCAAACTTCCTTAAAAGTAAATGTGAGATCTTTGTTTCAGCTTTGACCAGCAGATGGGCCCAAGTTTAAAAAGTTAATTTAAGAAGTCAGTTTAGAGTCCATATTCTTATTTGGTTTCACCGTAGTCAATATTCTATTGCTAATTATAATGAAGTGTAATTATGAGCATTCTAGAGCTTGATTTAGACCTACAGGTTTGTTTGGGCTTTTCCCCACCTTTTTCTTAGTGAAGATAGTGAAAGCATGCTGCTTCTTCACATTCCACTTCTTCACTGAAGCTGCTTAAGAAAATGAGATACAACAAATCCATTTAGGATTATGTTGAAAAAGCATCTCTGCTTTTAATATTAACCAGATTTTTACTGCTAAATTTTGCTGGCAAATCTCTGAAAGTTTCAGCTTGCAACTTATCCGGATCACTTAAATCTACAATACTGGCTTAGCAGTCTTGCAAGAACATCTGTTTTGATTTCCAGTGCTATCTTTTTTAGTCCTAAAACACTCATCTTTAGCCTTTTAGGAGATTTTTTCAGAATCTTAAAAGGCCTTCATTTTAACTCCAAAACTAAATGAAAATCAGGAGGACATACCTCAGTGTAATGTTTCTTGTGCTATTATTTTCACTGAATATATTCAGTGTAAACTGACAAGGAAACAGCTGGATATCCATGTCACAATTACTTTTCTATGACTTCAGTGAAACCTGGCAATACGGTAATGTCGTGCACCACAGCTCTTATTGTGCTGTTATTTGGGCATAGTTTGTATATATATTCCTTTATGTTGTAAATTATTAATTAACTAAACTATTAATTAATGAATATTAATATGTCTAGTAGCATCCTGTTTTCTTTGTTAGTAAATTGAAGTATTTGGCTGGGGAAATATTGGTCTGAATCTAAATTTTTAAAAATTATTTTATAATTTCCAAAATGAAACACCTGAAAAAAGCTGATATATTGCAACCAGATGGTGACTATCAGGTAGAGAAAGGACTAGTTAGACATCTGTTTCTTAAATTGATTCACCTTTCTAAACATAAGTGTTAATAATGGTATTGTGTACATCTGCACAATGGAAATCAAAACAGTTATGAATTAACTCTGGTTATCACTAAAAATTGGAAGAAGTGCTCCAATGGGAAAAATAGCTCACTAGCTGCTGGCTTATGTTCTCACAAACTTAATTTAGCAGAAAAAAAAATTATTAGTGTTTAGTATCAGTTCCAAATAACTGTTCCTTAAACATGATGGTTTATATTTCAGCTAATTTATATACATTAATTTCTTAGTTCATGTACATACAGATGTCTTCACTCTACTGGCTAAACCTTTACCATCTCTGGTATACACATCTCTGGTATATTAACACAAATACAATACTATTGTTGATATTATTGTATCCCAACCTTCTATCAAATTGTCTACCAAAACAAATCTGTCACTTTTCCTATACACATTCCAACATAAAAAAATAATGATTTTTTTTATTCCATAGTTCATACCAGCTTGTGTAGTGCCCTAAAAACTCAAATGTACTTATGGGTAAAAAGCAAGTTAGTACATACATTTTTTCACTTATACATATATTAAAAAAACTTCTAATTAAATAGACCTTTAACTGACCTTTGTTATACTTGTTACTGTTAGATACTATGATCATTTTATGATTTCTTTAAATACAAATCACATGAAAAATAAGTGCTTTATTTAATGTTCATCAGTTGCTTTGGTTTCTTCTAATTTTTTTTTCCTGAGTAGGTTATTTTTTAAATCAAAATATCATTTCGAAAACAAAAGCCGAATAAGATTTTTTTTTCCCAGTGAAAGTATACAAACAAACCTTCTTGGCACACTCAGAAATTAACACATTCAAAATGTTGGCATGAAATAAAATTGTATTTTAAAAAATCTCCTTATTTAAGTGTAAGTATTTGCCAAATTTTCCTAGGGCTTGTGAAAAGCTTTGTTCCTGAGAATTCTTTTCTATGGATAAATATATTTATATATTTTTTAATGTTTTCCCAGTTCTGATTCCAAGAGTCCATGGGAAATAGAAATATTTTTTTAGTTAGCATCAGATACTGCAAATGGTATTGGGAGTTGATGATTGTGCACATTATTATGATAAATGTTAACCCTTCTTTAATGTTAAGCATTCATGTAGCCATTTGATAGTTTTCAAATATACTCACAAGCTGTTATTACATACTGACATATTTGAAAGTATAGTAATTATTTGTGACATTATGTGTTCGTTATTTCCTACTCATAGTGCACATAGGTTTGTTCATTTAAGTCACAAGATATCATTGTTCACTTTTCACATTCTAATCAGGAAAGTAACCAAACAGGTTAATGAAATGCAAATAAGGAATAATATTTTTTTTAGTTGAGTCTATGAAATTTTCAGAATGTGCATGAAAACTTGTGGAACTTACGAAGGATTACAAAAAACCCAGCCCTCTCTGAATTGCATGAATTTGGCATTTTTATTATGCCATTATTTTCTAAACAGTCATGCTGGTTTACCAGCTCATGATAGTTGTGTGGATGCCATAATGCACTTTATGAATCTTTGTTAGTATCAGGTGGGAAAAAATGTGTTAAAATTATTTATGTAAATCAGTAACCACTCCATAATTTGTCCTCTTCCATTAGCTTTTAATTGTGCTCTGCTGCTCATATATTAAAATCTTTCATATTATGTCTCTTTTATTGAGGTTAGTGTTTATTTATATGACTAACTGCAAGGGTGGCTGGGTAAAATGAAAAAGAAAGGTGGGATCGTGTTTTCCTCTTCTGTCTCTCTCTCTCACTCTCCCCCTCTTTTCTAAACAAGCTAAGAGTTTTTATAATTCATCACCTGGCTGACAGATGAGTTCTGCTGGAGAATATTAGAAAATGTCTCAAATCTCATATATATGCTAATGGTATGCTGAGACTGGTTGGTGGTATGCCGGAGTTTTTAATCTGTCTCGACCAGTGTGGAAAGTGGAGGAGACAAGTCATTGCACTCGACAATTTATGATCAAACAACTGAATTGTAAAGGAAGAAGGACATGCAGAAAAGGAGAGTAATTTTCTGATTTAACAGCGTTGTTACTACAAATAAAGAAATCTTGATTTTGACTGCACTCGACATTAAATGAGTTTCCTGTGCCCTGCTCTGAATTTTTCATTTTCAGATTTGTATAAAGCACCCTGCTTAGATACAAGTGACAGATAAGGAGACGATTGCATATGGAAATCAAATGTGTATAATAAAGCCATCTTCTGTTTATTAAATAAACACATGTAGATGACTTCCGTGGAGAATGCACTGATAATTCTTCATTGTGTTCTAGTTTTTTTGCAAGTCACAAAGAATCTTATTTAACAACCACGAATGACTAGATGCAAGCTTTTCTGTTTATTACCTTATAACAAACCAGGCAGTCTAATATACGGCATTTATAAACGTTTTATTTTGATTCTTTAGTCCAAGTTTTGGCTGTAACAGTACAATATATTAGTGTTCATGCTATTAGAGTTCTGGAAGCTGCATTGGAGCATTAGTATTTTCTGAATATTATGTTTTTATGCTAGAAATGATTATCCAGATAGTATGTACATCATTGTAAAATGAAACTCCAGGAGAAGTGAAGTATAACATATAGCACTTTGGTCTTCAGATAAAAAATGATAATATTATATAACCAAAACTAAGAAAAGACCATGGAGTCTGCAGCCAGCTTGGCAATGTTTTCTGATTCAGTGATTTAAGAGTCTTAGTTTCAGATGTAAAAAACACGCAAATTTCATCAAAGGATTTTTTCCCAGTTCTATTTCTCACTTGTGATTTTTTGTAGATATGGCCTTCCTATAAATTATTATAATATACTGCAGTGTTGGGTAACATCATGAATATGCTTGCTTTTTTTTTTTTTTTTTTTTTTTTTTTTTTTCCCCTGAAAGGAGTTTTATATTACAACTGAAGTGTTTGTAGGCTTTTTAAAGTAAAGCAAAAGATACTTTTTTCACCTTCCACCTCTGGAGAGTTAAGTTCAAATTTAGATTTCTTTCCCAGATTTCTTATTTTGAGAATAAGAGGAGGTGAAGGAGGAATCGATAATGTCCAGACACTAATGAACTATATTTAGTGAAAATTATTGGCCATGTCAAAGGAGATCTACAGTTAGTAGCTCACTCTGGCTGGGCTGAGAGGGCCATTATATTGTTTTAAGTCCTGCCCTGTATTTCTCAGTACCAGCAGCTGCATTAGGAAGGTTTTAGACTGTCAGCATTTATTTTCTCATATTATCAGCAACATCACCCAGTACTTTTGCTCTTGCATGAACTCTGCTTTGATGTTTTTCTTTTGAAAGAGACAAAAACCCCATCGAACCAACACCCCAAAAGCAAAGCATGCCCACCTCCTGCCAGACGTTTACCATTGAATGAGGGGGGAGTTGTGAAATACTGGTTCAGACTTCCAAAGCACCAGGCAGCTTCTCTGCCTGGGGTAACTGTAACATGAGCTTTGGCATAAGTGCATCAGAAAATCCACATGGATTTCTTACTATGATTGGAAGTGATTGCTTGCATGGAAGTGTACAACCAGTTCAAACAGGACTAGATAAGCTGTCTTGCGAAGCCATATGGCTTAGTTTAAACAGCACAAAGAGGAAGTCTTTGATCGTGGCCTTTGATCATAGTTAACCCTAAATGAAGTGGTGGGCTAATGTAGGTAAAAAGGTGTCAGAATCAAAGCAACTAGAAGCTGGTAAGAGTCTAGTAAAAGAAGGACTTTGGAGAGGACCCTGGTATGCAGATGGTTTGTTTGATTTTAAACCTAAGGTAAGGATGAAAAAATGTAACAACTTGGGCACCAGTGAAGAAGACCAAAATATGGCAGAAACTATGAAGATGACTGGATGCAGAAGCTGTAAGGTGTATGTTATCCTTCAGTGAGTTTCTGACAGAATTTACATATGCATGAAGGGTCATCTCATAATGTTCAGGGGAAAAAAAAAAGGTGTGGGAGCCTGAAATGCAGCTAGAAATGAGGGTAGAATACAGAAATGCGTTTGAGGATGACAGATGAGATGAAAGGAAAGAGCATGCATATAACTGGAGTTGCAGATGGGTTGATTGGCATATCCCCAGATGAAAAGGAGACCTCTAGAAGTATATGAAAATGATGACAAGGCAGAGGAAAATACCAGTATGTGAAGGAAATCTGTGGAAAGAGTTTGTTCTGTGGAAAGAGTTTGTTCCGTGGAAGTAGTAATGAGGTGCAACAGCTAGAGACAGAATATTGAGCAGCAAGAAAGAAGAGACTGACTAAATGGTAACAGCAGGGGCTAGCGACTGAAGGAGAACGGACAGGTGGAAAGCAAAAAGGAAGCAAGAAGGCCAGAGTTTCACAGGAACCTCAGGTTTCTCTGAAAGATGGCTTTTTTTTAATAAGAAATATTAAGAGACCGGACATCAGAGTGGATGTAGAAAACAGTCTGGTGTGAAGTCTGTCCAAGCATAATGCTGTGGGGCGTTGGCATGAGTGCGAAAGTCATTCTTAAGAGGCTGGAGAAGAATCCTTTTGCTGTCATTCTGCCATTTGTCTGTAAGAATAAGAATTCTGCTCGAATGGCTCAGAGAGGGTTGTGCTGATTCTGTGATTCTGTGATATTTGTTGGAATTCTTCTATTTCCCAGACCTAGAGGGCAATATTCTTTGGAATACAATTAGTATCATCAGGGTTGGTGAAAGCATCAATGCAAAGTTTGAGATGTTTGCCTGCTTAAATACCTAGCAAAGTAATCTTCTTAGATTTTTGCTAACCTGACTGATAAGAGAATGGACAGTAAAGGAAGTAAATACTATGAGGCTAGTAGCGAAGTGGGTAGTTAAAAATAGGAGTGCTTAATTTGGATAACGAGATTCAACTGGAAACTGCCTCAATAATTCATAGGAACTACACAACAAAGCAGAGGAAGTCAAACAAAGAGTCAGATGTGAAACAACATTATAAGAAAAGCAAAATGGAATAGCTGTTATCACTAGAAAAGAGATATGGAAGGAGCTTAACTATTCAGGAACTGGTCTGGTACGTTTTGTCACATAATGGCCTTTAAAGAAGTAAGAGGAAGGAGTGTGAGGGAGCTGCAATCTGAATGGTAATTTCTTTGGGGAAGACAATAAAGTGCCTTTTGCTGTGAACATGCTGGAAATCAGAAAATGAACTCCAGTGTCTTAGAATAATAAAAATCTCTATTGTCCCTGCTGTGAATGAGGTCTAAAGTATTTTTTTACTTCTCCAATATAGCCTGAAGCACAAATGTTGCTTATAATGGTATCATCCAAATGCAAAGTGGACTTCTTCAGTAAATTGTTGTTGAGCTAGAAAAAGACATTGTTACTTTAACTTTGGTTTTGGACAGAAGACTGTTTAGCAAAGTAGCACACGGTCTCATGCTTTCCGCCATCCTCATCCCCCCTAGTTCTTCTCACTGTTCAGCTCATTTTTGGTGCAACCCAGGACCTAGGATGCTGGCAACACTTCACTGCCAACTGCAGGCAACTTTCTTTTTATCCTGGTTATGGAGGAGAAGGTATTTTTAAAAGGTATTTAAGTAGCATTTTAGGATTCAGGAAGCCTTGATTCACACGCTTTTGTAGAAAATTCATGGGACCAAGCAGGTATATAACAGTATTTTTTTAGTAATATGCTTCTAAACCTGAGACCTGCAAGTTAGATTTTTGAAACTGCTTGACAGTTGTACATGTTGGCACAAAGTGAAGTGGAAAGTAGGTATTTTTAAAAGTCTCACCCACAGTATTTTAGAAAATCTCCTATATTTTTAATTTACAGGTTCCCCAAAATGATTGTTTCAACAATTATTGTTGTTAAAAATTATTATTGTCAAAAAAGCAAAATAGACACCAAAATCCCAAAACACAAAGAGACACTGAATATAAAAATATGAATTAATAGATTCTGCTTTTTCCCCCAATGTTCACACAAGAGCTGTCTACACCACTGTGCTTGACTGCCCTTTTATTCTGTGAAGGCAATGCCATGAATAAATAAAACTGAAAGTGTGAAACAGCTCAGAGTTGAAATGTGCCCTTAACAGGCCATAACAAAACTTTATTGAAACTCTATGCCTATGAACAATGCCTCATTTCAATCATGCCAGCAGATGGCACTCTTTATATTAAGTAGCTTTCATGGGAAAATTTAATTTGTTTCCTTTTTTCTTTGTTTAGTAAATATTGGGAGGTACTATCCCATGTAATGCTTCTTCCTGAAATGATAAATCGAGCTACACAAAACTTCAAATAACTGTATTTATGATGGTGTGTATAAACTGATATTTCTAATACATGTCTTTCTCAATACATGGGAAAATTAAGAGAGGAAATTCAGTGTGGCTGGAGAGTTAGCATTCCTGAGCTTTGGAAAATTAAGGTGAAGGAGCAGGTTTCTGGGAATGTTTTGCAACTACTCTGTGTTTCTTGTGGTCAGGCTGAATGTTGGATATGTAATAATATTTAGCCAGTTAATTCCAGATGTTTGCAGTCTGGCATTGGATGCCTTTTCCAGTTCTAACAGAGGAGACACCAGAAGAGTGTTTCTGGGTATAATGGAACAGGGAAGACTGAGGAGAAAGGAGAAGGACTTCAAATGTTGCTAGTCTGATCCTGCAGGAGAAGTTCAGGACTAAGGAAAGAAGCTGCCTGTGAGCAGGAGCTATGTTTCTTCTCTCTTCTGCAGTGTGGCTGGGAAGCCCCTTTGTCAAGCTGGTGTGTGGTGGTGGCAAGGAGGTGCCTCACCCCGTCTGAGCCAGGGAAGCACTGCCTGGGCAGGGAAAGCACCAAGAATCACAGAACCGCTCCACCAGGAAAGAGCTGCTTTTCTCTAATGCCTCCCAACTCCCTGCAGAGCTGCCACCTCCATCATCGATAGCCGCATCCACAGCCAGTTGACGGTAGCGTATGTTTACAAAGGGATTTTAGCAGTGAAAAGTAATGTATATTCAATCTGTGAACAGGAATATAAAATCTTGTGTTTTGCAAGTGAAGGGGAAGAAGAAAAACAGGTTCCCATAACACATAAAAACTTCTGTAGCTAATAATGTGCTAGGTTACTGATGGACACAAGACACATAGCCCCTGGGGGAAAATAGAAAGCCTTCAATTTTTCCAGCTACAGCAGAGACTTCAACTGAAGTGGAGCCTCTTTTTCTGAGAAAGTAAGTGGAAATAGCTTCTGCTGAGCTGGAAAGATACTCTTGATTACTTGCTGTGCTCTTAGATAATCAAGGACACAGTGGAAATACCACATAGCATGTGATCGGCTTTGATTTATCCCAGGAAACCTCTCTCAACCTCAGAATGCGCTATAAACAGCTGCTTCACAAACTTCAGACAGAAAAACCTATTAATTTTTTTCTCTTAGTTAATAATAATAATAAAAAAAAGTTTATTGAATGTTGCACAACTGCATCATTTCTGGTTCTTGCATGAAATTAGAACATGAAACATGACTTCAAATGATCTTGTTTCTTGGTTTCTTGGGTGCAGTCTTTTGAAAGGTTTCAATTACTAAGTCAAACCTGTTAAAAATATTTGCCCCATTAATCACATTATGTGCTGCATTATTTAGTGTTCTGGCTATTTTTCTCCTCTAGCATGGAATTATATATGTCTCTGTCCTCTAGAAACTCCTGATAGTTTTATTGTGCCTTTTTACCTCACCATATAGATGTTTTCAGCTGCTACCCCAACTTTCATATCCTTAACTTTTCTCAGCTTCCTAGTTCGGACAACTTTTAGTAACAATATCAAGCCTTGGTAAAGCTAATTTCTGGCTACCTCTGTAACATTTTTTTTTTTCCTTAATAAAAATCCCAAAAGCTTCAAAGTAAAAATTTACTATATCCCTCTTTTTTTCTAACTGTACTCTTTTTTTCTCTCTGTCTTAATTTTGTCTTGGTGACCTTGGAATTCTATTCTGCTCGGGTCTGCATTCCCTGCTATGGCTGACAAACTCTGTAACCTGGGAAGCTAAAACCTAAAACTGCTGTGTTCAAATACCCCCTCTAATTCTCCTTCTCATGACTTCTTCTTATATACAGTGCTGCTTGTTTTTCTTCCTGTTTGACATCTCTGAACCCCTTTGATGCCCTTCATTACACAACTTTTGTTCGGGCACCTGGGACTTCTTAAATTGCTTATTAGAAACCTTCTAGCAACACTTACCTTATTGCCTTAAATCTACCAAAAATGCTGTCACATCAAAATAAGCTATTTCACTTACACTTCTGCTTTTGCACAGTCACCTCCAAACCCTTGTATTGACACATTTCTTCTTTACCAAATACAAACCTCCTCCAGCTTGCTGCTTGTTTCTTTCCGTTCATTTCTTTTGGCTGACCTCCCAGCCACTTTGCTGAGAATGAAGCCCTGCAACTAGGCATTTAACTTCTGTTTTTCATCTGTTGCTTATTCCAGGACTCCTTTCTGCATCTCCATCCTCCATGGCCACATTCACAGCCTGGCAGCTCAGGTGAGGTACTGCAAAGCTGTGCATTTGAGTAGTTCTAATATAGGGGGCCATAACCCCTTAACTCGCTGCAAACCTGCACTGCTTTCCTTGCTTACTCATTTGAATGTGTTTGCAACCTTTTTATTTTATATTTCAAAATGGACTTCAGTATTCAGATGAAAAATGAGACAGTTAGGTCTTTTATTTTCCTAGTATATAACAATATGTGCAAAAATATTTGTGGAAGGAAAAAAGTATAATGAGAATTTCTATGAGTCCCTACCTTCTATAAATAGGCAAAGGTATAAATATGCATCCTTGAAATATTTTTGCTGTCATCGTGGAAGCTCTTTGGGTGTAGCAGTCACCCAGATACACAGCAAAAAGCATACTGACAATACCAGGGAAATTTTTGTGAAAACTTTAGCAATTATTCATACCCCTGAAGAAAACTGTGTCAGTAATTAAATAAGTGAATTAATAATCACAAATATGTATGAAAAAGCATTTGATAAGCTCCAGCCTTAATATAATTTAGATGCATATATAATTTGGCTGACTGTTCTTTTAAGATTTTTTTGTAGAAAGGGGAGGAAACAATGCCATTTTTCCAGTGAATGTAATTTAATGTTGTTTTAATGAAGAGTTGAACTATTTTCTTAAAAATGTATTCATAGTTCCCAGTGTTGGTTTTGGTGTGCTGTTCATAGACTCTGCTCTTCTCTTGAGCAGAACCCATCACCGCCATCACCCCTTATCAGTATTTTGTTTCATTAAATGTTCGGTTTACTGTATGCTGATGTGAGATGCACAGTACTCTAAATAATAGATCTTTCTTATTACAAACTGCTGGTGTGGGGTAACAGCACATGGGAAGGGGACAAACGGTTTCATAATATTCTGCAAAGGAGATGAAATCCCCTAACACATACCCACTTTTTGCCCATAGCGTGTCTATATTGTGGTGAAAGATGTAGCGGCAAACCCCTTACAATGTACGTTGATAAGCTCCAAGCTAGCTTGTATGGATAACAGCAGCATTTTAAGCAGTACAGCACAGACTCCAGCACCAAGTTCAAGGCAAGAGCATTCATCTAGCTTCTAAAGTGGGATGGGGGTGGTGTGATTACCAATATAAGGTGTTGGTCATGGTTGGTGATCCATAATGTCTGGGTCAAGTCAAAGATCTGTCTAACCTCTCTCAGACAGCAGAAAAAAAATGGAGCTTGTATTAAGGCAAAGAAAAACATATAGTCATACTCCCCTTAACTTAACCTATGATCTTCTACCATCCACTGGTTTAACTCATTTATGATTTAGGAGTCACATCCAAAGAATCATGTGTTATAGATCTTGGGTTTAATAAATACACCTTCCATTAATTTCCAGGTGTATCATATTAAAAAAAAAAAAATTCAATTTGTTTCAGACTTTCCTCGTGATTATTGTTTTTTATATTCTTAGTTCTTTTGTCAGAAGTAATAATGAATTGTGGTTCTTTAGTTACCTTGCCCAAGACATTAATTATTTTACAGATCCTCATTACATCTTTTTTCCATAGCTTCTTCTGCAGGTGAAAAATCTTGTTTGTCTTTCATTGTGTTATTCCATATCCTTTTATAATTCTTTTTCTTTCTTCATTTTTTCTTCCCACTGTTTGGAGTGTTTTGGGGTAAGGTCTGTTTCCAAAATAATATGACTAGAGGCCACGAGAGTATTCAGAGTATGAACTAACAAAAAATTAATGAGGTTACTTTTTTTTTACTGTTTTTCCTTAATAATTCCTCATAGTGTTTTTGCTTTTTTACCTTCTACAGAACAGTGAACTGATGTTTCCGGAGATCCCAAGCTCTCTTTGAAAGTGCTAGTAGATAATAGAGTCCAAAACTGCGTAAAGAATATTTTTTGTGTATGCCTTCCTTTTTTTTTTGTTGGCATCTAATCTCTACTGACATTCTGCCATGTGATTGGTCACTAGCATGTGGGTTCCTCTGCAATGCTTTTTAGACAATGTTAATTTGACTATCATAAATAACTCTATCTCAGCAAACCCTGTTGCCTCAGTTTTTTTCCTTCCTTTCCACATATTTTTTGACTATGCTGAAGGGCATAGATGCCAGTGTAGAGTCTCATGGCACACCCTGGAAACCTTCCTTTCACAGTCTTTATTTTCTATCTTTGCATAGTCTTGTGTCTTCCCTTTTATTCCATAACAGCTTGCTTTCTTTAGAAGCCAATGGTAAGGGACCCTGGGTAGAACCCCTAGAAATTTAAGTACATTGTGTCATGTGGTTCAAGCTTACTCAAATACTGGCTCATGCCTTCAAAAACTTCAAGCAGATCTTTAAGGCATGGATTTCTTACAAAAGCTGCATCGAGTCTTCTCTATCATTAGGTTTCACTGCAGTTTTTAAGAATTTGCAAATGCTTTCTGTTTAGAGTTCTCTAGCACATGTTTAAAACCAAGGATATTTTGTATCTTTTATCCTTCTGGATTTATGTAAGGTGTAGTCTACATGTCACCAGTAATAGTTCAGATATTTAATACCTGAGTTCCTTTAAGACTCTTGTGTAAATGTCATGTGGTCCTGATGGCTTCTACTGTTTTTACCACCCTCTGGAAGGGTCCTTGATATTGATATTTTATGGAAAAAAAATTCTCTTTAGTTATTTTCTTCAAAGAAGTTGCTTCTCAGTGGACACCTTGTTATCTAGCTAACATAAAATTAGTTCTGTGTTCCCAAGACATTTAAGACCCGTGTATTAAATGCACTCTATTTCTGCATTCTCTTCTGAAAATTTCATATTTCATTAGCCAGAATACTAACACTGAATATATAACTGTAAAATACTAATAGAAAATCCAAATTCACTCTCAGGTGTGACATTTTTCAACAGAAAATCCTTCAGTTATTCTAGAATTCAAATCTCTGAAAAAAAAAAAAAAAACCTAAACATTTTCCCCATACACCTCAACTTTATTATTCACAGAACAAATCTCAGCTTTTTCAGGTCTAGGAATGAGTTGTTGGGGGAGGGAACATAATTTTTGGATAGCTGATACACAAAAGGTCAGTGGAGACCTTGGGTATTTATGTGAAGGTAGCAGGATGCCAGCCATCAAAATTCCTGGTTTCAACCTTGAACCATTCCACTAGTGCTTATAGTCTGTGCTATGGAATGAAAAGAGATTGACGTTTTTGATTAGTAGAAGAAATTTAATTTAAGAACTCAGAATAAGAAATAGAAATTCTTTCCGTTATTGCAAAAGCAACAGATGCTTTACAGTAAGCTGATGATGTTAAGCATGGTCTAGCCGTGCTTTAGCTCAGTGTCTCACAGCCATTTTGAATGGAGTGACTCGGTCTGTTTGGATTTGGAAAGAAAACCACCTTGTGTCATGCTACTTCTGTTTTTCACTTAAACCCAAGTGTGTGTGAATCTCGGGACTATTATTTTTTATCTTCTTGGCAATTGTTTCATGGGTTTTCATTTAAGCTGGTGGCAGTTTGTAGACCAAAGGATGAGAAACATCAGTCCAGTTTATAAAAAGTGACACCAAGCTGCAGCATAAATTTTTGCAATTATCACAGTCCTGATGTTTCTTTTCCAAGATGGGCAAAGTGAGCGTGGTGCTGCCACTTTAGATGTCAAGGTTCTTTTTCCAGACCTGCCTGAATTAATATCATCCAACGTCATAGTTACAGGAAGAAATGATAGATTATGTTGTCATCTGTACTATATCATCTCATTTGTATAATGACTTCCCTATCAGTGCAGGAGTAGAATGAGGTACTACATAACCAAAGGGGAACCTGGATAGCTGGGAGAATTCCTAGGGAGGGTGCAGATGCTGCCACCACTTCAAATCCTAGGTGAGAGTGGAGTAAGGATCAATATTGTCTTCCACATATTATTTCCTCATTAGTGTGAAGTTGTCACTCCAGCCAAAAGATCAAAGCAGATTGCTAGTGCATGATCAAGGATTATATAGTTGAGGCAGTTTTCTGCCTTGTCCCATTCCCTTTGCATGCATCAGATGATGCCAAAAGAGCAAGATAGCACCTAACCCCTGTCTTTGGAGGATCTCCAGGCAGAGGTGGAGCTAGTTACCTAGCTGTGATGTCTGTCTCCTCACCTAAGGCAGGGCGCAGGTGACAGTGATATTTGCTGTCAGTTGCTGGGAGGGGTGTGATCGTGGTTTGAGCCCAGAGGGCAATTGAGCACCAAGCACCCCTTCACCCCCAGTTCTGGGAAGGACAAAATGAATCAAACATCTCAGGAATGGAGTTAAGGACAGAGAGCGGTTGCTCACCCATTAATGGTCACTCACACACACGCACACACACTCACTCTCACTCTCACTCTCTCTTCTTCCCTGGCTCAGTGTTGTTCCTAATATCTCTACCTCCTTTCCCAGGGGCACAGGGACAGGGGATGGGGGGGTGCAGTCAGTCCACTGCTTCTTCCTCCAAGGTGTGGGGGAAGCAGTGGACTGACTGCTTCCTCCACACTGCACCTCCAAGGTGCACTCCTCTGCATTCTTCGCCCTGCTCCACATGGGGTCCCTCTCACAGAGACAGTCCTCCACAAACTCTCTCTGCCATGAGTCCCCTCCATGGGATGCATTCCTCTCGAGATGCTCCAGTGCGGGTAACCTCCATGTGTTTCTGTCCTCCCAGTGCTGATCTACAACACTGGGGGCTTCTTCTTCCCATAGGGTCTTGGGGGTCTTCCACAGGCTGCAGGTAAATCTCTGCTCCTCTGGTGACCTCCATGCGTGGCAGGAGGATGCTGTCTCACCATGGGATACAGGGGTCTCTCTGCTCTGGCGCAGCTCCTCCCCTTCCACCTCCTTCCTTCCACTGACCTCAGTGTTCACATCAGTGTCCTTGTAAGTCGTCCTCAAAGTCCCAACCCCCTCTCAGGTTTCCTTTCTTAAGTATGTTATCACAGAGGCACAACCGCTGTTGATAATTGGCTTGACCTTGGCCAGAGGTGGGTCTGACTTGGAGCCAGCGGAGTTTTTGAGAAGCTTCTTGCGAGGTCCACCACTGTAGCCCCCTCCCCTGCTACCAAAAACCCCACCACACAAACCCAGCACAGGCAGGCTGCTGCTTGTTGATTAGTTCATGGGCTTTTCTCAATGTTTCCTGTGCTGCCATACACGCAGCTGAGCTTTCATTGAGTTCCTGCTTGCTGTTGCTTAGAATTTCAGGGAGGCAATGTAACAGGAACAGCTCTTCTCTTCCTCACCCCACAATGTACTAATAGTCAATTACAGGGATAGGGGAAATGAGGGAAGTGAGATCTGTGGGGCCAAACGCTCCCAGTTTGGACTGAGCTATTGCTGTCCCCTCACAGCTATGCTCCAGGGCCACGGTGCAGAGATTGCCTCCCACCCATTTATTACACACCACTAATTTAAATTACTCTTGTATGCTAGGCTGTTAATGCTTCTTTACGCAGAGAGGAATCCAAAATAAGCAGTACATTATTACTTACTCATAGATCCATATAGGAAAAATTCAGAGAGCTATGCAGATCTTTATTTATATGTGATAATCTATATCATACGTACTCACAGATATGCAAATTGCAGCTTTACATTAGAAATTCACAGGAAAGCCTCAGGCTGATGTTAATTCCATCATTTAAATAAAGTATTTCCCATTGTTAGAGGGGCCTTAGAGTGCTTCTGTGGTCTTTCTATTTACATAGTGATTTTCTCAGTTGAACCAAATGTATAGTGATACAGGCTAGTGATACTCTTACCAGTTATATATTGAATTATTCATCATTATGGGAGATTTCAACCAATACTGATTAATTGTTTCTCTTCTAAATACCGTTTTTGTTATAAAGCTTCCACTAATTCTCTTCTCTTGCCATTATATATGATTTCTATCTGTTATCTGAGTTGGTTTTCAATCTGGTATTTAAAAAGTACCAGAACTGTCTAGAGGCTATTCAGTGAAACAGACTTTGGAAAGATATACTGTCAAGGGCAGAGTATTGAACAAGGCAGTAAGAGAGAAAAGAAAAACCCAGACAACATAATGATTCAGTTACAGTGATTACACTTGTAGTATGCATTACTTTCCTGGAGAAATGGATGGATGGCCCACTTCCAGAATAAAAATAGACAGTTCTGATTCTGCATCCCCCACAACCTTTTACCAATGTCTCTCATGTTAAGGCATATGATTTTTTTTCAGGTTCTTTTAAAGAATAGGTAGTGAAAGAGGTACTGAGGATCTTTCATTTGTGCTTGAGGCTGTTGATCCAAAATTAAGAAAAAGATTTATCTATATGATCATGTGACCCACGTCAGGGTGTAACTTTTGACTTCTAGACCAGCGGGACTGGGATGCTGTTCACATTATTGTTGTTCAAGCCAGGCACTGTCTGGTGGACTGGTCATGTCCTCAAGGTGTATCAGTTGTCCTCATGGCCTGGCTCAGTATTTATCCCCTATGCCCTTACATTTACTCACCCACAAATCTGTCTAGAGTGCCCTGTTTCATACATAGCATATGACCACATGGAGAGGTTTCAAATTAGGAAACCATGGGTGAAACATGTTGGCAGCCTTCTTGGAGGCAACCTACTATCTTCTGAATCTACCAATTGCTTGCCATTTCTTCTGTCCCTACCTCTGCTGCTTACACTTGAGAAGGCATAGAAGCAGCTCTATGCAAGTGTCCACTACGTGCATAGATGTCACCATCCTGGGGGCGTTGGTGCTTCAGAATTTAAGAGGAAATTGTTGCCAAAGATATGAGCCAATATTACAGATCTAGGGTATTAGCCAGTGATGTTGTCAAGGCTAGGACTTTGAGTAATCATCCCTTTGTTGAGAGTACAGAGATGACCATGTGTTAGTGTGGCCATTTTGTATTCTGAGATGACTAGTAGCAGATCTGGAACTTGGGAATGAGAGAGTAATATCTGAGGCCCTCTGTTGTTACCACCAGCCCCTTGAGCCTTAAAATCCACCAGTAGGAGGTAGGCAGCCAGTTAGGGGTAAGGAAGTCTGCTGCAGTTATGATCGTGTAGAGGTCTCCAAAGCCTTTGCAGTGATTATATACCTACATTTGACCTGTCTCACAGGTCATGAGGGCCTTCAGTCTTTATGGATTGTACAACTGATGAGATTCATATTATTGTATGACGCTTTCATCCCTTACCATGGTTTCTGTACTTGTAAAAGACACAAGGGCCACCACTCTGTAATTCTGAGGCCTTGGTAGTGGAAAATTCATTAATACAGTACTATATTATGCTGTGTGCATAAGTCCTTGATTTTTCACCAGAATCAGGCCCTTTTCCCAAAGTGATACTAGTTTGTGTTGATTCAGTAGGCTGACACTGTGTGCCGTAAGTCTGTCTGTAAGGAGCAGATCCCATAACAAATTGTCCTTTCAACCCTACTGTTTCCTCTTGAAAGGAAATGGTTGTCTTGCACTCAGCTTGAATCTGGGCACAGAGTAAGAGTTGTGCAGCAAGGACGACTGGGATCCTGTAGTCGAACAGGGGCTGAGCAACACTGACAGTGCAGACACAGACACATCCCAAGATCTGGGAAAACAGCAGACTAAACTGTTTAGCCATACCTCCAATTGTCACTCACATCTACTTTCATAAAGGTGTAGATACATCCAGATGTATCTGTGATTCTAATTTCAGTGTCTAAGCCCATTCTTCAGGAGAATTCACCACCCTGGATGATGAGAAGATTAAAAGTTTGTTAAAATGTTAGGACAGCATTTTACTGGGATTCTGAGACACCTTGTTTCTCTGTTATAGGTCTGATTTCTGATGTACATGTTAAAACTCAGTTCTCATACATCTGTAACAAACACTCCTCTAAGTTTGTGTTGTTTTTTTTTTCCTGCCATACCTCCTGTTTGTTTACATCTCTATATATGTAAAATATTGTTAAGTGTGAGTGATAGTCCACAGATATAAATGAAAACACATGTAGGAGAGAGGCAATATGCAATTATTGAACCTGTTGTTTTTTCCCCTAAATTCTCTCTTCATTCCCCCTTGAAGCTGGAAAGTCTGTTAATGTGATGATATCCAAAAAGAATCAGAAAAGAAGTAGTAGAAGTAGTGGTACTTCATGAAATAGTTAACCTTCTAAAGCTACAGAAGACTAATCAGTAGTATTAAAAATTGTTACTGACTACAAATGTAAGAAATAATAATGTCATATAATGGAAGAAACTTGGGTTTTTTTGTAGATGTTATCTGATTTTGGGGAGCTTCATTTAAGACCACTCAGTTTGAAGGCTCTGAAGTCAAACACCCATTCTGAAAAAGGTGAGTGACACAAGAATATACAAAAGTAAATGTAAATATGAATTTATGCAGGGACACTCAGTTTGCATGTGATCCTCAGTACCGAATTTGAATTACTGATCTGCTTTATTATCTAGATTTCATTTAATGCAGACAAGGAAAACATTTGGATTAAAATGTGTTCTATTTTATGCTTTTAGAATATGATGCTAGTGTTTTTGACAAAGAGGTGGCTGAAGATGGTTTATGTAAGAATTAATTTTTTGTTTAAGAATAGACATTCTCTTTTCTTAGAGGTTTCATTTTATAGAGCAATTTTAGAACACATCACACATTCTTTTCTGATTTTGGTCAATAAAGTTATCATGTAATTATCATCAACTAGTATTTAATAATTAATTCATACCTCTAGGGCTGTCTCTGGACAAAGTATGATATCTCATCTGAAAGCAGTGGCTGAATTTGTCAGTGAGGTACAGGGGCAGATAATCAGTGTCATCATGAATAATAGAACTTTCATAATTTTTGCTACATTTAGAAACCATTTCTATCCTAGTAACATGGCCAAAGTGCCTGCAGCTCAGGACTTCATTGTACTTTTTG
Organism: Athene noctua; assembly: GCF_965140245.1. Lineage (NCBI taxonomy): Eukaryota > Metazoa > Chordata > Aves > Strigiformes > Strigidae > Athene > Athene noctua. The sequence continues at coordinate 70,402,550 of NC_134038.1, read as the reverse complement.
CGTAGTCTCTGAAATTCATAGTAAAAATCTAGCTTTGCTCAGAGTGTTTAAAACAGAAGTAACACAGCTGTGGACAGCTTGGACAGAACTGACCTCGGACACTATCAAATGAGGTGAGCAAGTTTCTGCATTTGCAGTCATCTGAGGGGTGAACTTGGGTGCAGGTAATTGCACATCGGCAGAGGCATCTTGCAATGGTCAGAGCAATCTCACTACCACACCAAAATTCCCAGGTAATAGCGTAGCATGCAGCAGCTGCACAGCAGAGGAGGATAAAACCATTTTCAGTGGTCTCACTTTATACATGGTCATATCCAGCAGTGAGGCTAATCTAGGCTTTCACCCACAGCTGCATACTTTGGTGTGGGGTGCAGCAGTTCCATCGGGAAGCTGACCAAGGATGCATGGGGTACTGTGTGAAGCTAAATGATGTTGATGTCTTCACTGTCACATTCCCTGCTGTCAAAGGCCCTTCTAGGGAGAAGAGCTTGGTTCTAGCTGTACTACTTTCCCATAGTCTACTGCAAGGTATTTTTTGGTAATTTGGCATTCTGAAGAGAAGTGTACTGCACATGGAAACATGGCCTCCACTGACCAACATGGCTGAAATGGCCTGCATTTTATTTTAGGACAATTAGCTCATGCAGAACCGAAGATTTATATAGATGATCAGACTGCTCAAAGGCATGGCAGAAGAATATGGGACATATCAGGGACTCCACTTTGAAGGGCAGATGGCAGTAAGAGGAGAGCAGAAATACAAGAGGTGTCATGCACAGATATTGGAGATTTTACTGTTAAGCTTAAGAAGTGCCTTCTTGTGCCCTCTTGTGTCTGGACTTTGAACTTTACCCTCCACAAATAAACCACCTGGTCTTGTGGGAATCTCACAGATACTGGAGAGGGAGAAAGGCAAAGGGGAGGCTACATTGATATATTTTTTCTGGTGCCAAGGTGGAAATTATGAGCTTGTTCAGCTCTCAGGAAAAGGGGACATTTAGAGAGGGATAAACGGGGCTTTCATGTCTTGTGTGACTATGGACCTTCTACTCTGTGAGTGCCTGGGCCTGCCTGTGGTGTTAGATAAGACAGCTCAATTTATGCTTATGACAGCTCAAAGCTTGTATTCCAAGTTGAAGCTGCCCCTCATATGTGTGTAGATGGCATAAAATATCTGTCCTTTGTCATATACTCCTGGATATTATAAATAGTGAAACTGGATGACCCATGGGCAGTCATCACATTTACACAGAGTGGTCATGGCACAGTAAACTTCACTGACTCTCCTATCCAACGTCCGATGTATCTATCTCAGAGGTCCCTCCTGTGTGGTTCATTTGGCCACCTGAATTAACCTTTCACCTTGACTGTGTAGGAGTTTTTAACCTTATTACAGAGCAGCTGTGGTCCTTGATTGTTTGAAACAACTATGTGATTCAGGGTAGTAGATAGCATTTCATGTTCCCTGTGACAGGAACTGGAATCCTGACTTTTTGGAGACCAGTGTATCCTGAAGAAAGAAGTTGATCTGTTCCCTTCAGCAGGCTCTGAGGTGTAGACGAAATGGGTGCCAAAAAAATCAGTAGGACAGCTAGTTGTGGTGTCCACCATTCTCCTGGGGTGTAAGACAGTCACCCTTCCAATGGTTATAAGATCGATGTGAGGGGCATGTGAATCCTGTCAATTGTGTTTCTGCAGCTGGAAAATTCACGCTGAGTGAAGGTCCACATGACATTGAGAGGTGTCATCATGATTGAGGACTGTACAGGAGCAAAGTATCTTCAGCGAGGCACAGCAAACCTCAGCCACAGTGTATTTCTGGTAGACTTACCTACCTTAGATTGGTTGTTGGTTGAGGTTGAGATCACATGTGCCAAAAGATTCAATTTTCAGATTGGTGTGGCTGTAGAAGGCATTATGCTGGTTCTGAAGGAAGGTATAAACTTCAAAGCAAAGGCCTTAGAATTCTATAACTCCAACTCCACTGTGAGTCACTTCATGTCTTATGGACAAAGCAGTGCCTTCATTGCGGTTAATCTCCGTCACTCAAAACCCCTTTGTGGCAGGAACTACCATTGCTTGGACTATGGTCATGCCTCAAGGCACCATGAGAGGGTGAAAGTATCAGTAAAGGTCTTGATGAGCATCTGCTCAGTTTCCTGTCAGGCTAGGGCAATTTGCAGACCAGTGCACACCATGTGTCCTAGCTCACTCCATAACAAAGGCAAGGATCAGGTTATCTGTTAAGACTGCATGCTCCTTATTTCCATGCGTGGCAGAAGGGATCTTTATAGGGAAGAAAGACTTGTAAGCCTAGTCCGTGTTTGATCTCTCTTCTGCAAACAGTGATTACTTCCACCACATTTAAGTGGAAACATTTTAAAATTTCATTGTTTAGATATTCTTAAAAATGAAAACAATATGAAACACAATAATCATTAATATGCATTTCCAAACAGAGTCTGCACCTTCCTTTGTATCTGAAGAGTGCCTGTCACATGGTAAATTCCAATAATAGCCACAAACTTAATGAGAACCACAACATTAATAATGACAAAATTCAAAGGACAGAAATTGAAAAATGACAGAAAACACTAGTAACTTGCTAGTTTCTTCATATATCTGTGGTTTGGATTTGTATTTTGATTCATGTTTAGCTTTAAAATTGAAATAATGTTTTTTTATGGGTCACGTTTATACTTTGTTTTCCTTTAATGATATTTAATAATGTATGTTATTAATCTAATTGGCAATGATGGCTACTTTGGAGCCATGAAGGTGCTGTTTGTCAAACTTTTTAAATCATGATTACATATTGCAGCAGTGGAGATTTCAGATATTTAAATATTGGTTTGTTTGTTTATCTTCATATCAATTAAAGGAAGTCCACTGATCGCTCTTTGTAAAAGAAAAAAAAGATTCTTGAAAAATTATTTTTTACCAAATCCCAGGTAAAGAAGATCAGGACTTATAAATAATGTTCAGAGCTTCTTATCCTTTTTTGAAATAGATTCTATGATCTGTGGAAGGACATAAACTACAAACCACATACCATTTCTTCAAACTCTTTTTTTTTTTGTGCAGCTTAGGGAGATATCCTAACAAGAAACATGTACTTTATCAGCTCATTTACTGGACTGCTCCTCAGTCCAGTATGAGCATATGTGAATAGTATGGCCATAGCTGCCTCTAAAATAATTCTCGAAAGTAAAGAAAAATGTTTCTGAATTGACCCTAGCCTCTTAGGGAAAACAGAGACAGGCTGTGATAGCCACTAAGTATTTAAAAACAGTCAATAAATTAACAGAAACTAAAGGAACTCTCAAAGCTATTAGTTAAATTTTAATCTCTAACATATTTTATAAATACGTGGGATCTAAGGGCTAGAAAGAGTCATTAGATCATATAGCTTTATTTCCTGAGCTCAGTGATTTATGTTTGACGAAATTGTATCTTCCAGGCAGACTTCCAGGCAATGCTTTGGATGTATTAAGTAGTGGAGAATCCACCACTTCCCTTGGTAGTCCGTGTCACTGTGAAAGTGTGTACATTAGTATTAATATAAATTTGTCTTCTTCAGCGCTTGGCTGTTGATTCCCTTTGTGCTTTCTTTACTAGGTAAGAGAGCACTTCAGCGCACAGTAGTTTTTCTCTGGAAGGATACTTGTACAATTATAATTAAGTCACCTTGATCTTTTTTTTCCTTTTCTTTCTTCTGGTTATCTAAACAGCTTGATTTCCTTTAATGTCTCACCACATGGCAATTTCTATAGCATGTGGATCATTTCTATGTCTACTTTCTGTACCCTCTCCATTTTTTTCCACATCCTTTCAAAAGGAGGCACATGAAAACAGTTTCCAGTGATTCAGCACCACTTTGGTGAAGCTGTTTACAGAATTAAAGTAGACTTCTGGCTCTTTAGGTGTCACTGGTAAGCACACCACCACCACCACCACCACCACCCACCACCCGCCCCTTTATATGCCTTTTACCATTTCATTTTACTGGTAGTTCATGTTTGCTTGCTTCTCAACCCAGAACCCAAGATGCTTCTCAGAATTGTTCCTCAATAGAATATGATGCCTCATTCCAGAGATTTAACTTCCATGTCTTACTCCTAAGACTCCTAACAGTACATATATCTTTCATTGTGCTGCTTCAAAGGAAATTTGGGTTGAGTAACCAAATTCTATAGGACTCTTCTCTTGAGAGATATCACTTATGCTGTCCCATTTGTAATATGTTTTTATTTGCTATGTGGTGTAACATTAAGACAATGTTAATTATTTTGTGTCTATGTTGTCTTCAAACCTTATTTAAAAATGCTTTCTCTAGTTTTTCAAGATTATACTTGTTGAATATGAGGAAGGGAAAGGGAGGCTACAGACTGAGGAGACTTCTTCAGTGGTGCACCTTGAAGAGGAACAAGACTTACAGCGCTCTTCCAGCTGTCTGGCATTTGTGTGCATTCATAACATATCTATTCCAATCCACTCACTTTCAGAATTAGTGGTGACAAATGCACTGTCACACAATTAACATATGTCAGCTCCTTTCTTTCAGTCAGCATGCAGCAATGTGCCAAATGGTTCCACACTCAGTCTCAAGATATGACTACCCTGTGTCTTAAACACAAAAAAAGAAATTAATGTGAAATCTCCATTCAAGCCTATTTGGAAGTAAAAGCTGTTAGTGTTTTGTGGAGAAAAAATTAAACCAAACCAAAACCATCAAACTTAGAGCATCTTAACATCTGTTTTACAAAGTGGCATACCACATAACGAAAGACTTACTTACCTTGCTGCATGTCCAGATGTAAATGTTCTATTTTAACCAGTGGATTCAACATTTCATGTACAGAGGACTTATTTCTGAGGCTTATTTAAGGCTGAAAATACTCTATCCTCTAAAAGTCCAGATTTCAGTGAGCAGTGGAAATTGTTCAAGACCACAAGACAGCAGTAAGAAGAGAAATAGACTGTTAAGAAAATGGTGTCACTTGTTATATTCAATACTAAAGTGGTTTCTCTAAGAAAAAAAGATCTCTCTTACACCCCTTCCTCCACTAAAAATGAAAAAATGGTAGAAACAACCCTGCTTAAGACTAAGAAATTGGTCTGGAATACAGTATATACTTCAGAAGGAAAATACTGATCTACTGAGGTGAGCTGGATAATATATCATTTACATGTTAAGAGTCAAGTTCTCTTTACTTTTGCAACAATGCAAATCAGTAATAAACCTCGTGAGGTCACTAGACTAGCTTTAGGTGCATATGTGTATAATGGAGAGTGGAATTTTGATTCAACCATGGCTAGATTAAAGTAAATATTATCCTCCTGACAGAATTGCCAGCATGATAAAATAACAAAATTAATAAATAATAAATCCCAACAATATTCTCTTTAAGATAAAAATGAGAAGGAGTAAAACAGTGTGTGAAAATAACTGGCTCATTCATCTTAGGTTGATCTATAAGCCATGGCATTTACTGATCTCTACCACACTGTGCATTCTCAAAGACAGAAGTAGGCAGTCAGATGCATTCCAACTCTTTTCTGTTTTTTTTTGTTTTTTTTTTTTTTTCTTTCCAGATTTGTTTGGGTTTTTTTTTTCCCCTGCTCAGAGAAACATGAGAGCAGAAACATTTTGTCTGCATTATGATACAGATGCCTTTCATAGGACAAGAAAGGGAAATTTTCCTGATCATCCATTTTTGATTTCTGAGCCATTTCCCATCCTACTAAATTGCTTAATACTCCCTGTAGCTGGACCTGTGACCTGGAATCTTTATGCAAGATTAATGGGAAAGCAAATGGGAATTAGTATCTGGGCGGGTTGCTGCACAGCTCTTGCTTTTATCTAGCACTCCACCTGTTTTTGGTTTTTTTTTTTTTTTTTTTTTTTTTTTACAATTATGCTTTCATTAGTTTCTGAAGCCAGCGATCCTAAAAGACCTTCCCAATTCTTCTCTCTATCTTCCCTCCCCCCTGTCCTCAATTCTTTCCATCTCCTATCCCAAAATTATCAAATTCACTCTGCTTGTAACTGACATGCTGACAGGAAATTATTACACGTCATTACACTTCTTAAAACACAATTTACCCAGCCTTTGCAAATTATTCTTCAGCAAGTGTGAGGGGGTAATGGAAACTGTCTATTCCACTTACAGTTGTCACTCATGCTTTCTTCTGTACAATGAACAATTTATGTTTTCTCTCTCTCCAAAAAAGGGCTGTGCTCGAAATATGTAAAAGCAACTTATTATGGAATAGGAAAATAAACCTCCTGTTTGAGTTCCCTTACTCTGCCTTATTACAGAGCAGATCCATTTTCTATCGTAACCTCATTAGTCCTCATGCAAGCACAGTACAGGCTGATGTTTATTTAGTAGGAGCAGACCTTCTTCTGACTTCTGGCCTACCAATTGCACTTGACAGTGCTGTAAAAGAAAAGCGATCTTGTGTGACTGTAGTACCCAAAACTGATAATCCACAATCATAATAGTCCTATTCCCTGCCTGACACTTTTATTCTTCTTCACAGATAGATACTGCAAAAGGGTGTCTGTGGTATTTTTTTTCCCTGTTGCTGCACCTTGGTTTTGGTTTGCACTTCTTTGTCTTTTGGTTTTGTCTTATATAAATCCAAACTACCATATCTTAAAGTGAACGGGTTGTGCTTATTTAAAAGACTGTGAAACAAAACAAAACAAAAAAAAATTGTGTCATGCTCTCCCCCTCAACTTGATCATATTGATTAGCTTTCAGGCATTCCTCTGTCAGACTCATTCTGCCTCAATGGGAGAAGGATGATGAATTGTCTGACTACTAGAGGCAGGGAGAAAGAAATGCTAAGCTTGGGTCTGGGAATTGGCTAAGTACTTCTGCGGAGCCTCCGCCTCTCAATTGCTCTCAGCAACTTGGCCTCCTTGATTTATAAACTGGAGTGGTGATTAATGATCTTTTAAGTGGACAAGGCAGGCCAAATCTGCACAAATCAGGCCACTCAAACATGACTACTACTTGTAGGAGAAGAATAACAGCCTTTACATAAAGGTAATTGAGACAGCTTCAGAGGATCTGGTAGTCTGCTTTAGCAGAAATAAATCAGCCACACAGGCCATCTATTTTTGAAATCAGTCCTTCTCATCAAACCTCCTCAGGTCAGCACATGGAGTTGGGAATGTGGTGGGTTAGCAGATGTACTTCAGGACAGAAACAAGGCAGATCAAGCAGCCCTGTACTCAGAGAGGAAAGAGCATCCCACCTGGGCATCCCACTGCAGCTTCTCTGTGTCAGCGCTGAGTATGATCCCACCTTTGTCTGTCCCTCCGTGTTGGACAAACGGGGTCTGCCCGTGGGTTAGAGGCTTGATTCCCCCTTTCATTCCTTGTCCCATAGCTGTCTTGACACAACCTTCGCCTGAGCTGCCTGTGACTAACTGCCTGTCAGCGTGTACTTCCTTCAATGGCTTGTGGCCATATCTGCTGTGCTTCAGGGCTGAATCAGGCTCCGTACTTCCTAGGGGGCAATGAGCTCAAAATGTTTTAACCAAGGCTCAAAACCTGGGGGCCTCATCTTCTCCTGGATACACAATGGTGATTAATTTAAACAGACAGAAACACTGACAGTAAATGCTCAGTGAGCAGCAGCTTGTGTGAGCCTTCCCTTTCCTCCAAAATTCGGCTCCTCAGGCAAGCACTTAGTTTGCCTATCCTTAGGGCCAGCCCTGCAGACAAGTGCTCTCCTTTAAAGGGACTAGTGAACTTGAAAGCCATGGTAGTGTCTGCAGCCCAAGACAAAAGTCTTTTCATACTGTGCTTGTAAAATGGAGAACAGAAATCATGGGGCATAATGAATATTTATCAAGGAAATTATACCTGGAATCAGGAAATCTGACAAGCGGTAAATAAAGGGGATGGCTAGAGCCATTGAGCGGGATGTGGCAGCAAGATCAATAATAGAAAGGTAACTTGTGGTCAGAAAGGAGCACATGCTCTTCCCTAGAGGGAGATTCCAAAACGGTTTCAATCTGGTGTCCCCTCTGGGGAAAACTCCCCTCTATCTGAGACAGGGGTGGGGGGAATCACAACCCTAATTTCTGAAACTCAGTTATAACAAACAGACCCATTTTCTATGAGGTTGGTAATATCTTTTCCAATAGCCTTCCCCAAACAGAGGAGTTGCAACTAAAGTAATGAATTATCCCCAGACTCAGGCTATCTATGGATAACAAACATCATTAGTCTGTTTCCGTGAGTGCTATGACTGTGGGCTTCTATAAAACCAATCCCAAATTGCAGTTTCTCACAAGAGGACTGGAGAGGTTAAAAACCACAGCACTACAAGATCCTCTCTAGAGGACTTTTCGTGTCTGTCCTGCCATTACTAAAATGTTGCTTTTAATAGAAGGGGTGTGGGAATCACAAGACTCACAGCTCTGCACCCTGTTATCTCCTTGAAGGTGACTTCACTGTGTTGCTGCATTTCAGTTTGTTCCTGTAAAACCTGTATAGAATAATATCTGACTCACAGAGGTGTTGTGAAAACAAGTTTAAAATATTTGGAGACCATTAGATGCAAGAGCACAGGATTATATACACAAATATACATAGACACATATATACACACACACACATATTCTCAGACACTCCAAGTATCTCCTCTGAAGTACTTGAACTTGTTCTTCTGACAGCAGCTGCTTTGAGGCTAGCAGCATAAGCATTATTTTTAATGTCAGCTAAAAAAAAAATGAAAAAATTGAATTATTATTACTGTTACTATTATTATTTTAAAACTGTAAGGGCAGAATCGGATGTGAAAGATAATTCGGTGCAGAGATCTTGTGCATGAGAAACTCTTATGTTTCATTCGTCCTTTCCGTGATGCCTATTCTGCTATAAATGGAAATAACAGTTTCTGATGGAAAGAATAAAAATTTTGAGTGAGGCATTCAGTATTGGGAGTTTTTTTGATTTTTTTTTTTTTTTTTCTGGCACCTTCACATCAGTATATTCTGTTTTATTATAAATACTTTTTAAAAAAAAAAAATGTGGAAAACCTTTTGAAGAGGTTTCTGCTAATAATATCCTGCTAATATTTTGTATTCTGTGGCACGCCCAGCTCCGTGTGCCAAGCAGATAGATTTTTGATAAGTCATTAATGTTTTGATTTGTACTTATTTATCTGTTCAGGTTCTTTTTACTCTTGAAATTGCCCTATTTTCATATAACCAACCAGTTTCAAAATTTATTTGTAAAAAAACAGTAGCCAACTCATATGCAATTCTCATATGCAATTGGTAGTAAAGCTTTGTGTAAAATCTCAATGCAGTTGTCCTGTTCCAGTGAATTGAGCTGGATCTTAAAATAAAACTAGAAAATGTATCTCTGTGTGTTGGTGTGGAGCTCAAATGCAATTGTTCTGTCAGGCATTGACTAATTGCTCCATGTAGGGGTCATAAGTGCCAGAAGAACTTCCATAATAACCACAAGTTTCAGGACTTGGTTGGAGCTTAGTCTGCAACAGTGGTAACTTCTATATGCAAGGGAATTATTTTACTTTTCTATGCCTGAAAAGCTCAGCTGTGTCCTACTCAGAGACCAAAAAATCTTGCAACTAGAAGCACAGGGAAGATTGAAAAATTAGTTTTAGCCCATATCGGAATGGGATGTTGATGTGAAACTAACTTCAATGACAACCAAAGCAGACTAGCCTTCTTTGGTGATGCTTTGTCTTCCAACCTGTTGCACAGCCTGTTATAAAGACTCTTCTGCCTTGATACCAACTGAAGAAAATTTTTTTCCTGAGCTGATAAGAGAATGGAGCACCCTATGGCAAGGCTTCATACAAAGAAAAGGGATAACTTTGACCTCCAAATAGCTTATGGAAATATTTTCTTACCTCTAATTTTGGCTGGGAGTTACTCATAGTAGACCTCTAATTGGAAGGTGAAGCCATATTACCTTCTCCTTCTTGGGAAAAAAAAAAAAAAAAAGACATTTTTTGTAACTCTCCTACCTTCTTTTGACAAGTTATTTTTGACCCCATTCTCATTTTCTTAAAGCCTGCTGCTCTAAGACAGGAGTCTCTCTGCTGCTGAGAGGAGATATGGAGCTGTGTATCCTGAGTGTGTGGCTGCCTTGGGCCACCCATACAGCTACTTGTGCAGGGCAGCCAAGGAAGGCTGCGGATGAGGCTAGCAGAGCCCTGCAAAGTGAACTTCATCTTCATGTGCTTGGGCTGTGTCTGCAAAGACACGGTGCCACCAGTTCAGTGCTACCCTATCCTCTTCAGTCTTCTTCAGGCACAGATTTATGTGCACTGCAAAGCAATCATGGCTAGTTTATGCCTGTTCTATGTTTAGCATCTGTCCAGAGTCATGAGAAGCGGGCACTGCCCTGAGTGGGTCCATCTTGGCAGGGGATTTGCTCTTCACCTGCTGAGGAATATGATGATACTGTAGGCATCTTCTTACAGTTTTCTTACGGAATTTATGAGGAAGGAGAAATTTTAGGCAGATTATTTATTTGCATTAAATATATGGGCGAACATGGTCAATTATTCCTTCAACAGCTGCCTGAGAAAGGGGGAAAGCAGGTTTTTTTTGTCCTACTGGAAATATCAGTTTCACAGACTTAAATAAAACATATGTGTGCAATTTGTTTGCATGCTGCATGTTTGTTTCTATGTAGGTGTGAAGAAATATATTAAATCTGACAGAATGCTGTTGGTTGAATTTTTAGAGGTTATAAATAATATTTTTCTTCATCAAAAAAATTGCAGACGGTGAGAGGTAACTCTGTTTTGAAACTATGGCAACATAATCATTAAGATGGAAGAGGATGGTTCCTTGGATATCAAAGACCTTTCTAGGCTCAATATAGACAAGTAGAAGTGGTTGCCAAAAAAACCCCAACAACAAACAAAGCCCCCAAGCAGAACAAAAAAAATCAACCCACGGTGAAAAAAACAATCTCAAAAGCCCAAAGTGTTTCAGAGAGGTTAAAATAATGAATGATATTTCTGTACATCTGCATTATATTCACAAGATGCGATAAGATAAAGAATAACGTAAAAAGCCTTTAAAATAATATTTTCAGTCAAGGTGTGTGCCTTATTTATTTCTGGCCAAATTCAGTTGTAATCCGACTAGAAGGACCCCAATCCCAATATTTAACAAATGGATAAGTAAATAAAATGGTTCCCTCAAACAATGTAGACCAGACATTATGAAAAGAAGGCTGGTAAAGGAAGTTAAAGACTGCTATGAAACATCCTAAATGTCCCACACCAATATCTATAAATTGAAATAAAGGACATATTTTTTCCTGTTGATAAACACTGTCAAAGGAAACAGCAGACAACCCTTCTCTGTCTGCCTTTCTAGAAGCTATGTATTAACTAAATCAACCTTTTAGGTTAATACAAGGGATGAAATTCAGTAGCCTTTTGTACAAAGGAACACAGATCATGCCGTGTTCACTGATCATCTGTGCTGAAACCTCAGGATTGAATGTTAGCCATTTGGCCCTAAAGGCTGTGCAATTCTGAAGCTGGAGGGCTTCTGGAGGAGGCCTGCTGGGAGACAACCTTGCAGCAATGAACTCTGTCATTGATTGTCAAGATATTTCCTCCTAAATGCCAATCCCAAAGCAGATATAGGTTTGATTTCCACCTGCAGTGCCATAGAGTTTTTATTGTTTTCATGAGTTTTATCAAAGTGGTTTGAATTCAGGCAAAAGTCTGTATTAAAACAGCTACTCTTTCATTCTTTTAAATTCTAATCCATCCCTAAACTCTTTTTTGCCTTAAATATTTCAGCTTTCACCTGAGATTTAAAATTAATATGTCTGTAAATGTTCACCTGTTCATTCAAGTTTTCGAGTTTCATGCTGGAATCTAACTTCCTCTGTTGCAATCTAATTCCAGAAATGGTATATGCAGAATTCAGTACAACACTGATTTTTTTCATATAACCAGTTCCCAGTATTGACCATTTGCAAGCTGTCCCGTCTCTCTTTCTTTCACAGCATTTTCAGTCTTATAAATACAGGGCCATTGCTATGTCTTGAAAAGCGAGTCAGCACATACAAGAACAATAACTGTATTTTATGGCACAAAATCCAACTGTTTGATACAACTGGCTTCTAGTTTTTTGCAGCCATCTATTAAGATTCCACATCTGCCCACAGACAGAATATGCTTAGAAGAACTGCTACACTGTCATGGCAAAAGTTTATTTTGCTATGGGTTGTTTCATCTCCAACCAGTTGCAATATTGATTTCTCTCAGTGGATTAATTATCAGTGGCAGTTTCAGTCTTCCTTGCAATGGGCGGAAGGAAAAATGATGTTTTTATTTCAAGGAGGTCTATTGACAATTGTGCCTGGGCTTCCCTTGGGTCCTAAAGTCAATGAAGTTAGAAGACCCATGTCATGAAAGTGCTGTGCATGAAATTATTTATTTTATCTGTAGAGGCAGTATCATGTGCATGCCATGATGACTGTTCAATTTAAAAAAATAGCTGGCTTCGTATGGGTTTTCATAATATATTGTAATTGTAAAAGCAACACTGAAATTGGACAAATATCAAATGATAACATAATATCCAAAAAGTAGCAGGAGTTATTCATACTAGCAACAAACCTATCAAAATGTTAGTTTGAATAGAGAGGCTGCATTCTTCTGCAACAGAACATTTCCAGTTAAAAGCATTATGCAGAATTTGGAAGGAAAATACAAGCTTGTGCTTTAGCCAAAAAGCTCTGCATATGTTCATAATACGTTAGGGATCTGTAAATACTAAAGCCATAATGGATTAAATATTGGATTTTATCGCTTTCTTTTCTCCACAAACCCAAAAATATACATGTATTATACACATCAGTATACCTACCTATTGGTAAATGTGTATCTTTCTATATATGTGTGTGTGTATATATATAATCTACACATACCTTTGATGGTATTGTCACAATGCACAGATTATGTATGGGTTATATACTTGTTATTAATTTAAAAATATAATTAAAATATTATTACTATTAAATAATAAAGTGTTTTTTTCTTCAAATCTTAATCCAGTTACTACATATACTAGATGTGAAAAGACTGCAAAGAGAAAAAACAGAGATAGTGTATGTAAGAATAGTGGTATACTTCTCATTGTATTGTTTTGACTTCAAATCCGCTCTCAGCTGCTCTACAAATGTCCACTGCAACGTACAAGATTACAAATTTCCACAAAATAATGTGAGATTATATAGTTGGGATACATGATCCAAAATGTTGCAAAGACAATTACATAGCCTGGATTCAGTATCTGATTCTTTTAAACTGGAGACGGTTTATTTTACTGAGATTATGTTGTAACCATGTAGGCTAATTGGTTTGCCTGTCTGGAACATGCTCCATCAGTTTTGTTACTTTCAGGACCATAGGCTTATTTTGTAGGAGTGCAACTGAGAAAGATATATTTACTCACAGAAGAGCTAATTTGATAAAGAATCAAGCATGAATACAAACCTTAGCGATAACATTCTCAGCAACACTGTTGAATTTACTCTGTAAATTTGAAAAGCTTGCAAAATGTTTCCCTCAGTTGTTTGGTCCCTCAGCCTTCTGCAGAGGTAAACAAAGAAGGAAAACATTATTTAAATATCTTCCTTATCTCCAGCACTTTACAAGATGATTATTTCTCTAATCACCACAGCCCAAGGCATCACAAAAGCCCTGGACGACATCTCATAAAGTTGAAAAATAAAACCCCTATTTAATACAAAGGGAAATGGACTGGTAGGCTGGTAATGACAGTGACTTCTGTAGTTTTTTAATAAATTGACCTTATTCTGCATCCTCCTGTCCAGTCAAAGACCCTGGACTCATTAACGATAGCTCAACGACACCATAGTTACAGCATTGTCACTTTGCAAGTTTCATATTTGCTGTATAGCGTGGCCACTAATTCCCAACAGCTGTATAAGTAGTCATATAGCTTTACTTATGTTCAACACAAACATAATGAGGTAATTTGTTGAGAATCAGCCTATAGCGGAAGCTCCAAGCAGATGGGATTTTTTTTTTGAACTAGATGTCAAATATCCTTACACTTCAGAGGAATCCATTTCTTGTTCTCTAACCAGATGCAGTGAATATTTGGAGACATGGTAGAACACCAGCTAAGAAGGGAGCCTCACTTCTAACAACATTTTGTGTAAGGGAGCTAATGACATTGTTTCCTCATTATCCCTATTCCAGTGGAAAAAATCGGTTGTTGAAAACTAGTACAAATAGAAAGTGTCTACAGTTTTTAGGCTTCCTCATGGGATGCAAAATTTCTGAAAATATTCATTGAGGACTAAAAGTAACATTTCAACTGATCTAAAAATTAAAAAATTTGGATAATGGAAAGTACAAATTGATATTTTCCATGTGCATATGTCGTTTTACAATAAATTCAAGGAAAAATACTATTAATTTAATAAACATATGTATTGCAAAAAAGTATGGAAAGCCACATAAAAAATTAATGTCAGTATGCTACAGCAAACAAAACAAAAAACAAAGAAACCACAATAAAGTTAAAAGGATGAATGAAGCAGATGTGCTTTTTCATGCTTGACCATGTCAGGACCACGGCAGCGCTGAGATTGGCTTAAGCCGTCACAGATGAAACACATCAGGAATTCCTCAAAAACCTGTAGTGTGCATGCTCATTTAGATATTACCATTCAGCATCCAGTTCCTTTCCTTGTAATTAAAATACCTGATTTGGAAATTAATCATATATTTACCACAGAAGTGGTTCAAAAAGAGGCTTCTTTGGAGGCTTCTTTGGAGTCCTAAACACAATCCACATGGCCACATGTGCTTGCTTGCTGTGCTGGCTGGAGAACAAAAATGTAGAGTTCCGGCATTGTCACTTCTCTCTCTTTATTAGAGGCATATCCTTTATCCTTGAAAGCCAGGATATAAATGCTTTTGGGATCTTTTATTTTGTTATTTATAAACTTATTTTGAGATAAGACTCAATAATTATTTTCAGATAAGGTTCCCAGAAGTCATCATTCACTGTTCAGTCCAGAGGAAGCTATATGGAGCTGCATAATTTTTAGACGTTCTTACTAGAATTGCTCACTTTCGTATGTTGTGGCACATGTATAAGTGTGCAAAATATAAAAATATAGCATCACTCTCCAAAGTACCAGGGAGAAAGTAAGGGGAGAAAGAAAACAAATTACATTTTTTACTAATGAAGAAACATGTAGATTGGCTATTATCAGCATAGTTTTATACCAACACAGAAGTTTGGTCGGAAACAAAGCATACACTGGTTACTCAAGGAAGCACCAATAAGTGTACAAACTGCAGACAGAAGTATAACAAAGTAATGGAAGGAAACTGAAAAGTATTCATTAAAAAAAACCCCTCAGCCTGGTACCTTAACCTCTGATATTAGGATTCTGTAAGACATTCTTGTGTCAAAATCAAAAAAAGCAACTATAATTTTAATATGATTATCCTAGATTGAAAAAGACAGAGAAAGGCAAAATTTTTCCAGTTATATTGAGTGGAAATTTTATATATGTATCTACCTATATATAGACATATACATATATAAAAATTATTAGTTCAGAACTTGAGCTACACTGTAATTACAGTATAATTACACTGTAGTTATGCAGATGTATCACAAAATTCAATACTTCAATACAAATGTCTGATACTTAAGCATCTAAAATAGGTGTTACAAAATATGCGAAACTATTGGTTTAAAAACTTGGGGACAAAGTTACGTGCAAACACACGCTCTCTATATATACATAAAAATACCTTTTAAAATTGAAAATATTTAAAAGCAAAGAATTTGGAGGTTTCTCAGTATTCCAGCAAGAACAAATAGAATAAAGGTCATGTACCAGCATCTTTTTAACATCTACATTTCTTTTACAGATAACATTGAGGGGCAAATGCACTGATATTGTGTGATAAATCTTAGATGTTGTTGGATGCACATGGATCTTAATGGAAACCCTTCCCTTCTCCCCTCCTCTCTCCTTCCTTTCCCTTTCCTTGCCTACCTTTCCCTTCCCCTATCCCTTTCCCCATGTATTGCCCTTCTCTATTTACTCCCGTTTCCCTTCCCCTTCCCTCAGCATTAGTCACATTTGCTGAAATTAGCCAATGAACTGGAATTCTCACAAAGAGCTGTGGCAGGTGCACCCACGCAATGAAAATAGGGCTTCTTGGCTGCCGAAGTGTAGCAGCTCCTGATTGCCTTTGCTCTCAGGGCTTCATGTTAGTTGGTGCCTTTGGCCAATAGGAGCCACTATTGACCACAGGTCAGATTCAGCCTGGATATAAATGAAATCCCCTGGGGAGCCATTCTGAGCTTGTCCCCTGGAGCAGCAGCTGCGGTCAAGGACTCTCCTTTTGAGTCGGGATGCCACCCAAGGAAACTCCTCGAGGTTCCTTGGGTCGGGACACTGCCCTGAGCAGGTCCTCGAGGTTGAGAGCCCTCACTTTTTTAGGTGAGTGATAGAGCATTTTGGGTTGTCATTAAACTCTAGGAAGTAGTGCTTTGTTCTGTGTTTTGGGTTGTCGTTAGACTCTAAGGAGTTGTTCTGTTCTCCTCTCATGGACTTTTGAACCTGTAATTTGTGGAGGGCTAGTTAATTGTGTTGACAATAAATTTTTTAATTTTGGTGGTTTCTTGTTTATTTGAGAGCCTCTGTAACAAGGGCCATGTGATGCATCCTGACCCCAAGTTGGCAGGATGAATTTCTCTCCCCTAAAGTTCCTGTATATAAAGACCAATTATGCAGATGAGGAGAATTTCACCCAAAATAAATTGCATGTTCCATCTGATTATGGGTAATAGATTATTCCAGACCTATACTGTCCTCAGGTGAAATTGAAGGATCCTTTAAACATCAAGGAGTATATTCATAACCATTATCCTCTTAACCCTTTGATGTGAAAAGATTGCTATAAAATTTACTAAATTCATCTAAAATGACTTTTGAATCTCCAATCACTTTGTTCTCAGCATTAATAATACTAGGACTAATCCTGCATGACTTGTGAGATTTAAGATGAGTAGCTAATAGCTTTTGAATCAAGGGTGCCTTTCAAGGGTGCCTCTAAGCAGTATCTAAAACTGTGCGTGTGCAATTTGTCTTATCCAAATTGGTGCATATTCAGAAAGCTATGTAACCTATATACAAACTGCATTTTCATTCAAGATGTACGTAGACCGTGATCTTCCTAACTCATATATGCAAATATAGTCTGAGGATTAACAGTGGATTTTTTACACAGAGAACAGAAAAGACCTACACATGAATACTTAGAGCTACTCCTGAAAATTTAGCTCTATTTATCCAACTAGGAACTGTGAGGGTTTGATTGCTTTTGGTCTGGTTTTGGGACCTAGGTATTTTTTGCTTTTCTCCCTGGTTCCAGCATTTTGTCACCATGGTGTTAGATTAAAGCTAACACACTGAGACTAGTATTTTCTTCCTCTGTTCTCCACCCCTCACCATTTGGCCTTTAGGTAAAAAACAGTCAGAAACTCTAGTCAGTGGGAGCAGCTGCAGACACAGCCAAAGCCTGAGCCTTTCTTTATTCAGAGACTATTTACAATTTCACCATTTTCGTGGCTCTCTACTTTGTCTGACTTCCTTCTTTCTTCATAGTCTATGCATCCAGTGTATATTCTTACCTGATTATTTTGCCCCTCTCTGTTTTAACTCCCTTCAATATTTCTTCGTCCTTTATTCTTTTCATGTATTCCAAGGTAACCTCCTAGTTCTTTCTTTGACCTCCCTCGCTCCATCCCCCAAAGATATAATGGCATATATATGCTATTTTCTGATGCTTCTACTTTCTTGTCTATTTAGAGGATAAACTTCTCAGAACAAGGACTCTCGGCTACTCTTTATGCTTGCTGTGCCTAGCACAAAAGAACCCCAAACAAAAGCTCAGTCACAAATCTTACATATGATATCTCAAAATGTTTGGGGTTTTTTTTTCAGATTAATGTAATTTGAGCTTTGTCAAGTTCTACTGCAAATCAAATAAAGACATTTTCATGAACAGAAACAAAAGAAATTTCTAGAAAATTAAATTTTGGTTTGCCTATCAAAAGTAATAAAATCACAACCTATTCAAGATCGCATAGTTAAGGTGTGACCTTGTATAGCATTACAGGATATGAATCCTGTTTGTGAAAGTAATTTAGGCATTCAAATGATTCAGCCAGCTTGTAAAATGGTTACTTCAGAAGTTGTTTAGTCTATCATCGCCAGTGACCTTCGAGATCAAAGCCTTATGTCTTGAGTTGGCCCTCTGAAAACATGGAATCAAGGATGGCATCAGCACCAGTCTGACACATTCTCTTTCCTTCTCCCACAGCATGTGAGAACGTGCTTGCATGGACAGCTCTAAAGGGTGCATACGCAGGGCAGATCTCTGGTGTGGATACTATGGAAACCAGGCTCTGATCTGGATGATCAGGAGACATGGGAGACTATATTGCTTCTGCAGCCTGGTTATTGTGACTTCTGAGTATGTGGTTGAGCTCACATCCACTGAGAGAGGAAAACCTTACCTCACTAAAGGCACAGAAAGTATGTAGCATCTCACAAGTGATCTTCAGAGCACACTAAAGAGCGCAAAAGGCAGTGATAACTTTGGGACTGAGCCTGTGAAGACTGTTAAGAAGCCATTTTCCGAGTCCTTTCTTAGGCCTACTTGAGACCAGCTGTGAACATTTGAATACTGCATAACAGCAACTAAAATGTGCCACAAAGCAAAGTAGCAATCAACAAACTGCGCCCTAAGAAAATCTTGAAAAGTAGAGTTTACAAGCTGTAAAAGAGTAGATGGTAAAACTACATTTTATTGAAAACACAGGAGTACGTTCACAGCTGGGAAATTTCAATGCTGGAAAATACATACACACACACACTATATCACAGCATGCGGTGTTTTAAGATCAATAGGACCGGTAATAGAAATTTAGTTTATTGAGTGACTTTAGCAAAAACCCCATCATAATCAGACTGAAAGAGAGAAAGGTATGTTTGCATGCCATCAGTCTTATGCAGTTGTTGATTTCCTGGGGAAGCCAACTGGCTGTGGCTGCAACATCAGCACTGCTTCATGCACTGCATCTTCTCAGCCAGCCAGAGGTAGGGTTGCACGCAATTACATTCCCACTCTTCACAAACCTCCTGCCAAGAAGTAGCTGATAGTTTCCTTAGTTTCCTTATTTATGTAAGGCAAACACAGGTTCACAAGACTAGTACTATAATAAAATTGCATTTTGAGCATGCTGCCAGTCCTAGCTGTTCAGTGAGCTACTGTCTATCAAAGACACAGAACTGCAATGATTTACACCATCTAAAAATATGGCACAGGAACTGAATTTAATAGCATTTGTTGAGTTATCTTTGCTAGTAAAGTTGTATTAGCCAGAAATAGCTCGTTAAAGCTAAACATGACAGTTCTCCATATTTTCCAGCAGACAAAGAGCTGGCAAATACCCTTTACTTTAAAGAATTTTCTGAAACTTTAAATAACTTTCCACAGAAAAAAATTCTTTTCAAAGTTACCAATACATATGTGTCTCACAACTTGCTTACAATTACACATATTTACTAAATATACATTTTTATTAAGCTACTATACTTTTGCTCCCTAAAATAGATCTTTCATTAAAATAATTTCTTTCTCCACAATAAAATAGAAATAAAATAATAAATAGTGCAATTGATGATAATACACAGCATACTCTGATATTTTTTCTCACAAATCATGATTTCTCATGAAAACAGTTACTAGCTTTTACTCTGTACCTTTTATTTGTCTCTGATTTATACCTTCATTTTATAACTGGCTGTGTCATGACCAGAGTATTTTGCATTAGGGTTTTGCAATTGTGTTTATGTTCAGATTCCTCAGGCCTACTATTTTCTGAAAGGAAGTAATGATACATTTTAATTAATGTTGATTTTATAAGATTTTAACTCTGTCTGATGGATCCAAACTAAAAATCAATCACCGTCTCTTAATTTTCAAATCAATCCAAGAATGTATGAAATGAAACGTCACAAAAGGCACTTACATAGAGAATATAAACTGATGGGAAGCTGTTTGATTTATTGTATAATGGATAAGATCTGCATGATACAGCTTCCTGATGGTTTATGAGCCCATGAAATATTTCTAATGAAGGTTATTCCTGAACTCATAAAATTTCATATTCCAGTCTGTACTCGATCATCAACCTATAATGCTAGATTTTGATTGATAAACTTATTAATTATAAAAAAAATCCTTCTGTTGATCTAATGAAGAAATGCTCTTTGGATGAAAGATATAAAAATGGGACTATCTGCCACAGCATCTCCACAAGGGAGCAGCAAAAGTGACCACTTGTTTCTATTATCTTTCAACTTGAAACAGAGGGGGAAGACTTCACAGAGCCTTTTACATATCATTATTTCAGATTTTACTTATCAGGATACTATATTCTATAGGAGATACACACATATATATTTGAATTTATGTCTTAACTGGAAATTAGCTTAGTCTACAAACTTTTGTTGTTTTCCAAAACCTAGGTTTTCCAAACCCAGTAAACTAGGTTTGAATAAATGGTGGCAATTCAGGACAGGAGATAAAATGCATAGATACATCAGGCAGCATGACATTGATAAAAATTACTCTGAAAAAGACCAGCACTCTTCACATGCCCAGTTACTTCATTCCGTTGAGAGGCTCTAACAACTTGCTAAGGGACAGGGATGCTCAAGCTACCCATCTGCTTTAGCTAATGTGTTCATTAACTCAGTGGAAACAGCCCTCGGTAATGTCAGAAGACACTTGCCCTTTTATAGTCTACATGGCCACTATTTTTCATTATAAATATTTTGGTTATAAAGATAGTATCCTCAATTTTAATATTCTTAATTTTCATGATCAAATCAGAGTAATAGAGTTAGGCTTGCATTTCTATAGTAGGTCCCATTTAAAGAAAGAATTTGAGCATGTGGTTAAATTCAACCCTATTGAAAACAACACATATACATGCTTTTAACATTAATATAAAAATGTCCCAATAGAAATGATTTCCTGAGTGGGAGCTTTAATCTCTACCAAGTATTTGGTAGAGCTCAAAACAGGATGAACATGTGGCACTTTTACTTTGCATCAAAGATTTGCATAACAAAGGATAAACTGACAAAAGAAGTGACTTAAATAAAAAATGGTTTAGCCAAATAATTGAAATTTATCCTTAATGTGCAGAGGAGAGAAAACATATATAAAAGGCTTTTTTGGATTTCTGTGAAAACAAGGACCACATGAAAAGTTGGCTGAAGGAGTTTTTTAACCCTATATTTCTATTAATCCATTCACATGTTTTCATAGACTTCATTTGTCTTTCTATGAAGCAATTAGAAATCTTCCAAAGTTGAAAATAAAGTATATTATCAATTAAGTATCATTTTCCATTTCCTTATTTATGATCCTGTGGCTACTAAGCATCAATAATTTCTGCTTTGCTACAATGTCACCAGGAAGATTGATTGTGCATGTCACCTTGATCTGAGAAGATTTATATGGAAAACATATACTTGCAACACCACCAAATTCACTTTTGCAAAAAAGAGCAACTCAATTATATTTTAAAAAACACTAGTTTTAAGGTGCATCACATCTTGTTCAGATGAAAGATCTGAATTTTCCTTCAACATTTTTATATACATTATTGTAATACTGTAACTATGCACATAGCAAGCAACATACAAAAAATATATATTTTTTATAGCTAAAAAACATACTGAAAAAAGGAAGTGCCAAGATCCAGACTGCACAGAAAATTTTAAACCATCTGCTTCTGCATATGAATTATGATGCATTTAATTAAGTGATCACTATAAGATTACTTGAATAGAGTAGGCCTTTGCTTTGTTCAAAGGATAACGCAGATGGTTAGAGAACTTACTAACAATTGTTTTTCGTATTTTTTCCAAACTCTCTCCAAAAGAAGCCATCCCCATTCTGATGAGGGAGGTGCCTACCTATTTTTGACATATTTGTGTCTAAAGATTTAGGCACTGTTATGTTTCCAGAGACATTTAGCCCTCCACTCAGCACTGGTATTTTCATGGGCTGGCACATGCAGAATGGTTCAGGTTTTGAGGCTGCTAAGAGCCTTGTTCAAGCCTGAAATGGGATTATTGGATTATTTAGGTGAATGGCTCTTTGACCACTGGGGTGCAATACTTGGGGTGTGTCAAACCCATTGAGAAGAAAGGACTAACACTGTTTTGAACAGGTTGCCTACTCCACTGACTTGTGATGATGAGGACTAAAAATGAGTGCTTGCTTCAGGAAGGATGTGATCCTCAGTTTCTAAAACCGTGTGCTATGAAAACAATGTGTTCCTCTTCTGGCCCAGCAAATACTCCTTTTATACAAAGATGTGCAGAAGAGACTAAGGAAGCCAGGGCTGGGGGAATTCTCAAAGGAGGGAAGTTCACATCCCTGTCCCAAATGGATAAATCATAGAGAATTTGAAAATGCAGATCCCAACTGAGCACCTCAATCAGGATTATTTGGTATTCTGGCTTTGTGCCATCCCTCTGCAGTATAATTGCCTATGGAAGAGGCCTGAGCTGCTGAAGCAGCTGTCTGCCTTCAGTGTCTCACAACTGGTTGGCACTGGTATTTCCCTAAGTAAATGTTTTCTGGAAATGTCTTTGTCAGGTCTCTGACTCACCTGTGTGTATATGGGAAGAACTGATACCAAACACAGGGCTGAGGATACCTTTGCAGAGAGTGTACAAAAGCATCATGTCTTGCAGGATCTGATTTATTATTCCCATCTCAGATTCCTCAGTACATCATTATCTTCATGGGCTGTCCTGCATTTTTGCAACATGACAAATATGAGTGAATTTGTCACTACACTTTTTTGAGGATTAATTTCCAAATAGGGAAATGTGACACAGAAAGATGAAGGTGACCTGTTCTCTGCAGGGTCAGGTACCCCATCTTCTGCTGCAGAGGGTTACTCACACAAGGGCAAGGAAGGATGAAGAAAGATCTGCAAACCCTTAGGTTCCCATCTCAGCAGTGGAAGTGGCTTCTAGTGAAGGGATGACTACATGAGGATCAAGGCAGAGAGTCCACATCACAGTCCTGCCAGCCTTGCCCTCTGCGGTTCAGCTACAACCCAGAACAGAAGCACCCTGTATCTCAACTTCTCCTATCACTGTAAGACTGGAAAGAAAAGAAGAACCTAAGAACCAGCTGCTGGTATTTAGGTTATCCTGGCTTGATTGATATGTAATACACACCACAAGTCTTCCTAGGGAATTGTGGAGATGAAAGGAGTTAACATTTTTGGGATGAGGACCAAAGTTTGGAGGAAGCTACATATAGGATCATATTAATTCACAATTGGAGATCGTGGTTAATTGTACAGTGTTTTCACACTGAATATATTTTGTGACCATATATTGTTCAGTATGACAGTACTTTATAGTACTGTTTTCTAGAAGCATAAATTATATTAATCCCTTGCCTTGGAGACACAATATACTATGCTCCATTACTCATATACGGGTGTCTGTTATTGACAATTATATTCTTTACCTTTTTGGGAAAATAACCTAAACAAAAGCTTTCTACCTGTTTCATCATCCTTGCCTCTTCTCTTTTCCTTCAGCTTTTCTCCCATCTTTCTGCCCCAAATACATATAAAGGTCATATGCTTTTTTACTGCAAAATGAATGAATCTTGGTACAATGTAATCCTGAATCTAGAATCTTGACCCCGTTGTTTTATGAGATCTGAGGTCTCCTTTCAGGTCTGGTTTTCTACTGACTTTTTTGACATGCTTCACTAGACCTAATAGCTCCCTATTACCAGTTACAATTTAGCATCTGAGCCAGGAGCTGGAGGAAAAAGGGAAAAAGGAGTGTAAATTATACGGAGTTGCAGTGAACAAAGGTTTTATTTCTCCTGAGCACAACCCTTTGATAGGAAAACGGGGGAGACAAATGTGTTGCTAATTTAATTAAGTAGTATGAGATGGCAGGGTCCACAGATGCCATTTAGGGCTGGATTAATCAAGAGCAGGTGATGAAAATGAATAGTCACACATAATGTTAGCATTTTTAACAATCCGACACAGTCTAATGGAATCAAGTGCTATTTAACAACAGGGCTCAGTTTTGCTTGCTAATCCAAATTTATCTACACTTTCACCCTGCACATTCATGTGGATCAAGAACTCTGTTCCCTCTGATTACCATTAATTTTCTGGGGCATTTTTAGTCATTTAACATTTTGCACAACATGTTCATGTCCTCTTGTACTGCACATGGAAAAAAGCACAGTGAGGGCTGTGGAAGCATTGCATTCTAGGTGCTGAACAATTTTAACACAGAGCAGGTAAACACCTTTTGACAATTGAGAGATCATACTTACCAGTATGAAACCTTTCTTTTCCTTCATACATTCCTTTCTAAAAGTATAGAAAAGATTCTGGTCAGTTGTTTCCTTATAGAATCAAAGCCTGAAAATATTTTTTGTCATCATTTCTGTGACTGCCTGCAGTTATTTAACACAATTCTTCCAGCGTGGCTTTATCTTTCCTGTCAATAGCTGAAGAATGGAAGTTAGTAAAACCTTTAGTCTGCTCTCTAGTGAAAGATTTACTAGATGAAGATTGAAATGTCTGTCAGGCTGGAAGCAAATTTAACTGAATATGAAGTCACACTCTCCCAATAAGCAGTTTTCATCTAGAAAAAATTTTGTGCCTATAATTTCACTGCTTGCAAAGGGCTAGAATGTATTGTTGGAAATCGGAATGGGGTCCGTTTGTGGTCTTATACCAGTGAACAGGCTGTGGCCTCAACAGGCAGATTAACTTTAAAGAGCAGTAGGCATATAGCCCTTTCCTCTATTCCTCTGACAGCCTTTGACACAGAGGAGAGTGTGTCGGAAAGTGCTATGACATCTGTTTCTCATCCAGTTGTGCAGAGTGGGCATAAAGACTCTGTCACCTATGCTAGGGCCTTGAAAGCTTTATAACCTATTACTTCTTTATGTGGTGCCATAAAAGCAAACCAAATCCTGTCCAACACAAGACTGACAGAGCATTCTGCAGTATTCTTAGTTTTCAAAGTCGGAGCTCTCTACCCTTTTAATGGATGGATTTATTGCACTTCAGAGAGCAATTTCCCATTAGT
This sequence comes from Athene noctua, assembly GCF_965140245.1. Lineage (NCBI taxonomy): Eukaryota > Metazoa > Chordata > Aves > Strigiformes > Strigidae > Athene > Athene noctua. The sequence continues at coordinate 70,377,277 of NC_134038.1, read as the reverse complement.
TGTTATCAGGACTGAGGGGAGCTTCTTTATGTCACGGGGGGAGAAATCGACTCCATTAGGTGCTGTACATTTTGTTGCATTTACAGAGCCTTGCCAAGCTTGTTTTCTAAACCTTATGAAAATCAATTACAAACAGACATGTCTCTGTTGCCATCTTTCAATACTGCTATTCTCCAATCCCTGAAGTTTCTTTAGAAGAGAGACTTCTGTGTGCCATATAAATATCTGTGGTTTTAAGGACCTCTGAGTATTAACAAATCCAATACAAGAAATTCAAAGATACATATGGATTTCTTTCCAGCAAGCATCCTCAGGATGACCTACCTAGTTCTGCATAGTGGTCTTTAGCTCTCTGTTTTTTCAGGTGAACGGTTTATTTGTCAAAGTAGTACTGCTGTATTCCTGACAGAGAGGGGAGAATAGCAGTGGGGAGAAAAAATACACAGCCTCACAAAGAAAAAAAACAAAAACTAAAACACCACCAGCAGAACCCAAAGAGAATGTGTGATTATATGAATGTGTTTTTATACAAAAAAAAACTCCAGGATGACAATAAATTTCAGGATTTTTTGCCAGCTGCTTCTGAAAAATAACACTGTGAGACTTAAAACCTCATAAATGCGCTGTGAGGCATTTAGCAATAGTGAATCAGCCGTGTCCATGCCCAGCTACCTGTCTTCTCTTTCATGGTGGTAAATGCACTACAGCCCTTAGCTGATTAAAACTCATGGCTTGGGACAATCTCTTAAACTATTACTGACCTCAGTGCCTGTTTATATCTTTTTGCCCTGTGGTTACTCCTGTGACATCTTAAGTTGCTCCAGCTGTACTTGCCAGAACTTGTCTGCAATATCCATGGACTTGAGTGCATTTATAAAGCTGCTGTCACATTTGAAGATGTTACCACATCTTTCTGTTTGCTGAGACACCACAACTTACAGAGCAAGTACTCAGAGACTTCCACTTCATTGCAGTGCCAGGATTTTTACTTCACTTACCTCTCTTATTTTGTGCTGACCCAGACTAGAGTCACGGATGTAGGGTGGCAATGTCTTAAACTGCCATAGATGCTTTGCATATATGACAATGACCTGAGATTAATGATTATCTATTCCTCTCTTTCCTAGATGAGCAGAAATAAGGAAGACTCAAGTGCAGATGGTGTGATCAGCTGAAGGAAAGGTGTGCTTTGGTTCTAACAAAATTTTATATTAGAGCTGATAGTTTACTGTAGAGATTTGTGAGATTGGTGGGGAGTGAGCGATGAGGGAGAAAGAATCACTGCGTGCCTATCCTGCAGGCTCACGCCGGAGTGGAGAGAGAAGCTGCTTTGAGTTGGAGGAGTGGGGAGAGAAGAGTATATAGAAAGCATTTTGTGTCTCTTGCTCTAATTAGGCTTTCAGCATAACATCTATAAAGCTCATCCTTTTTTTTATTTTTCGGTGTGCTCATACTTTCTCAATTATGTTCACTTTTAGGGATGTATTCTTGTGCATTTCATCCCCATTTGAAGGCAGGGATATATTCTGAGGTATGTTTGGGTCTTTTAAAAATTAAAGGTAAAATATTTAGAATACCTCTGAATTATGGAATATTTTTGTTTTGCAAATGGAAAAATGTAACTAATAGTCTTATTGCATTTTATATCAAACCCAGTGTTAAATTATAATAAAGGAAAAAAAATTAAAAGACTTACAGACAGGATTTATGTATATGTGTTGAAGATGAATACCTTTGGTTAATTTGTGTTGAAATAGATATTCTAATAAGGTGCTAAAATTAGTTCTGAGAGTGCTCATCTGGCAACCATGAATATGTTATAACAAAGTGTAATTAAGCCTCTCAAAAGTTTTTATTTCTTTACTTTTTTTTTTCTTTCTTTTTTTTTTTTTTCTGTTGTCTGAATTTATAGGAACTTAAAGGCAGATGCAAGGACACTTTTCCAGGGGAAATTATAGTTTCATGTAAGCGCACAAACAAATTCCTTTATATGTGTTCTCACTCTCTGAAAAAAAAAAAAAAAAAAAAAAGGTGAGAAAATCACGAGGGTAAGATGCTTAGTGCTTTCACAATTTTGAGGGCTGTCTGTAACTATTTTACATTAAAAGATCTGGAAATTATCACCCAGACTTAACCAAATGGGTGGAAAATTGGATGGATGAAAATGAGGGTAGAATATCCAGGCTCAGAAGATAGCAGTTAATGGGTCAGGCTTTGCCTTCAAGCTGTTAACCAGTGGGGTACTGTTGGGGTCTCTGTTAGGACCTGAACTCTTTAACATCTTTAGCAATGACTTGAAGGAGATGATGGGCAGCAGTCTTACCAAGTTTTTAGGTGACACCAAATTGTGAGGACCACTCACTATGCTCAAGGAACAACTGCAATTCAGAGATACCCAGGCAGGCTGGAGGAAGGGGCCAAAAAGAACCCTGTGAAACACATCAGGGACAAATATTATGCCCTGCACTGGGGAATAAAGAGACCCTACAGGCTGGGTCCTGAGTCCTGGGGGAGCAGCTCTATGGAGAAATGCCTGGGGGACCTGGTGGACAGCAGTCTGGGCAGGAGCCAGAGGTGTGCCCTGGCAGCACTGAGGGCCAACAACATCGTCAGCTATTATGAACAGGACAGTAACCAATAGATGGGGGGAAGTGCTTATCCTTCAAAATTCAACACTCATTAGATGATGTATAACTTTTTGGGCCCCTTTGGAAAAAAAAGATGTCTATCTGCTAGAGCAATTTCAGCAGAGGACCGCCAAGATGGTCAGAGTCTGGAGCACTTGCCCTGTGAGAACAGGCTGAGGGAGTGGGATTAGTTCAGACTGGGGAAGAGATGGTTTGCGTAGATTTAACAGCAACCTTCTATTACCCACGAGGAGCTTATTGAGAAAACAAAGCCAGACTCTTCTCAGTGGTGTGTGGCAGGAAAAAAATAGATAAAGCCATAAGTTGAAACAAGAGTGGATCTGTTTAGATACAAGAAACTCTTTCACTATGAGGACAGCCCAGTAGCGGATGAGGTTGCCCAGAGAGGCTGTCAAGTCAAAATTTTCAAGACTGGATAAAGCCCTGAGCAACCTTCATCTGACCTTATAGCTGACAGGTGCATCCAACCTGAATTTGCCTGTGATTTCTTACGAGTTACTACTCATAGAGAGCTAATATTTGTTTAAAGGTGCTACACCTGGATTGGTAGATAACTGGCTACAGACAAATGTGGTAGTGCTCAACTCTTGCTGAGCTCCCAGGACTCCATAACTGCCATGCCTCTGCCCACAACACATAGAGGAGCAGCACAGGCTTGCTAGGAGGAGGAGACTGCTGTGTCCTAACAGGGCAATAATGGGTGCAGTCACTTCAAGGAGTCTACTGATGGTTTCTGGTCTTTCTCATGAAGTAAGGTAGATCTTCTCCCCTCAAAGATAAATACTTTAGAAGTACTGTTTGGCTTTTCCATCCCACATAACAACTGGGAAATACACAGCAAGTGCACCTAGTGTCTATGAATGTCAATAAATACTGTGAATATTGTGGAAGAATTATTGTGACATATGTGGAAAGTGTAATAATCTAATTCATTTGGCATTATAAATATTGAATTAGTTGCCTTTTTACTAAATTAATTGCACAGATTTGTCACTGTAGCCACAATGGAAAACTTATGTGGACTCATGGTGCAAAGTTTTCAAGAGGTGAGAATCATCCCTGGGTTGTGACCAGGATGGATTAATCAGTTGTAATTCTGGGTGAATTTTAAAATAGTCAGATAGGAGTATCAAAGAGACATTAAAAAGCAGCTAATATTTATTCCAGTCCTCTTCTTTACTATTTTCCTCATGAATGATTACTCCAAAATGGAGCTGTATTGCAGCTAGGGGTGTCAGGGAAAGAACAGTGGAGTGACCAAAGCTTCCCAGCCCCTTATTGTGCACAAGGCACTGAGGAAAGCAATAGGGATCAAACAGAAGACAGGGAGTGAGTGAATACTGATGTAGGGTGGGGGAGCAGGGGAGAAAAAAAGAAGGCTGGCAATGTAGAAAATAGCATGACAGATTCATGGTTTTCTTCAGCTGAAGATATTTTCAGAAATGAGATCTATCTGCTGGAATTGAGTATAAAGTAAATCATAAAAATTCCATCAATATATAATCATCCATTCTCCAGAACATCTTAACTTATCCATTTCTGGCTAGTACATCTTTTGTACATTTAATTTCTTAGGTGTTGATTTCTGGTATTGGTACATATTAAGTACCAGGTTATTCTGACAAGGATGTTTGATAATAAGTAAAGCACCGTGGAGCTGCAACTAGGAGACAAAAGCTATTGCAGTATACCGCAACTGAAAACTTGTTTTCATCAGGTGAACTGTAGCTATATTTCCTGTGTAGATATGTAGTCATGAATTTCACTAATATCTTCTCCTGTTTCTCCTGCTTAATGAAAATATTCTTATGCTGTAGTCATCACAGTAGAGGACCTCCCATCCATTAAATAGGCTAGCTGGATCTTGCAGATGTTACAGGATAAAACTAACAAACAAAAAAAACTCCCAAAAACCCTCCCCACAAACCAATTATTTTCTCCTTTTCTAAATAAATCAGGTGATCCAGTTAGGTCTAGCTTTGTGCAGAAACTCCTCACTTTTCATTGAGAAGGTTTTCCCAGACTATACACTCTGCCTGTGAGACATGTGACCTTTGGCTTATCTGAAACATCTCTGGAAAATGTGTGGCAGAGACCTTAGTTTCCTCCTGATCAGCACAAGAATGGAAAGAGATATCAAGAGTTTCTTTTTGCTTTTGCTTCTGTTTGTTCTCTTACCACTCCTTCCTCTCTTCAGAGACAGTTGTTAGCATGTGAAGCTCCATGGTGCTGACAGCCCAGTTCAGAGAGACCTGTGGTTGCAATGGCCTCACCTGGAGAGTATTGACCCAATGTGTGAGAAGGGAGAAAATGATACCTCATTGGGGAGAGAATAATAGATTATGGGGATGAAGAGCATAGAAAATTGAGGTTATTTCCTCTAGGTTCATTACCTAGGGTGACTTTGGGAAACCTAATGAGAATTACCTCTGGGGTCTGATGCTTTACCTTGGCTTGTAAAGGGGGAAGAGTTATTACAAATACCAAGCAGCTGAATGTTCAAAGAGTGGCAAACCTGGAATGGGTGGCAGGAGCAGATGCCGCCTTCTGACTAGATAGGACATCAATACAGCTCAGAAGTTTTCAACATCCTTCAAAGAACATAGTCACTAGATGTGTACACAGCATTCCAGTTCCTTCACACTAACACTAAGGTAAATTTTTAATTTTTCTCCTTATCTGCTTACACATACAAGTGTCAGACTCACTTTCGTGCACTAAGGGGCTGTCTCGGCAAAGAGGCTGCTTTCTTGTGCCATCCCACCAAAGTGCTTTGTATCATGTCAGGCTTTATTGATCTTTGTGGATATATGTTTCTAGATCAGTGGACATCTGCCACAATAATAGCAGAACACTCCTTATTTGCCAGTGCTGAAAGGAATTGCTTTCTTCCCTGAAGAGATCTTGAAGAGCAAATCTTGAAACAATATGTGTGACAATTTCCAAGGAGGTGTCATTTCTCTCATTTGCACAGCTAAGCTGCTAGCTGTTCCAGGTACAAGTCCAACTACAGACAAGTTGTTGTTGAGTTGTTGGTTTGTTGGTTTGTTGTTTTTGTTTTTTTTTGTTTTTTTTTTTAAAAAACCCTGCAGATAAAATTTTATTTAAAGTGCCAAATAGGACACATACATGGATGTCCAAAAGTTCTTTATGTACCTAGGCAAAAATCTATCTTTGGATCCCTGTATGGCTTAATATGTCTTTTCTCCAAGTTAATTAAGAACTGTATATAAATATAGTTGAGATCTGTTAGGAATCAGCAGAGCTGTAAAAAATCCCAATAAGGAGTTTTGTCTCATAGCCTTAGCAATTGCATAATTATGTAATTGTTAGTTTCTTTGTTTAGCATGTGCACTGCGGTCTCATTAATCAGTACAGCGATACTAAAATGGCCGTGATTTCCACCAGCATGATAAGACATGTTGGCTGCTACATTCATAGGGATAAATTGGTTATTTTACAAAGTCTCAAAGGGTGAAGGCTTGGCGGTTTTATTTTAATGTTTGTCACATGATCTCGCTGCATGACATCGCAAATCTCCCATCTCTGCTTTGTTGGCCTATATGCATGAATAATTTTCCCAGTGCTTGTTTGTAGCTGAGCGGGAGAAAGAGAGAATTACCACTGCACAATCTCTTGTTGTCAGTGATCAGCATTCCGATGGTCTGAGCTGGCTTACAACAGTGTAAAGACATCAGTGGCATGTGTTATAATATATTGAGCATTGTACTCTTGAAGAACGCACGAAAGAAAGAACATTGTTCTACTAGGGAGCAATTCATCGGGTTTTTCCCAGAGACTCTTGGGTCAAGTTTTTATAGGCCTATTTGATTTTCAAATTCTTTTTCCCCCTTTTTCCTCTCAGTGAGCCATAGTGTCCAAACTTGTCTACATTTACTTCCCATGTTTTGTGCATGGTAGATGTCCTTTAAAAAGAGTATCTCAAATAAGTCTTTTTTCTTGTTTTGTTGGCTCTTATTCTGTGTTTTCATGAACTCTGGCCCTGGCCATGGCAACTGCAAGAAAAATGTTAACATTGATTGACAGGATTAAGAAAGCCTCCATGCCTATCCGCATTTCAAACACTTTGGGAACAATGGTGTTTGGTGTGATTGAATTAATGAGATATCGTGGACTGTCAAAAGAGCACACATACTTTACATAAACCTGATTATCTTTGCATGGCAGAAATGAAAAAAAGGAGGGAATAGAGGTTTGGCTTTCACTCATACCTCCAAAGGAGCCATCAAAGTGTGTGCCCTGGCTCAGAGAGTGATGTGCCTGCTCAACTGGTCTGCCCTCCCTTTCTCTCCACATACTGCCTGGCTCTGCTTAGCATACATCAGCCATGGGCTTTAACAAGTCTATTCAGGCGACTGGGCCCAAAACAACACTCTTTTCACAACTCAGCACCTCTGTGCTGATTTTTTTTTCCTAGGGATCTATTGTTTAATTTGAACTAAGCATACATTTCAACAATTAGACCTGAACTGGCTCCTACCACCCTAGCTTAACCCCAAAGAGTGACATCAGTCATGATAAAACATACATTTTGAAAGGTGAGCCACAGCTGGTGCTCACTTTTAGCAGTGGAATTACCAGAGAGAGAAGAAAGTTTCATAGGGAACCCCTTCCCACTTAAGTCTTTAAATATTTCTATCCTCTGGGGAATGTTCCAGCAGGCACAATATTATAGTGAATAAATACAATTCACTGAAGTAGTGTTGTATTTTAACAGAAGCTATTTTTTTCCCAAGAAAATGTCATGGATTAAGACACTCTGAAATGAAATGTAATCCAAAAGCTGAAAGGATTCTACCTACCCACATACCTGTCTGTCTATCTGTCTACTTACCTGTCTTACAACCTCTCTAATCATTTTACATGGTCCTTATTTCCACAGATGAGCACTGCTTCCTCAAATGTATGCAGCACTGGCTTACTGAAAATCACAAGCTTCATCGAGGTGGCATTTGGTTAACTGTGTAGTTTGTATCAGGCCTTTCAAACTTTTTGAAACAAGAAGTCACATTTTTATTTAATTAATCTCTTTACATTTAAGAATCTAGCTCTTTTTCTTTTTTTTACTCCAAGCATGGCTCATATGCATTTTTTTTCTTCTACAAATAATTTTCTCTCTTCCTTGTACTAAATCCAGTTGGAAAAATTGCAGAAAATGTTATTTATCCAAAAGTCTGTTAAGGAAGGCATGTCTGACAATATTTCTAGCATGACTGGAGTAAAGAGAAACCGGGAAATCCTGAAAAAATTGTACGTATGAGAATGTCCAGTCTGTTTCTACAGATGTATGAAGCATGAATAATTTAAATAAAGTTTAAATAAGTGATCAAACTAATTTGATGCTAGTTCACTGGCACCTACTCAAGCCTCCCAAGCTCCTCCTATAATTACATTACTTCTCACCTGGTAGGAAAATGTAGCTGTTATGTAAACATGAAATATAATATTTAATGCTTTCTTAGGTTCATTAACTTATGTCATATTTTAGGTCTTAATAAGTAAGCATATTCTTTGTCTGTGTAACTTCAGTGTTAAAGGTGATGAGCTGCAAATTATGAGATTCAGTGGCCAGATAGAGTATTTCTGCCTTCCCCACTTTATGGAGTTCTTCCCTAAAATCTTTGTAGCACTCCCACAAGCTTTGGTGATTCTATGTTGTGATAAATGATTAATTTTCACTAAGGATTTTGAAAAACACTGTAAGCATACTGAAGTTTAAAATCACTGAGTGGCACGTGTTGAGTGTTGCTTTGTAAATCATTAAATAATTTATGGCAAAACTCATTTTAACACGTGTGCAGATTTTCTGAGGCCATGGATTAGTGACAAGCCTATCATAACAGATTAATGATTCAGATCAAAGAAAAGGCATAGAGCACTGCACTGTGAAGTCACAAAACAAAATAAAATAATTCCCCCTAAAGCTTAACCAGTAGATGTCTCTGTTTCACAAACCCTGTCATGGTATCAGCTGCCATATCCTCCCGGTTACATCTCCTGCATCCTTCTTATTAGTATAAATTCATCTTTACATAAAAATAGCAAACTGATGTGAGGAAGGTGGTATTTTGAAGCCTTTATGAAGTTGTCTGAATACTCAAGACGTTTGAAATTCATATGTGCACATAATAAGTAGTAGAGATTGAGACAGCTAGTGAGTTGGAGACCCTCTAATAACTGACTCAGCATAATCAGACTGCTTTGCACTACATGACAGCGTCTTGGTGTTACCATCATTTGCCCTTTTATCAACTGAGCACAACCAGAATTTATGGGAAGTATATACAGCAATACGTAGGGATGCCACCACAGCTTGCTCGGTCTTACGCTTCTTGGGTTTTTTTCCCACTCTTTCTAGTTATCTACACTCTGGCTAATATGGCTTCCCCTCAATGCCTTACACACTCATCTGCTCCTTCTGAACTCTTTCTCCTCCAGTCCTATGACACAGAGTGAAAGCAAGGGGAGATCCAGTGCTCTACTGAAGGAGAGCAGATTTCCTTTTCCAGTCTTAAGAACTTGTGTGCAAGAAAACCTGTGCAAAAAGAAGCTGGACAGAGAGGTGTCCTTGGGAGATGGAGAAGAGGGAAGGAAGACTAAGTGTGATGACATAACCCTGCAGTTTCTTCACATCCTTGAGCTGCTGCCAACCTGCAGTGCCTTCTGCAGAACACCTTGGTCTGCACAGCATGAAGCGGCTTCACCTTCCACAGAGTGCCACTGGCCTCCTTTCTCTCCCAGGGAGAGCAAGAAATGGCAGTATTGCCTGTTTCTCCAGCTGAGAGCTCTGCCAATGAGTTAAAAAATGTTTTCAAGCAGTCCTTTGAATTCACAGGGGCAATTATGTGTCTATGAGAACTGCAACATAAAAGAAGAGAGCATGAAAGATGGCAACAGTGATTTCTGCTTTTGCGAACACAGGTATTGCTGATCTTTATGCAGACTTCAGAATGTTTTCCCTACTCGCTTAGGAGTAAACATTCACCCTACCCTGTAATTTACTTTCAAATTTCTGAAGGAATATTACTTGCTTTTCCTTTTCACTTTTAGCAAATTTGCAGTGAAATTATGCTTTTCATTTATTAAAACTATTATAACTTGAAATGTTAACACCTTTATTATTGATAGAAACAAAACATAAGGCCTTTTTCTCATCAAATAAGTAATTTCAATTTGGGTAAAGCCTGAGGTTGAGGATTCATAACTGCTTTAAGCTAACCAGAGTGTGGTCTTCTGTCAAAGTAGGCAATTCAAGTCTACCCTCTGCCTTGTCTCACCATGCTTTTCTGTCACTTCTGTTGTGTCAGCACTACACTACCACATGTGCATGCCCATGGTGAGCTACATCGTTTCCCCCACCTGCTTCTCCCCTGCTAATGTCAGCACAGAGGAACACCTGGCTAGGGGTTGGATGGAGGTGGGATTTCCAGCTTTTAATTGCATGTTTTAGTTAGATGAGCCTAATGCAATTGTGGAAACCCAAACCAAGAGAAGAAGTCTTTCAGTGCTGCAAAGGTGTATGTTTAAGGATGTGTATAACAGTTACAGTTGCTGTCATTCTATCCAAGCAGAAACCTTTTCATTTTTTCTGGCTTAAAAAAAACAGAGAATAATTTCCATTTTGGGTCCCTCAGTACATCTGGTGTTATGATTATACTTTTTTCCAAGACATAGGCAAAATTTTCATTAAAAAAATAGTAGAAAGGCAAACTACACAGTTTCTAGGCTATCTGAAAATTTGTTTTATTATGTACAACAAATCTGTGTAATAGACCACATAAGAAGGTTTGTTGAGAAGCTAGGAAAGCAAGTAACAGAAAGATGCAGAAAATGTGAGAGAAATAATGAAGACAAACACCTTCTACCAAGTTTGTTTTGTCTGCCTTTGTTTCATCTTGGTCCCATTTTGAATCTTGACAACAAATGAATTCCTTTATCCTGATTCACTATCATGCGCATGCAACCTTCCAGAAACCAGTAACTTAGCAGCTCATCAACCCTCAGCCCTGACTCAGGACTCCTTCTGGTGTAACTCAGTCAAATTCCTCTTGCAACTTGCATGTAGCTTACTGTGAATTCAGAGCAGGAAGAGTTTCTGCCGGTAGACCAGCCTGTGACAGCCATGCAGGCTTCTTCCATGCATATCATACCTGACAGTCTTGATGTTCCCTCTGTCTTCTTTCATGAGTAGGAAATACTTCTTTCCCTTATCCTGACATATTTCTAACATATTCTCCCATGTGTGAGTTTAGTTAAGGCCTAACTACAGGAAAGAGTTGTATTCATGGTAAGCTTACATTTATTGAGTGATCCTGCTGCCTTTGCTTTCAAGTAGATGTGCCAGTATCTTGTATTAATACTCAGGTGGCTGAGTAAAGGCTACTGCCACTGAGTTTGGACTGCCACCAGCAAACACCAGCAGATGCTGAGTAATGCTTTAAGGCATATTAATTAAAAGATGATGACTAACATATTATAAAGCATCACTTATTTTCCTAATCCTTGCAGACCCTTTAAGCCTCATCTCTAGTAATATCCTGACCCAACAGCAGTTCAGCAACAAAAATCCCATTTACCTCAGAGCACTCGCAATTTCATTAGGCTTTCTAAGAAAAGGCAGAGAACACACCTAACACCATGGTCTTCCTGCCACTTCCCCATTTTTCTAATTACTAAATCAGTTAGTGCAGAGTTAATCATTATGGATAAACAGAATTTGTTAGATTTAAAAAAACTTTGCAATGAAACTATAAATTTGCCAGTACAAAGGCCACAAGTCCTCTACTGTCAAAGATGTTCAGTGTCCTCATCCCTGAGACATGTGACTTAAAACCCAGAAGAGAAATTCAGAAGACTGAAAATTAAATTGGACCACATCATACTTCTTTCTCTTAAATAACAAACGTATCTGCATATTCCAGGTGGACTTTTCTAGCTACATCTTCTTAATGAATTTCCATATTTTACATTTTTGATCAAACTTTGCAGTAAAATTTTAAAAATAAGGTAATTTTGTGTTAAACCTTAGTGACTTCACAAAGCTCTGCACTAGAAATACTTTAATGACAATGTATGTAAACCAGTTCACTAAATATACGATATATTTCTTGATTTAAGTTATGACTTCCTGGTCATATTTCCTTCTGGCTTAAATATAGCAGTCTTAATTTTAAATCTGGCAACATTTAGAGGTTAGGAGTTTTCATTAATAGTGATGATTGCACTTCCTTTTTCAACTTTGTTTTAAGAGGTGCATTCTTTGCACTGCAGATTCAGTATCCTTGAGTAACCGGAAATCATTAATAAATATAATTATCTCTAGCAGTGGTGGAACAGGGGAAGCTTTGAGGTTAGTACAATACCCTGGCAAAACATGTTTGACTGGATGAAAAAGTTTACGGAGATTAACACCCACAGAGCTGGCCCACTGCTAGGTTGTTGCAGGTTAATGGAAATGTGTGGCAACAGGCAGCAACATTAGCAGGGTCTTTATCTTTAGGTCTCATAAATATTCTCCTTAACCCCTGCTAACACCCATGTTTCAGGCTTTTCTAGAAAGAATTAGGACAGCTAGCTCCATGGTTATTGTTAGGATTAGGCACATTCAGTTCAGCGTTTCCCCCCTCTCTGCTATCGGTTCAGAATTGCTGAGCTTTTTGGACATTTATTTTCAGCCGGTATCAAATGGTGTGATTTGCTGATTGCTGCTTCTTGTCTCTTAACTAAAGGAAGGGAAACTAACAGCAAATTCCTGTGTTGTAGAGAACTGATCTCAGAACATTTTATTTGAAAGTAGTGCTCTCTTAAATAAAGCTATTAAATGCTGAACTGAAGGTTCACACCTTTCTGTGCTGAAAAGTCAGTTTGGTCATTAACTTAAATTTAAAAGGAGTATGAGCTGGTTGTAATATACGATTTTATTGCTCTTTTCAGGTCTTTGTCAGTTTCTTTGTATATTAAACCACAGAGACTTTATTCTTTAGTAGATTGAAAATAGAGCTGGGAAGGGGTTAAGGATCTTCGTTGACTGCAATTTCTCAATCAGCCTCAGGAAGCCTCAGGTCAACTTTGCTCATAAAACTCTGCACAAATATTTCTTTTTCTATCAGAGGAATTCTAATTCCACACACAGACCAGTGCCACTCAGATTATTACACATTATTAAAAATTAATTTTAAAAAATGGTTTGGTCCCTGTAATCTGCTGTAGAACTGTGAGAACCCAAGCTTTGAAAAAAAATCACTCCCATAATAGTAAAATAAATACTAAATATAGTCCTTTTTCCTGCTGTTCTTACTATTTCTGTTATCCCTCAGTTTTGAAATCTTGCTCTTTTTCTACCTTGCACAGTACAACTGAAGATTTTACCTCTAGCTACAAGACTATCCTTATGAAAAAAAAAATAAAATCATATGGAACTTAACAGGGATAAAAACCCAATACAGAGATTAATAGGTTTCCATAGAAATTACTCTAAAAACCATATAATTTAATAGAAACTTCAATATAAAATGTGAAAAATCACTCCCTCCTGTGGTAAAACATGTAAGAGGGTGGGCTCTCAAGAAAAATTCTTCTGTTGCAAGGAGACTGTTATATAGCATAGCTATGGAGTTGGAGATGCTTGTCGCCTACAGAACAGGCCTGTAACCAGAATTATCCAGACCAGTTTGGCAGCTTGAAGGGAAAACACCTTATGTCCTGTTGCTCTGAGGCACCATGTCTCCAGAAGACATACACCAAAAATAAGTTGGTCCTTTCCCTGTACTTAGGTACCAGTTTTCATTCATCTCTCCTCAGGATGAAGCTGACCACCTGAAAAATGCCATGCACCCGGCCATGTCCTAGTGTGACAGACAGCAGGAGGATTTGCTACATGCTTATGCTGGCACCATGTCTTATGTGACTGCAAATTTCCATGTGCAGCCAGGAGAGGTTTCAGGATGATCAGCTTGGGGTTAGAGAAAGAGAGATGCAGGAGGTACGGAGCCTGCAGAGTGGGCACAAGGAGGCCAGGAGTAGTGGGGGAAGCAGTGAGGAGGGCACCCTACAGCATGACATAAACCCATACCCACACTCCAGGTAGGAGTGGTCACAGACAGGTTATCCTTCCAGGAGAGAACGGGGGGGGGGTGTGGGGGGTGTGGGGTGTGCTCCTCGGGAAACTACTGCCAGCTGCTAAACTATAGAGAAATGAAGCCATGGGTAAGGAGCAGGAGATATCTTCAACTATTTTTTTTGCCATTGTCTTGTCATCTGATTCTGCTTGAATCATGCTTATTTTCAGAGTTAACTTGTTCTAATTTGTGTTTTGATAAAACCTAGCCCTTTGGGGTATTTGCATTCCTACATTATAACAGAGATAGGACTGTTCAACCTCACAACTCAGGTGTATTTGGGATCTCTAATACACCCGAGTAGGCATAAGTTTCTAAGCATACCTATTGCTGGTTCCAGACTGGAAACTACCCATGTGCATATATATGGACCAAATGAATGTTGGTCCCAAGCTAAGAATTATGTGAGAAAGAAATTCTCTGCATCAAACTGTGCCGCTTATTTGTTTTCTGTCAATAAAATGTTTACAATTCTCACTGTATTCCACTGAAATCTTGTGTGTGGGGGGGAAGAGCAGTTAAAGACTGATTTAGTGTATCAACAAGCAGGTGAAAATTTTCTACCCTTCTGAAAGGCTGTTTACTTGTTTATTTTTACACATTGATATGCTTATTAAATATAAATATGAAAAACATTCTTCATTAGCAATGTGAGACAGTTCTCTTAATAAAGGTAACAGTTGCTTATAACTATCGAGTATCAACTTTCTGAACAAAAATTTCCTGTGCTAGTTTACCTGATACCTCCAGAGGAATAAAAAACAAAGTTAGAGTTTGTTTATTTTAAAACATTTTGAGAAAAATTTCTTCGAGCAAGGCATGATAGCAGTGGCCTTAGACTTACAGAAAGATTTTTCTACAGTGGAATGTAATAAAAACATTGAGGTGACAGATTTCTCATTTCTTTATATTTCTTCATAGTAAATTCTGATTATTGTGCTGATTTTGGTGCTTATCAGAGCAACCTGCATTGGAGACCAAGAGAACAGATAGGATGGGAAGGAGCAGAGCCATCACCTCTGCAAAAGGAAGGGGGATAAGATTTCTGGAAGAAGTCTAGTGCTTTCCCAGAGAGGACCAATGCACATGTAAGCAAACTGTACATCACTCAAAATTGCACAAATGGGACCACCTGTTGACCACCTGTTTAGATGATCATTTACAACATTTGATACTTTTCAAAAAGGTCAGTGTTTGAAAGATTCTGGCAGATAATCCAAATTCCAAAGCATTTTATGGAGTTCCTGCCTTAATAACCACCTGCATAGTAGTCAGCAGTTTGTGACAGTGAGTAGATTTTCACATGTCAGGATGTATATTTATCTGTTGGACTTTTAAACGTGTATGCAGAAAGTACTATGAAACAAGCTGTGTGAGGATTCAAAAAGCGGAAGAAACAGGGAGATACACTGTAAGTAATATCAGGTATGTTGATGACTCAGCAATCTTTTGTTAGTTTCCGATGCAATGCACTGAACACTGTAGTTTTAAATCAGGTGAGGAAATGAGATCATCCCAAAATGGAGCAAATCTTAAAGGCATGAAGGCTGTGTCATTTGATAGAAACAGGATAATGCCCAAAATTAATGGTCATATTGCAGAAACAGCAGATTAATTTGAGTGTCTTCAGCAAAAGGGATATTGCAATAATATTAGAAATGGCTCGCTCACTCAAACACTCATACATTCACAAAAGGCTTGGAAAAAGATGGAGCCTAAGAACATACAAAAGTTTGTTGCAAAATGTAATTCTTCCATAGCCTGTTCTCCTGGGAGTAAAAGCCATGAAAACTGACGCTCACAAAGAAACCATGGGGGACTTTAAAAAATGGTGCTGGTGAAGACCTACATATTTCCTGTATCAAAAAGAAGACAATTTCTATGTTACCAAGATGGGAGTACAGCACAAACATACGTACTTTGATCATATCAGGCGCAGGGATGGAAAAGACCTTGAAATAGTTAGTGCATATGAAAGGGATCATAAAAGACCACCCTTGCAGAGGATAACTGGCGAGAAGATGGTGTGTGACAGATGATCGAGAGTCAGTTACTTATAACTCAAACAAGAAATGGACTGAAGTGGTTCCCAAATATTGCAGTAAGATGTTACCAATATTTTACATGGATTTTACCTTACTTAAGGGAAGATGAATGTCTCTCATACCTCATTTAGCACACTTCTGGTGTTATTCTGAATTCCTGACCAGCTACAAGTCTTGTTGCACACAGAACCTTTCCAGGCCAGTGGGAATAAAGGTCAGTTCTCTCTCTATACATAAATGAAAACTGGAAACATTGTGTGTAAGATAATTTGATCTGATATTCCCATGTATTTTGAACTCTCAAGACACAAAGGGTGATCACTGGCTCAGGGAAGAGGACAAATATTCAAGCAGACATGAAAGGGACCGTATTCATAACCAACATTTTGAGTATCTGATGAAAATACATACTGTCTCAATTCTATTTTTTTGCTGGAACATTTTTCAGAGGACACTATGTCATTCTGAATTACTTGGGTTTAGGATTGAACTTTTATTATTACTAGTAATGTCAGCTGCAGAGAGAGAAGGCATTTCTTCCTTTCTGTCCTCTGCAGGTAGGAGGGTCAGACGGTAGAGATAATATAGCTTACGGTATACACATAGCAAGAACAAAGAATAAGAGACATGGGTCTGGAGAGGAAATGTGATTAAAGGGAAATATCTGCTATATTTAATTCAATTTCAGTGGAAAAAGGTGCTCCTTTCTGAATAATGTTTTGACAAACTAGATTTGCTTATGTTAAAGGACAGAATATTGAAAGTCTGGACAAAAATCCCTTTTGAAGGGAGTACAAAGATAGCACTTGCTTTGTCTTGTTACAGGAGAAAAAAATGTGTGTTGTATTTTGCATAAGTATTGTATCAGAAACAAGTTGCTGCTGTCTCTACGTTGGGAACTTCCCATCACATTTACTTTCTGTCCCAAAGACTTTTTTTTTTTTTTTTTCTTCCCTGTTTCTTGCCTTATTTTTTTATCCTGACATTTCCTTGTTCATTAAAACTATGCATTTTTAACTCACTCTTATCCTTATTAAAGACAGGCTTGCAGAGAAAATTTTTAAGTATTGGCAGGCAAGAACTTGGTGCTGTTTTCACTAATATTTTGTAAAGTTTATCTGAACTAGATATGTAATTTGCAATTATAATTTACCAGCAGTTACTTATAGTGAAATAAGAACTGAAGATCCAAAGAAATGAAACCT
Source organism: Athene noctua (assembly GCF_965140245.1). Lineage (NCBI taxonomy): Eukaryota > Metazoa > Chordata > Aves > Strigiformes > Strigidae > Athene > Athene noctua. The sequence continues at coordinate 70,360,241 of NC_134038.1, read as the reverse complement.
TTTAGGCTCATTTTTCAGAGGAAATTATATGAATGTAGTTTGTATGAAATAGTAAAGGAACTGTATTCAGAAAGCACAGATATATAGGTGCTAACAGTGATATTTATCACTATTTAATGTATTTGTGCATGTAAAAATACATGATATTTGTTTCAGAAGTGGTTGTCTTACCACTATATTTATGCACAAAAATATGCATAAGGAGTACTAAAATAAACATTTGAACATATATTTTACTCAGCTAGCAATGCAATTCTTGTATTTTATTCCTTGTTTTATTATTCAGGGAGAGGGCATAACATTTTCAAATGTGAAACTACAGAGCTATATTTAATGCTCAAAGTCAACTATCTTTCCCTTGGAGGATAAGAAAATTCATTAAAATTTCTATGTATTTTTTTCTCTTCTTTTCCTCATTTTAAATTGTTCTGCACTTGTCTCCTGAAAAAATCATGTGTGTATTGATTTATTCAGGCTATGCTCCTTTTTTATAAAAGCCATCTAGTGGAGTAGGATCTTTTATTTAGAAGATCATATAAAAAAAAAGATTCTTAACTTGAGTAAGTTATCCTAGTCTCACTGACTTCTATGATGCTCTGGAAATTTTCCCCAGCTGATGTTGTCTATGTTCCAAATTTCAAACATTCAGTGATTGTCCACTATGATTTTTGTTCTGTTACTCACTAAGTTACGATGATATCTTTTTTTTTTGAGGAGTTCATGTAGAAATGACGAAAATTTCCAAGAGGAAAGGAGTGATTTGCGCACAGTGAATTGCTTACACATATGGACTTCATTAAAATAAAAGGATGTGCTAGCTTCCTTGAAACATTACATACTCATGTGCTCAACTTCTAGTACTGAGTGAATGAAGGGACATCCAAAGTGAGTGGTTAACAAGTGCACTGAAAACTACCTATAGGACCTAGGTTTCCCATAGTAAGACAAGCTCACCATAGTTACACGCTCTAAGCAGTAGCTCCAGCGAATTGTTAAATTCCTTTTCTTTACATGTATGAGGTCCTTTCCTTTACTGGTTTATTTAAGGTCCATGGATGAGGGGTAGAGAGAGGTTTATCACCCATACTTTGATTTGTTATTGTTATTAGCAAAGAACAAAGTTAAAGAGCTTATATTAGCAACATGGATATTTTCACTCTGAAGTTGTGTAGAAAAAATAGGAAAGTTGACCATTTTAGTGAAAAAGAAAATTAAAAATATGGAAATTTTTTTTAAAGTCCAAACATTTTGTTACTAACATTGCTGAAATGGCTAGAGATTCTGGGGTGTCTTGGCTCCCACTTTCCTGTTAATCTGCTGACACTGGGGAGAAGGAAAACATTTCAAGTGTTTCAGAGCCATATCTCTGTGGCTCCTTGAATACTTAATATCTGGAAGACATGGCTTGCCTAGGTTTCCCATGACTTCTGGGCCCATATGACTCCCCCAGATCTGAACCAATCCACATGTCAAGGATGTCTCCAAACAGCACATCTCAAAAGGCCTGCCAAAATTCCCAAAGGAAATTCAGGACAAACAAGTGTGACGCTAATATTTTCACTGTATTTCTAATGTTGTGGCTCTTAACATGTGATCAGGAAATAGTAAAACTTATTACAATTTCTTATCACCTCTTGTGAACAATGTGACTGGAGAAAGTGAACTACTTATGCTTGAGAACTGTCAAGTGATATGAGGAACTAGAAACTCATAAATAAGAATGCAGTACTATACAGGTTTTGTGAACACATTTGGAAGACAAAAATAGTTAGACAGGTAGCTAATGTAAAATGAGATAAACCCCAATATACATTTCAGATTTTCCTGATGCTTCTCTTTATAAGATGACTGATTGGATAATGTTAATGCAGTAGATGTGCATCTTAAGTAAATCACATGATGTGATGATGTAAGGAAAAATAGATAAAATAAAAAAGAAAGCATTAGTAGAAGAACTGTTAGATGAATAAGGAGTCCGTGACATGGGAACATACAGCACATGCACCATAGGGAAGCTATCAGACAGAAGAATACAGAGCAAAGTTACTCATGTGCTCTCAGGAAGAATGGTTTATGGACTCAGGCTATATAGTATGGTTATTAATGCCTTTGATGGCATGTGTTAATGAAATTTACTGAAAACACATACAGAGGAGATATCCCCAGTACAGAGAAAGACGAAAATACCAGAAAGGAGGAACCTGAAACGTGGAAGAATAGAAACTGAATTAAACTGAATAGGACAAAATGCAGTACAGGCAAGGAAGGTTTAATTACCTGCCAGACTTCCCAGTTCTGAGGGAGTTCACATGTCAGTGATGCTTTCTGAGAGGAAATGTGACAGATACAATTTTTTACATACATTAAAAATCCTTGTCATTAGACTTTCAATCTTCTGGGAAAAATTCAGGTTCCTGCTATCCCATCACCTCATAAGCACTCTTGAAGATCTGAAGATATTTCCTCCTTGGAGTTAGGAAGTACAGTTTATCTGACCCTAAGGAAGACACCTAGAACAGTGTAATCCCACTGCTTCTCTTGGTTTACCTATTTTCCTGTGCAGCCCTTTCCACTGATTCTGCATGTTGATGTGTGCATCTGACTCCCACACTGTGCATCACAGATCTCCTTCTGTCTGCCTTCCTTTTTGCATCTAGGGAGTGCTTCACTCATAGTCTCAGAAGTCCTGGATCTGGGAAAATAGGAAGTTCATGAGTTAACATCTCTTTTCAGTAATCCATACAAAATTCCTCTTGCTTTATGGAATTTCACATTTAATAATATTCACTGACTTTATTCCACTCCCGCATAATCCCCAGATCCTCATACTAATGCTTTTACAATGCTCTTGATTGCAGATGTATGGCTGCTTAGCCCTGCATGGTCGCCTGGGAACACAGGAACTTCTTCACTTTTCCCGTTATCTCTTCATATCTTTCCCAGAAGGTATGCTCCTGGGTCTGCACGGCATCTAGAAGAGCTTCACTAGAAGCTTCTTAGATGTCTTGTCCAGGAGTTGCTGTGCCTTGATGAATATCACATGCAGGTGTTTCATGGAAAAGCCCTGATAAGGAAGGAGATGAGGAGGAAGAGATAAAATATTAGGCATTAAGATGCCTTTCCAATGCCAGGTCTACTCTAGCTCCTCATTCTATATCTTTATTCCTTACTCTTTACCTAGAGATCCTTGCTGCCCCCATTTTGGCCGCTACCTCTTTCAGCTGTTATTCCTGAGCCCTTAAACACCTTCTTATTTAAAACAAAACAAAACAAAACAAAAAACCCAAACAATTTTCTGGAAGGCTTTTTCCATTGTTCTCCATTTTCACTCTTTTGAAGGTCTTGAATAAAAGATATCATAAAAAAAAAAAAAAAAAAAGGGGGGGGGGAATTGTGGATGAATAGTTGTGGGATCAAACTCAGGATAAGATCCTAAAAGGGCATTTAAAGAAGCTGTTCCTTGGCTGTCTTCTTTGAAGGGAACATCCTTCCTCTGCACAAGTTCAGTGTTATATTGCTGTCATTTCAGTTTTTGGATTCCAATAGGATGGGACAGCTTGCCTGTCCTCAAAAAGACTCATGTCCCCAGAAGTAAGAGCATGGATTCATCTCACTTGAAGGTAGATATCTACATCTGAGCTGTGACATCTACATCTGCTGTGACCTTCTGTAAAGTTCACTGAAGATTTTTGTTATTTAGGGAGAAAAAAGATGAATTCAAATTAATGTATGGAAGGACGATATTCTGGTGTGATATGAAGATTTGTTTTCCAATGGGAGAATAAAAGAGCCCGGTTTGCTTAGCTTCAAAAGAAGAAGATAAGATATATTATAAACACTTGGTAGGAATAGAATCATAGAATCATTGAGGTTGGAAAAGACCTTAAGATCAAGTCCAGTCATTAACCTAGCACCACAAAGTCCACCACTAAACCATGTCTGTAAGTGCCACATCTACACGTCTCTTATATACCTCCAGGGATGATGACTCAACACCAGAGAAGTAGGAAAACTGAACGGCAAACCTGGATGAAGAGAAAACGGCTGTAACCGAGATATTTAAGCTAGGAAGCAAGTCTATATATATCAGAAGAATGACGTTTTGGAACAGACTTACTATCAGAAAGAAAGGAGGAAGGAGACCAAACTACTTTTGAGTTGGATATAGGTAAATTTAGAAATGGAATTACAAAAACATAGTTGCCTAGAATAATAGGGGATTGTGGTGATTTAGGCTATTGACATGTTCTTAGGAATGCTATTGAACAGTAAGTTGCAGAACAAACGTGCTACAAGATTCTAACCTTTCATTTCTAATCCTGGAGACAACAAAGAATTCAGAAAAATGGAAATATTTCCTGAAATAGGAAGTACATTTTTGTTCTACATATTTTCTGCTCTCTATCAATATTGCATCTGCAAAATCTTGGGTAGCAAATTTATTTTTTATTCTAAATGAACAGTTTGTAACCATTCATTTGGTGTTCAGAAACCAGAGTAATGTTCAGCTCAATTTTCTGCTAGACTTTTGTCCATTAACCATTCCTGGGGTGTTCTGAAGCAAAGTTAATCTTATGCTCACATTCCCTCTATTATGAATATATTTATTTAGTTTCCCTACAGTCTTTTAAATCTCAGTCCCATCCTTTCCATATACTGTCCCTGTTTATTTTCTGTTTTCTTATTATTGGTATGGGTGTAGTATCTCCTGCTGTTTGTTTTAATCTCCTAATTCAAGTCTAATGCAATTCAGTTGCAGACCTTAGACCTGAAACCTAAAAGTCAGGCTGACTTTCAGTAATTCTCATTTGCTCCTTTTCCATATCCAAATTAAATCTAGGCTCTTATGGAAGACCTTGCATAGACTTTACACATATTTTACAATTCCTTTCCAATGTGATTCTCTCTCAAACCCAATGAAACTCTCAAATTGACTTGCTGATATCAGTGATGATGCTGATTATGTGACAGTATATTCAGAAGGGAAATTTGTAAAAATATAGAAGAAATACACAAGATTCCTCCAGCTTCTGGCACTGTTGTCACAGCAGTATCTGAGAAGTGAATCCCACGTCTCCTGGAATCTAGGTGGTGCATCCTCAACTCTTGGTGTATGACAACCTTTGCCTACAGCATAGCATGCACATTACCTGCTGAATCATAGGAAGAAATAGAAAAGCTTACTGCCATGTGGAGTTGTAAAGATGGAAACAAGAACAAAACCCACTTTTCTTGGAAATGTGCTTTTCAGAATTACATTGTAAATTTTGAAAATACTAAAACTTTACACTACAGTTTAAAAAAAAAAGTAGAGACATTTTTATTTTCAATAATTGTCATTTAGTTTCTCATTATGGCATAGGAAATCCAGTGTAATGACATTAAGCCAATGAAATTTCTTCAGATTTATGGAAAGAACTGAGAAAAAATTTGTGCCTCTGACAAACATGACCCTGTTGGAGATCAGTTTGCAGCTCAGCTATAGGATTCTTGTGAAGATTGGGAGAAGTAAATATTTTTGCTTGCAATCCTGAAAATATATAGAAAGCTCAGGCAAATAAGCTTGCATCTACTCTCTATATTGCATTTACATGTTGCCTGCCTTTGTACCTATTTATCATTATATATTATTATAGAATTTATACTTTCTTACTGAATATCTATGCAAAATGGCCTCCAGTGTTGGCTAAATGATCTTGCTATAAAAATAATAATAATTAAAAATCTGAAAATGCCATTAGTGTATTAACTACTCTCCTTTCTTTTTCTTTTTTTTTTTTTTTTTTTAATGGTAAGTATCAAAGAAAAAGAATATAAATTTCACTCAAATACTACTGAAACTATTTCAAATTGTGTTGTATGGTCCCAAATAGTAAAAAAAGAGTGCGGGGCAAATAGTGTCATGGTTTTTTTAAGTATAATTTCTCATTTATCTCTTTTCATATAAGGCCTACATTATGAATAGAAATAACACAGAACAACCATTTAAAATTTTATTCTCTATAAGAAGGAGGTAATTGAGGCAAGAAAGGGATAGTATTAAAGTAGAAATAAAAGTAAAAATAGAATATTTCCTTTTGAAGATTACTCATTTAAGGAAAAAACCTTCATATTTCCAGTTAAACAGGTTTTTGTACCCAGGGAGCCTTTCCTTCACTCAAAGAATGCTTGTTAGTAACAATTTCTTGTTGGTAAAAGTTAAATGTCTTTTCTTTTTGATCTTAAAAGTTTAATTCTTCTGTATTAATCCTACTCTTAATCAGAGAGATTTACCAAGACTTAAGAAGGACACATGTACACACACAGCAGGGAACAGACAAGAAAGGAAAAAAAAAAGATGACGATTCCTATTTATGGTTAAGCTTTGGAAACATATAATTAATTCAGAACTCAGATTATTCAAGATTCAAGGGACGGTAACTTTCTTTTCCCATCAGTGCAGATTTTAGCCCTGGACTCTTGGAAGGTAATTTGGTTTTTTTGACAGAAATTCTGGAGCCTTCACTTCTCTTCAAAGGCCTCCGATACCAATTAAAAGTTAGCTGCATATCATTCTGGCATGTCATGAAGGAAGCTCTTTGTTTCTTTGGCATGGTAGGTGCTGCAAGCCAACGAAACTACAAGTCCATGCAGTTTAACATTAAGAAACATAATAAATATGAGGGACAAAGAAAACAGATGGGTGCATGTGAGCAAATGCAATGTTACCACCTGCTGTCAGGAAATGAGGCTTTGCATCGGACAATGTTTCCATCACATGGTCACTTGTTGATCTGAGTTACAGTGAAAGCATTGAAAAAGAACCTCTTTCGATTTACTTTTTGGCAAATTGGTTGATTGCATAAAATAATGCTTCGTTTTATGGGTCAGTGGTTAATTTTAACATAATCAGTACACCTAACTCACTGGCTCAGGCTATGGCCAGCCTCAGCTAGCAATGGCCAGTATCGCAAGCCAGGATAAATGTGTAGAAATATCATTTAATGATACTTCCTGCAGCATTTTTTCCAGCTTCTAGTGATTTGTGGTTTAAGGTTTCTTGAGAAAGAGATCTTGAGGGAGTTCTCTTCCATGAAATTTGCTCAGTTGTCACTTGAAATCACATGAATTTCTGATGTTTGTAGCATCCTAAGTCAACAAGTGAAACTGTGTGGAAAAGTATCTCCATTTGTTTGTTATCAATTTACTAGTCATATCTGATGTCCCCTATGTGTTGTATTGAGAAACAGTGAACTAATACTTTGTTTTTATCTTCTGTGAGGTTCACATGGATTTAATGGACCCGTATTATTCTCTCATTCCACTCCAGCATCTCTTTTCCAGGCTGACCAGTCCTTTCTTTTAGTTCTTTACATAATCACAGAATCATCAAGGTTGGAACAGACCTTGAAGATCATCTAGTCCAACCATTAACCTAACACTGACTGTTCTCAACTACACCATATTCCTAAGCACTATGTCAATCCAAAAAGGGAAACTATTCTTTAAAGGGAAACTTCTTTAATGGGAAACTATTTCTCACCTTTGATCATCCACATTGGCTTTCTCTCTGAGTCTCCTAGTGTCTGGCTTTGGATATTTTTTGAGAAGGTGACAGACCAGTATTTAATATGTAGAATGTAATTTGCAAAGTAGCAAAATTATATTTTATTTTTAATTTTGTTTTGGGTTTTTTTGTTAATCTTTGCTCTTCTACTGAAGTACAGTGACAAGTTTATTCTGCTTTAGTATAGATGTCAACAGAATTTGAATTTTATTTTTTCTGCAATTTAATTAACAATTGGAATCATGCTCCTTTTGTTTTCCTTGGCTATATAGTGTATGTGTTAGCACAGATTGCATTTATTCTACTGTAAATTGCTTTAAAGACAGAAAAGGAGGTTCTAAAGCATTAAAAACACTCTCATCAGTCTGCAGAAAGTTGCATGACACAGGGTTGTGGTGCAGTTTTCAAACCAGGGACTCCCCAAGTAGTTCATGTAGGACAGAAAGTCTTTGTCTTTATATACTCAGCCTGCTTTAATATATGCTGTCTCTACTGGGAGCAGTCACATGTGGCTACTCCTCTCTGAATGCCTGTAGTTGCTTTTCTTAAACTGAACAACACTGGAACAAACTGCAGTCTTTTAATTTCTGTAGGGATTTCTACCTCAGGATTGGCAGTGGCAGATGAAGGGTTAATTCCCAATGGACACAGAAAAAGCAAACAGTCTGGGTGCTGGTTTGTAAAACGAATTTTCAATGTGTAGCCCACAGACTATCATTGATTGTGGTAAATAAATAAAACCACTCCTGACTTTTATTGTTGTAGGGAGTAATTATAATTCACAGGGCCAGACCCTTTGTGCCACAGAATGCTTCATTTGTGGTTTGCATGAGCAGATACATTAACTTCTGTAAGCTCTTTTCATTAGAACGCTATTACTCATTGAGGACTGATCAATATATCATCTATACAACATCTTGAATGTGGATGTCTGGACCCATTGTGGGCTTGCTGATAATGACTTCTTTATTCAAGCCAGCTTGTAGGAACAAGGAGATAAAGAAAAGGGAAGAGAATTATAGCATATGCTCATGAAAGTATTCTAAAGGTTATAAACAGAAAGCAGGAGTAAAGCTACAGGGTAGGAAAAGCGATCATAGAGAAAAAAAGAGTGGAAAGGAACTGAAAGTTGAAAAGGAAAAAAGGTTAGAGTTTCACTGTATTTCTTTTTCTGACATTATGCAAAGCAAGCTAAGTTTTAATAAACCTTCTTTTGAAACTAGTCCTCCCCTTTGGGATTATATTGCCCTGTAGGTTTTCATATCCTAATGCTCTGCTCATCTTGTGAGGCATTTAAGTATTCCCAATGAAAGTGGAGCACCATTTTCCTTCCCCCTTGCAATCTTTTATTTATCTTTTTTTCTCCTCCTTTCTCACCTCCCTCCTTCTACCCCAGATAAACTCTCTGGGGCTCAAAGGTTTTATTTCTTCCATTAACTTTTGATTTCTTACTGTATTCATCCTTTTCTTCTGTTTCAAGCTTTTATTATGCTCTTTATCAATTTTTTTATCATTTTATTACAACTTTAATGTGTAGTGTGACAGACTACAGCTTGATTCAGGCTCACTGCACTCTTAGTATCTGGGGTATATTTTGGGAAATGGTAACAAATAGAAAATTATATATCCACAAACCACTTTATTCATTTATTCCAGCTTTTTCCTTGCTCCTTCACATTTATTTCTATTGTGCTGATGACAAAAGATATCAAGAATTATAGTTTGTTCTGTAAATTGGAGTGGAGATACCATGAAGTTGAAGGAAATATAGAAAGTGTTAGAATTGTTTTTAAGGATCAGAAAAAAGAATTTATGAAAGAATGCATAACAAGCGAGCCATCACAGGCTCTCTTGTTGTGCGTTGCAGATAGGAAGAGAAGAAATACCTTTTTTTTTTTTTTTTTTTTTCTGAAAGAAAAAACCCACAGATTTCTTATAAAACAGGTCTTCATCAAGTACCTTTAAGCACAATGACAATGTAAAAAATTTGAATTAACACATTTGTAGTGGGGCGTGAAGTTAAGTACCTGCATAATGCATACACGAAAATGAAAATCTCAGGAGTTTATTTCAACAGATTCAGCACTTCTGGAGGGCCTTACAAGGAGAAGAGTACTCTCAGTGACAAAAGGTCAACATCTGGAGGTCAATAAGAAGTTCAGGTAATAAGACAGCACACATCAGTTTTCTGAAGCTGACTGAAAACAATTAAAGATCTTTGGTCATATATTTAGAAGGACCTGAGAACAACAAGCCGATTTTGATTTCAATCCAGCAACCTAAAGGTGTTAAACAACAGAATTCATGGGAATTAGGGACTGGATGTCCCCATCTCAGATGAAAGATAAACAACATTGCAGACTCCTATCAGAATGAAGTATTGGTTCATAACAGTAACAGAGATGATCAGAAAAGCCTGTTTTTATTACATGGGAAATAGGTATGGATTATTTCAAATAAGATCAGAGCAGGAAAAATTTTTGTCAAAAAAATTTTGCTTCTGGTTTCATCCTAAAAATAGCTAGATCCTTTCATCTGAAAACTAGAAGTTTCCACTAGAATGGAAATATCTCACGCTGGCTTGTGTCCATTTGTTGAATCAGATTAAATATTATTCTTTGGGGGCAGGTACCAGTAACTATACATTTGTTTCAGCTGCCCCAGTGCTTCATGGAAGTTGCAGTTCAGTCATCTCACTTGTGCCTCATGATGAACTGCCAAGACTGTAGCATGGAAATCACAGGAGAGACTTACTCTGCTCCAGCCCACAGAGGAGGAAGGGGACTAATTGCTCCCACCTCCCTGGAACATGAGAAAATGTAGTTCAATGATGAACTGTGTCTAGATGAAACTTTTCGGTTTGGAAATCTGTATGTTGGTTTTGACCAAATGAAGCAACAGCGAAAGAAAGGTCTGGCACTTCAGAAAGGGAAGATCCCCAATGTTCAGAAGAAAGAAAAATAAAATTGGCTCTGGAAAGAAAAGATAAACCAGAAAAAGGGTTTGCACTCAAGTTCTAGCTAACTGTCACTGTACATGGCTGGGCAGACCTGGATAATCTCTGCCCAGTTGTTGTCAGACCACAGACACATAGCAGTGACTTCATCTAGAAAAGGCTCCACAGTGTCTGTACTGGTGCAGGGCTCATGAAGAACAATTCATAGTCCAGAGTTTGCTGCTCAGGGTCCATAAACAGTGTGTGGAGAGAATTAAAATACAGCCCTAGCATGCCCTGCATTTACTGTGCACTCTAGCTATTTTGTCTTGGTGCCACTATGTCTCTCTGCAACTTGCTGTTATTCTTGCCTGCCTGTCCTGCACTAATAAAGGCAGAACATGAGATTTCACTTCAGCTTATTGGGTTGGGGTGGTTCACCTACCTTCCATTAACATGCCAGTCCTCCTAAGGGTCAAATATGGAGATGATTCAGACTGCTTTACGTATAATGTACCTTCTAGACTCCAGGTTGATGTCTCTGATTCTGTGTTTATACCAGCAACTTTATTCTGCTTATTTATAATTTGTTGTGTTGCCGAAGGAGGTTCAGTCAGATATTAACAAACAAGTTTGTTTTGTACTTTGATTCTGCTTTCTATTGCCTCTGCTTTCTATTGCTTCTGCCAGACCTCTCACACCTCTCAACCCTTTCTTAATACACTTAATATTGCTATTGCAGCCTTCCACTGTGCTTGTTGAAGGAATTCTCCTATTGCATGGGCTTCTCCTAGGGAATATTTCCTAGCTGGGCTGTTCCAGCAGTATTATGTGAAGTAGTCCCAAGCTTGAGTGGAAGAACCCTTTAGGGGTGCTTCATTGAGCCCAGAAGTGTTTGGGCTTCTTAATGTGTAACTGGACTTGCTTTAAATCTCCATGGATGTGTTCTAGACTGTTTTGGGACTGGGAACCAAGAATGTCTCTTCTCATTAGCCACACTGAGATCTCAGTCCCTAGCATTTGGCCAATCCCAACACCATTTTCCTACAACCACCAGTGAGAAGCTGAAAAGCTAAACTCCCTGCCCTCCAGCATTTCTTCACTGCTGAGCGTCCTTTGGTAAGTGTATTTCTTGCCACTGTAAAGCTTTGCTTAACTTCAGTAGGTCCTGAATAGACTCCATAATCTCAGACCTGCAATTAACTTCTTTGCATATCTTGTGTTCCACCTGGCACAAACCTCTCATCTTTGCCCCTTCTCTCCTTCGAGGCTCATTTCAGTGCCTTTCTGTTCCTTATCTGTTATCACAATAAGACCAACATACTTCTTTCCACAGTGCCTACCTTTTGAAACAGCTTAAACTTCTCTGCCTCATAAACTTCCCTTCTTTTTACAACTTGGAAATTAAACAAACTTGGCAAAAACATAAATATTTTATTTTCTGTATCATTTTGCTATTGCCAAGATATATCAATGCTCTCACTTATTCTTTAAACAACCTTTACACTTTTTTTTTTCTAAGTACAAGTTCTGCTTTACATAGAGTTCATCCAAGTCATTTATGAGGAAGTTTGTATTAAAGATACTACGTAAAATAAACTACATTCCAATATACAGAATAAAAAATATACTTAGATCTTTCACTAAAAGGAAAAGTGTAAAATAGTTATAAAAAGTACTAAAGAACAGCTATTGATGGTTCAGTCACAGAACTGGGGTTCTCTAGAGACCTATGCTGACTTCAGTTTTATTCGATACATTAATTGTTTGGTTTTCGTAACAAGGTGTAAGATTCTTACATAAAAGCCCCTTAGCTGAGGGGCTGTGAATATGTTTAAAGATAGGCATAAAATTTGGAAAAATCTGAGCAAATTGGAAAATCTAATATGAAACCCCTGTAGTTTTCATGTAGGAAGGTTTTCTACCTAGGTAGGTGCCATCAGCTGTTCAAGCACATAATACAGAGTAGCTGGCTTTTCTGTAGGAAATGCTGTGAGGGACACTGAAACATAGCGTGAAGGAACAGTACCATGAGCTGCAAGTATCATATTGAGAGAAGGCAATCAGCATTATAACTGCAAGGTGCACGAAGTGATCATTTTACTTTTTCAGGAAAACTCGAGGTCCTGAGCCTTGTGATCATCTTGGGACACCACACTGAAAAAAGATGAAGGTCAATTACATTAAGTAGAAAAGACAGAGACAAGAATGATGAGGTGAGAAAACAAGCTGAAAAGGGAAGGTTGAAGCAATCAGGGTTATTCAAGCTGAAGGAGAGAAACTGGAAGAAACATAAAAATGAGGTGAGGTATGCAAAAGGTTGCTGTAAAGAGAATAGGACAAATTACAGTCTAGGTAGATGGAACAAAAGAAAATGGGTTTATACTACAGTAAGAAATTTACAGAACATCATCCCTGTTTTCCAGCATGACAGTAAGGAAGCCCTGGAAAAGATTTGGTGTATGTTATGGTGTCTACACAGAGCTGTATAAAAGCTGGATCTTGAGAGGCCCTTCTATTCCAGTTTCTGTACTGAGACAATCAGTCCTATCAAAGTGGTTGCCACAGTTATTTGCCTAACTTGTTGTGGGAGATCTCCCTATATCCCCAGGCTGTCTGTCCTAGGCCTTCATTAGACTTTCCCTTAGGTGTCATTCTTAATGTCTTGCCTTTGTCAGTGACAAAGAAAAAAGAGAAGCAGCTTTATGTATTTTGCAAGCAACAAACCTTATCCACCCCAGAAAAATACTGTCCTTTGCCTTACATGGGGTTCCTTAAAAACAGATGAGATAGTGGCAGTAGATACTACCATGGATAGGGAGCTGACCTGTAGGTACCTGCTTAAGGTTCTTCCAACCCACTTGTTTAGGTTTTCTGGATTTTCCAGCAATACACCTGCATGATGGTAGAAGAGGGTAAGCTACACTTTTAATAAGGATAGAGGTGCACAGGAATCCAAAGAAGGATTTGAAGCTCAGATAACTGAAGCCAAACTACCTTCATATTTCCTATGGATTTCAGCTGGTAAGTATTTATGCAGAGTCCTGAGTGGGCTTGGGCAGTCTGTGCTGAAATCCAAACTGTTTTGAGAAACACGTTCTTGGGTTTTCCAGGTTGTCTCTACACCACCTGCAAGCATACACTTGGATTCCAGTATTGTGATGTACCTGTTGGAAAGTTTTGGTATCAAGATTTTGTAATCCAAAGAGCTAATTTGGTCACACAGAGCCTGTTCTGCCTGTTGTGACTTTCAGTGTGAGAACTGGACTTCCTGTGAAATTTTTGCATATTAGATCAGAAACAAATTTCACAAGAAACATCATTCTATGTAATTAAATTCTATGTAATTTAAAAAAAAATAAAATTAAAGGTATTAACTTTACTTGTCCTCTACTTCTTTCTGAGTGTCCTGTGAGTACCAGGATCCTGGTTTTTAGAGGAATTACATTATCTGAAATGATCTGTGAGCATGCTTACTTAACAATATGAGTGAAACTCCAATAGTTGCATGTCCTGAGGGCCTAATGAGGTTGACCAGTACTCTTCTAGTCAGGGACACTCTCACATCCTGGTGAGCGTATATCAAGTTTTATCTCCCAATCAATATTTAGAGTATATGAAGTATGTATTCGTATGTTTAGTATGGACCCTTATGACTACATGAGAACATGTCCTAGAAGATGTTGTGGAATGTGAAAGGAAGATGACTGATGTACTTCTATTAGCCCCGCCAAACATGTAATTTGATGTTGTTATGGTGGAGGCTTTCTTCTGGTTAAGTTCCAGTTTTTGAAGGCTGTAGTTTATGCAATATGTATAGTATATGGGTATATTTCAGCATTCAAACTGGAACAATTTATGCTCATCTGTAACTTTCCTCACTTTGTGCATAGAAATCTTTGATGACTGCTCAGGTGGATAAACTCAAGGATGTGCCTGAGCACTTGAGGTATTAGAGCCTCAGTTATTATCATTCTTTGGAAAATGAAACAAGGCCACAAAGAGGTCTCATATAAATTAAAAATGGAGCAAAATGAAAAAGTAAATAAGTCAGGAAAAATAATTAGCTGACATACGTTAATTTTTTAAAAATACTTGTTTGTGGAACAAAGTGTAATTAAGCCCTTAGTGAGCATATGGTATGCAAATACTAATGCAGTTTATTAGCATGTATTCAGCAGAATATTTGGGCAGATTATTCACATATACATATAAAAGCAAGCTGAAAGCTACAATGTGAGAATGAGAGTGGTCTAGGTATGACGAATGTTCATTCTACTGATATTTTTGGTTTTGAAGGAATCCAGCAGAATATAACCTCTGTAAGGCACACAAAGCAATTTAATTTTTTAATGAGTGTGGATCTAAGATGAGGGGAGGGTGAAACTAGCTGTGTTAAGCTAATTAAACCTACTTTTTTTTTTTTTTTTTTTTAATTTTCTAATACTCAGTACTGAATTAGCTGTAACCACTTGTAACAGTTCTGGTTCCAGTTTTCAGTACTGTGTACACCCAGTCATGCTGGAACAGTTCCTCTCTCTCTTCTACTGCCTTTTAAGAAAGTCTTTTTGAAAGTTTTGTTCCAAGACCTGACTTACTGCTTTCAGAGAGAGATTTTGAAGAGCTCTAAAACCTGCATACACAATTTATTTAACACTGTGGTCAAATTAGCATCAATTAAAGCAAGAGAAGTTAAAAATCAGTAGTAACTCATAAAGCTAATGTAATCATAATTTTTCCAACACTGAGGCAGAATACTGTTAAAATCTGGTCAGTCATTGCATTATCTTGTCAAAACTTCCTAACATGAGGTTCTTGTGACAGAACTAGTGAGATGGGATGAGTGAGTGAGACAATATGGAGCAACAAAAATTAATTTGGATTTATGCAGTACAGTGGTATTCAGAGGGGAAGAAGCAGTGCCTCTGACTTCATGACAACCTTAATTCCTTGCAACTGTCCTGTCTGTGGTGCCACTCAGAGAGCATAAATGTAAGCACATAACACATCTGTGCAAGATCACAGTCTCAGATCACAGGCAGGGGTTCAATTCCACTTTTTTTTGCAGCAAAAAGTACAGCAGAGCGCCAAACTTAACAGGATTGTAGGAGTCTATTGAGGTATTTATTAGCAACAACTCTTATCCTAACCAACACTTTATAGATCCATACAAAGACAGTCATGTGCTGTGTCTGTACTACTTTAAAAAAAAGTCCATCCATTGGCCCGGTTGTGGTAAATACATTTCTCTTGACCATAATACAGCTCTAGTAGCACATACAGGCTGAAAACTTGACATGATGTGTTAGTATAGGACAGTTGTCATTACATTTATGGGATACTCTTGGAACACTATGGTAATGTACCGACAATGTGTATGTTAATTATTTTGCTATTGTATATTTACATTTTGTGTTTCCTCCATAACCATCACTATGAGATACTATATATTGAGGGAAGGGATTTGCCTGGTTTTTAAAAATGAATTCATAGGAAGCCCCACCTTGAAAGTGGCAGTAGTGTGTGAAATGAGACTGCAGAACAAAGATTAAAGCAGCAGAACAACTGCTGAGTATTGTTAAAATACGGTTTCAAACAGTGCGAGAGTGAAAAATGGTTTCTTAATAGTTTTAAATGGCAAAATATTTCTGTACACTGATCAAGACAAAAATGATTTGCTTTATTGCTGCAATTCTAGCATGGTTGACAGCCATTAATCTCAGAGCATTAGTGGAATTCCAGCAAAACGGAAATGTAGTTTAAGACAGGGGAGCACATCATACCTTGCTTTCACTTCAGCTGATACAAAATTCACTGATGGTGAGAGCAATTCTGATTCCATTGATGCAAACCACATTTGAGCTAATGGAATTACTCTCAATTTACCAGCAGGATAAGGTCTTTTTGCTCTTAAGTCATATAAAATGCACTATTATGCACCTTCAGATATAAAAAAAAACCCAACCCTTTCCTTATGCCTACAGCACTGGAAGTCATGTTTTGCAGCTGAGAAGACAGTACATTTATTATAGTACATGAAAATATGTCTCTGTTGCTTTGAAAGGAACAGCTAAGAACTTAAGACTCTTAAGCTTGACTATGGTGTGTTTCTACTGCAGGACAATTTTCAGCTGCAGTTGCCTTTCTAGTTTTTCACTCTGTCTCTGTACACAGTTTCTTGAGCAAATTAAAGATGTCTGGCCCACCACCTTTAAATGGGTAAAGTGTAGTCCATCTTTCTATGTGGAAAAAAATGACTGTTTTTCTATAAATTAAAGATTGATTTTTAAAATTAAAGTGGAGTTCAGGTGCCATTTAGTTCTAAGAAAAAAAAAAATCTTATTCCTGCTATAACACTTTATATAAAATGAAGTATTTTGGTTTTTTGATGATCCTGTGTTTACAACTGAGGTAGTTCTGCAAACTGTGATTTTTATTAAATTTTTTATATGCGTAACTGAAGATAACTTTTTTCTTCATCTATATTCAATTCATGACATCTTCTCAACTGAGATTTTTATTAGGTATCCAAGATGTACTGTCAATGTACTGTCCATACCATTTACGTTATGCTCAGGTTCCAAATACATTCTAAGGAATGACCACCCCTTTTCCTGGGCCTCACAAATATAATTTCCTTAGTCTATGGGCCATCCTTCCAAAATGTCTACTGAGTTTATCTGGTACATAACTTTGGGTTCTGTCTGTCATGACAGTCTTTAAGGCTGGAGGAATGAGCCTTGGCTCCAGTGGAGCAGGAAGCTTTGGATGTGGCAGAAGGATGTTACGAGGTACCAGCTGCAATAACAGGGTTATTGGACAGTACAGTTCATTGGCTAGCTTTGCCTAAAATCAAATCTCCATGAGACACACATCAGTCTTCTCTGTCCTTCTGCATTACCAACCAAGTGCACCCAGGTCCCTGGGCAAAAGTTATCCCATGCATGGGTTTACATTTATGCGATGCAGGAATAACCCAAACTGTCTTCCCCAGCATATTTTTAATGTGCACTACGGGGGCTTTATCCCCCTCTACAGTATGTAGGAGGTTTGATTGTGCAAGGACAGCTTGCTTGGCAGATCCTTTGGTATTGACTAACGAGGTGGCTTTTGCTAAATGAACATCCCAGCGTTTGAAAGTTCTACCACCCATTGCTCTCAGTGTATTTTTTAGTAACCCACTGTATGTCTCAATTTTCCCAGTGCATGGTAGGGAATGTGATATAACCACTCAATACCATGTTCTTTGACCCAAGTGTCTATGAAGTTGTTTCAGAAGCGTGTCCTTTTATCTGACTCAATCCTTTCTGGCGTGCCATGCCGCCATAAGTTTTCTTCTCAAGAGCTAAAATGGTGTTCTGGGCAGTGCCATGAGGCACAGCATGTTTCCAACTATCTGGTGGCTGCTTCCGCCATTGTAATCACATAGTGTTTGCCATGCCGAGTTTGTGGGAGTGTGATATAATCAATCTGCCAGGCCTCCCCATATTTATATTTTTGACCATCATCCTTCATACCAAATGGGCTTTAACTGTTTGGCTTTCTTGATGGTAGCACATGTCTCACATTCATGGGTTGCCTGTGCAATAGCATTCATGGTTAAGTCCACCCCTCATCTATATGTTGTGTCTCTTCCCTGATGGCCTGAGAAGTCTGGACCCAGCGAGCCATAAGTTATTTACCCTTATGTTACCAGTGCAGATCTACCTGAGCCACCTTAATCCTAGCAGCTTGATCAACCTGTTGGTTGTTCTGATGTTCTTCAGTGTCCTGGCTCTTGGGTACATGAGCATTTACATGGAGTACTTTCACAACTAGATTCTCTACCCAAGCAGTAATATCTTGCCATAATTCAGCAGCCCAGATGGGTTGCCTCTGCTCTGTCAGTTGCTCTGTTTCCACTGCTGTAACCACTCCCACAGTGCATTTGCCAACATCCACGAGTCAGTATAGAGGTAGAGCACTGTCCATCTTTCTCACTCAGCAATATTCAAGGCCAGCTGGACGGCTTTCACTGCTGCAAATTGATTCGATTCACCTTCTCCTTCAGCAGCTTCAGCGACCAGTCATGTGGGGCTCCACACAACTGCCTTCCACCTTCGATGTTTCCCCACAATGCGACAGGACCCATTGGTAAACAGGGCATATTGCTTCTCATTATCCAGTAGTTTATTATATGGTGAGGCCTCTTCAGCATGTGTTACCTCTTCTTCTGTCACCAAAATCTTTGCCTTCTGGCCAATTTATAATGATTTCCAGTACTCCTGGATGGCTGGGGCTCCCTATTTGAGCCCTTTGTGTGATTAATGTGACCCATTTTCTCCACCATCAGTGGCATCAGTTGCATGGTGTGTAGAGGGGACACTCCCTTTGAACTGCCTAGCACGGGCAGTCGGGGTGTCAGGAGGAGCTCTGCTCCAGTCCCAGTCACCTCCGGAGCAGCTTGGACCCCTTTATATGCTGTCAGTATCTCCTTTTCGATTGGAGTACAGTGGTCCTCGGATCCTCTATATCCCCGACTCCAGAACCCCAGGGGTTGACTCTGAGTCTCCCCTGGTGCTCTCTGCCAGACTCCAGGTAGGGCCATTATTCCTGGCTGCAGTGTAGAGCACATTTTTAACATCTTGTCCTGTCCAAACTGGCCTGAGGGCTACTGCGTGAACTATTCCCTGCTTAATTTTTCGAAAGCTTGTTGTTACTCTGGACCCCATATAAAATCATTATTTTTCTGGGTCACTTGATAGAGAGGGCTGACAATCTGACTGTAATTTGGAATGTGCAGTCTCCAGAAACCCACAACACCTAAGAAAGCTTCTGTTTCCTTTCTGTTAGTTGGTGGGGACATAGCTGTTATTTTATTAATCACTTCCATTGGAATCTGACGATGTCCATCTTGCCATTTTACTCCTAAAAATTGAATTTCTTGTGCAGGTCCCTTGACCTTACTGTGCTTTATGGCAAAACTGGCTCTCAGAAGGTTTTGGATTATTTTCTCCCCTTTCTCAAAAACTCTTTCTGCTGTATTACCACAAATAATGATGTCATCAATGTGTTGTAAGTGTTCCAGGGCTTTCAATCCACATGGGCCAATAAACTCAATTGTTCCTGTCCTCTGCCTGGCTGGAGACAAGGCCCCTCTAATGTTGGTCATAATACCTGTTAACAACAAATGAGTTAATGTGCTGTGCATGGGTTTCAGTCTCATCTTGATCACTCACTTTTTGTGAATACAAATCAGAAGTTCTTCTCATAAGATCGTGAACAAAGTCAACCTTTCTGCTCCGTTTGGGCACTTGATTACTGGAAACTGGAACAGTATTTCTCCTAAAAGAACCCTGTTTTGTAGTTGTTTTTCCTTCCAACTCACATACCCACTCTTCTAAGAGATAGGTAGGTTTTCCATCCCATTTCTTCATGTCTTCTCCATAGTTACACAGTCAATGCCACAGCGTGGTGTATATCAGTTCTCTCAAGTAAACGATTGCTCCTAATAGCCAAGATTCTAGTCCATGCAGATGGGGAGTAAGACATGTTCTCTTTAATTTGCTGGAATTCTTGAGATAATTTCTCCACAGCCATGATGAGGGAGGAAGAGAAACTTTCTTCATATTGTCACAGTTGGCAAGCTAATTCATCAACTGTTGGTATCTCTTCGTCTCTCCAGTCCATTACTGCTAATGCACTGGCATATGATAAGGGTGTGCTCCATACAAACTTCTACCACATGGGCCGGGTGCACTGGACTTCGTCTGGATCTGTGGGTAGCTGTGCATTATCGGGGTCACAGTAAACTATCTCCCGCATGGCTAGCTCCCTCAAGTATTGAATACCTCTCTCCATAGTGGTCCACTTGGATGACATACAAAATCTCCCTTGAAGGGATACCTCTCCCTCACACTTGACGAGTCGCCTCCAGAGACTGAGATTTTGTGTCTACTTTCCAGTGGCTTTGTCGATGCCCCCTTCCCTAGACAGGAGTCCTAGCTGCCTAACCTCCCTACCCTCTAATTCCATGCTGCTAGTCCCACTATCCCAGCATCTGAGCAGCCAGGTAACAAGTTGCTCACCTGGATGGCGGCTGAAATCTTTTTTGCATGTCTTGCAACTCATTCATGGATAAAGATCAGGTGATTATTACTGGCTCTGCCTCTTCCTCCTGTTCTTGTGATGGGCCTGGTTCATCTTCATCCTGTACACTGCGAGGGGATTTTCATGTGTATTTCTTCTTATGTATGGGAGCAACTGACACCGTCATGGATGGGTCCTCTGGTTCATCTGCAGAGCCTGTACTTGGGGTTGTAGTGGCTGCAGTTTCTTTTACTTTGTTACCAGATCCAGAGCCCTTCTCTTCATTTTGAGGGTGCTGAACAGTTTTTAATAGCACTTGGTAAGCATGGACTAGGCCCTAGCATGTTGCAGTGAGCTGTGCCTCTCTGGAATTACCTGGGTGACAACATACTTTTTCCAAATATTTTACTAGTTCTTCAGAATTCTGCACCTGTTTGGGAGTGAAGTTCCAATACACCAGAGGTGCCCACTGTTCTACGTACTTGCTCATGCTACTCCCACCCCCAGCCACTCATAATTCTCCAACCTTGGGGTAAATTTCCAGGTGATACCCTTAAATAAGCCTGAACAAAACCTGAACCACATGCAGGAACACACTAGCTCCTAGCAGTAAGATGACCATGTTAATGTCAACATTCCAAGGATATTTGAAATTCCTGAATTTCTCAAACACAATTGTAGATAGCCCCAGGACCAACGACTGCATCATGTCATAGACCAACATGATATATAATAGTACAGCAAAAGCAAAATCTTAACCCAACTCTCATGGATGGTAATCAACAGCATGGGAAATACATATTGCAAATGAGGTGATAAAATGTTAAGGAGCAAAGCAATCAACATTATTACCCGTTCTGTCATTTTCTCAAACCTTAGGGCCCATGTTTGGGGCCAAAAAGACTGGAGTCGTTTGAACTCATACAGCAGCCAAACACCACATGGCCAGTCATTTAGTTCCCTGCTCTTCCCAGTGAAGTAGGGGAGGGACAAAAAAAAGGAAATTCATAAGTTGAATAAAAAAGATTTAATAGCAGTAACAAAACAACAGTAACAATAGTAAGTCCAAATGTGTAAAAATACAGCAGTGGCTTACTGACCAGTGACTGGTACACAACCTTCCCCCAGAAGCAATCCTGACCACACCAGAAATCCTGCCACGCTGACCAGGAAACCAAAACAAGAAACATGGGGCATGAGAGAGCATGTGTCAGCCTATATACTGAGCACAACATCACATGATATGGAATATTCCAATGGTTGATCCGGACCTGGCCTTCTAGCTGTGCTCCCTTTCAGCCTAAGGAAAGTTAACTCTATCCTGACCGAAACCAGGACACATACAAACAAAAAATTTGGTTTAATTGAATATTCTCTGTAGATCATTAATTTTTAAGATAGGCCCTGAGTACATCACAAAATGTAGCCGCATTCAGACAAAATAATATGAACTTCTTTTTTTTTTTTTCATTGAAGTCCTTCATGGATTCTAAAGTTGATAATCAAGCTTGAAATGAGATTATTATATTTTATAGAATTTCACATGAAATATTTTTCAGTGAAATGGATATTTCTCAGACATAATACCAGCCAAGATTTGAATTGAGGCTGATACATTTCTGGATTAATCAATGGAAATTGTGCATGTATATCACACATGTTTAGAAAAAGTTACTGTTATGTTAAGAATTCATTACTGTTTGCATTGTCATTCTTCAGAAGAGAGTACATACTAGCACTCAAGGTGTTACTGGCATAATTTCCCCTTCCATCTGGGCATTTCAGATCCAAAGGAGTTCTTGGTTTTAGTTTCAAATGTGAACCTACAGCTCTTATATTGTGAATCTTCAGAAGTTTAATTTCCTTTGTTTTAAAGAGAAGATTTTCCTAATCCACAGTTTTGCATGTGTTTAAAAGAGAAAAGGGTGGCAAAATAAGCAATTTGGGATGTTGCCATTCAACAACACTAGCTGGAACTTAAAAAGACACCCCAAAAATACCACACCGGAATACTAAGTTGTTATTTCATTACAATATTTTGAACACTTTCCATACTTCATAAATGTCATTGTAAACCCCAGTATTTTACAGTAGCTGTAATGGTTTAAAGACACAAGCAGAACAAAGTTTGTAATATATTTTAAGACTAGTCAGTACAGTTAAGAAAAGTTGGTCAAACTGTCACATGTACAAGACCTTCAGGTTTGTCTTCAAGGCAAGGAGAAAACATGAGCCTGAAAACTTTTCTGATTTTTCCAACTGTATCAATTAGTCAAAGAAAAGATATCGCAGGTTCCAATAAACCTGTTCCTGTCTACTGTGAATAGTGAGCTTTTTTATTTTGCTTTTGTTACTTGTCATTATTTTTAGTGTTGTTTTTCTAAAGGAAAGAAAAAAGGAACATGGAGAGTCAGGATCTTGTTAAAAGAGTTGAAATAGTTGGGACAAAACCAAACTGACCAGATTTCAGACATTCTGCTACTTCTGCAGGAGGTTAGAGACAGTCGTGTGATACACTTGACTAGCTCACAGCTGCATAGAAACTGGAGAGTAACAAATCCACCATTACAGACAGTCACATTTTCTGTGACAGTTAGCACAAGCACTGGAAAGGATAATTCCCCTATGGTCCTGCAATAAACTGATTAACCTGAACCAAGGTTTGTGACATACACCAGTGTGGAGGCCATTGCTGACTATCATATGAAATTGGAGCTAAGTGAGCTTCACAAGCACTTGATAATTTTATTCTGTTCATTTATGACTAGTCATACTAAAATTATCATAGGGAGCACATGAGAAGAAAACAAGGAGTACAAGTTGCTGTCTTTGGTGGTGGAGCTGAAAGAGACATTGTTACAAAGCAAACTTTTCTTGCTATTTATTTTTCTCTACATACTACTGATCTCAGTGGTTTGACAGATCTAGATGGTCAAGAGGTCTCCTTCATCCTGGGAAATGTTCCAGAGAACTGTGTCTTAACAGTGCCCTTCTATAACACATCTAATTGAGGTATGTCTCACAATGCATCTGAGGTATCTTACTGCTATGCATACCACTTACTATTACCCAAAACCTCAAAGTATTCAACATGTGGTCTGGAGGGATCGCATTAGAGCTGGGTGAGGCACAGACAATATCAGGGCTGAACACCGTAATGGAAAGGATATGTATTTCATGCTTCTCAACCAGAGTGCAAACATGTATAAAGTTCAGATGCTACAGGCTGAAAAGCACTTAAATAAAGCACTAACCCAACAGTTCTGCTCTGTAAGTGCTATGTTTGATTTTAACTAGACAACAAACCTTAAGGAATGTGATTCCTTAGAGTAAGCTAGATTCATATGTGACCTTTATATAATATCCTTATAGCTTTGTAGAAAGATTAAAGGCAGTGGATTAATGCCAAGGACTAAAGTGACAGTATTAAAAATATATGGGAATGTTTTCATGCATGATGGATATTTTGTAGAAATGTGGGTAGAAAAAATCCAAAGGAGGCAAATCTCAGCAGTTTACAGAAGTAAATTTTCTTCACAGTCAGAATAGGAATGTTTCCTGGAAAAGACTACAGGAGAATTGCTTATCTAGATACAGCCAAAGACATTGAGGCAAACATGGGAAAGATGGTGTTGCTCAGACCTGAAGCTCTTCTGCCAGTTCTTTTCAGTGCAGAGCACGTAGAGATTCTGGCATCTGCAGTGGAAGCTCATATGTAAAATGAAGAATGTAGAAAGCTGGTGTAGTTCATGGTGAGGGGATTAAGCCCTGCCCTTAGAGGTATCTCTATAGATGTCTCTAAGTACTAAACCTGCTGATTATGTACTCTTTGTGATAGGGAAGAGAGACAAGAATCATCTATAAGGCTCACAGAGATCTTGAAGCATTTCAGACTTGTTACTCAGTGTGCTTCTCAAGGTTCAAACAGAAATACTTTTTCAAGTTTTGTGACTATTTTACACCAGTCAAAAAATAACTTGAACTCAAGAATTGTGAACCTGGCCCTCCAGAAAATTTCTTCTTTTTTCTTTAATGAATAACATAAAGTCAAAAAGTAATACATTACCCATGCTTGCTGTGTTTCTTGGTTTGTCTGGGCAAAAAGAGGGTAGAAATTTATGGTAACTCTGAGGTGTTAGGTGGCAATTTATTAATTGGAAACTGACCTGACACTATCAAACTTATATGAAATGGACAAACAACAGGTAATATTTCATTTGTTGACTTCATGGCCCAGATTTTAAAGGCTTTGTATCCCATTATTAATTTTCTGAGAAGTTGAATTCTTCTCAAGCTTTTCTTTGTACAAAGACTAAAGAAAAGTCATCTGTCCATGGTTTTATTTGGCTGTTTAAAGAAACAAAAGTATGCCTTTTTTTTTTTCTTTTTTTTTTTTTTTTCCTGCAACACTCTTCTATATTATTTATCTGATTCCAGGGAATTCCAAGGGCAGGACACATTCTTTAATAAGGCCATGAACTGTATATCACAGCTAAGACTAGTAATAAACTCTAATACTGATGTTATAAAAGCTTTCTTAAAGCAAGGTTAATAACATGACAATAGTAAACACCCCAGTCAGCATAAAATGAAATGAAGCCTACAGTATTTTAAATGCATAGGTCCTGTGAAAAAGGATACTGAGGAAAGACCTTTTGTTCATGAGCTTCTCTATATAAAAAATTCAGTTTTTTGCTTGTGTCTCAGTTGAAGGTCATCTGTACATGAGCAAGAGAAAAATAACCAGTATACTTCACTGCAAAATTCTGTGATTATATAGCAGTGTTTACAGTATTGCAAATACAATGCTTTAATCAAAAATTAATATTATTTATGAAATTAGAGGAGTTCCATTAATGGTCAGACATTCATTTGTATGTTCAGGTATTCATTCAGAATTATTGCATTTTATTTCCTTTTTGTCCTCCTGAAAATAGTTTGTAGGGTGTAGAAATCGATAGAAATACTCTTCCTCTACTTCAGTCCTATGACAGAACTAAATCTTGGAAAAATGTCAGCATAGTTTGCTGGCCGGTTTCTGAAGAAGCACTTTCTGTAGAAGTTCACTGATGTGTCCCTCATTCAAAAGGAAGAAACAAGAGGATACCCAAGCTCAGGATCACATTTACATTTTGATGGGGTCTTGCACCGCTGGTTGGAATTAAGGATGATTTCTGAAATTGCTGTCTCAGTTTCCAGTCAGTTTCTCCCATTAGAAGGCATTTTCAGAGGGAGTGTGTGCAGAATATTTGAATTAACAAAAGAAAACACACCAATTTTCAGGCAAATAATTGCTTCAGTTGTTTTCAGCAAAGAATACCAATTTCTTCACTAAAATTTTGGAGTATTTAGAAGTTTTCAACATCATTTCTCTTTTCTGAGAAAGCAGAAAATTAGAATTATGATGCTATTCATCAGATAGTAGGCTATCATTTGCCTGAAGGGGGCTAGATCTAGGCTGATTCTGATGAAAATGCAAGAAATTTAATAAAACATGTAGAACACAATAGGCTGGGTTTTTTAACCTTCTGGAATGGAGCTTTTCTACCTCTTTGTTTAAAAATTTTCTCAATTTGCTTGCCTTTGAAAACTCTGCTCATCGCTAAGCTACTCTCCTCAGAAAAAGACCCCATACAAGTTTCATGATATATGATTATGATATAACACCAACACGTAAAATCTGACTGAGCAAAAGAATGTTCATTTAAAGTAGTTTAAACATGCATACTACAAATGTTTTCAAGCTAGTCAGAAGACAACAAGTTATATTAAAATTATATGATAAATCTTTCTTCTAAAAGAGGAAAGTTTTTCAGCTGGTCCTATAGATTTGTCAAAAAAGTTTCCCTTCTGACTTCAGATCCCTTTAAAAAATGTATTACTTTTAAAATATTGTATTTTTAATTGTTTTATTTTACAAAGTTGCTTGTTATTAACAATGCAGCTGAGCACTTGACATGAAAATACAGTTAATACTAAAGAATAAAGCAGCATAACACCACCTGTTATACACTTTTTGTATTCACTTGTTATACACTTTTTTTATTCATCCTTCTTAAAACTCAGCAACTACAGAATATGTAAACAGCTGCTAGTACATCAGTGTAGTTTGCTATAACATTAAATGACAAACTCTCCAACAAAATATGACTGTATTTTCATGGTGAAAAGCTAAAGAAAAGACAAATATTAATTTCCTGAAGTAGGAACATGCAGCCATTTTTCAGAATACTTTCATTTATGAAGATGTGGTCAGTAGTTTTTTTGGTTTTGTGGGTTTTTTTTGTGTTTTTGTTTGTTTGTTTGTTTGTTTGTTTAATTTTACCTTTTTTCTACCAGATTTTCTGATGATAATTGATTACCTTTCTGTGGATCACTATAACACTTAAAAAACTTATTCTCTTGCATGATTTCTAGTTTAGAAGATTCACTTCTTCCATCAACCTTGTTTTCATTTACTAGACTGTACATATTCAGCTCTTGACTGAAGTGACTAACACAGTCCCTGGAGGTATGTAGAAGAAAATACTAAATATAAGTTGAAAGGTCATATTATTTCTGCATGTAGAACTGGTGCTGCTCTCTTTGGAAAACTGTCCCCACTTCAGTGTCCAGAGTTCAGACTAGCTGCTAATGACATTGCAAATGCCCACAGAGAAGCCCCAAGAACAATTTTGAAATTTCTTAGTCTGTCAGAGAGTTAGTTAGGAGGTATCAGGTTTAAGTTTACGAGTTTTTAAGAGCAACATTGGTAATGGGCTCTTCAGTTAGCTCACAGATGTTCAGCATGATTTAATGAGTTGAAATTGAAGCGGGAAAAGCTGAAAGTCAGGTTTTGTTTTCAGTGAGGTGGGGGGTAATTTCTAGGACAACTGATCATATATTGATGCAGAGAGATTCTACATACAATTTCAAAGACAAGTTTGTAATAATTTTTAACCTGAAATCCATCTCCTGATTCAAATGAATATTTGTTCTGTGCTGGGTTACATCTTGTTTTATGCAGGCAGACCAGGTGACCAGGATCTTCCCTTGTATGACAGTCCCTCCAAAGTGATGCTCACTGTTGCACTTCTGTGGTCTCACTCCAGTTTGTCAATGAGATGTCCTGAACATGATATTCCACTTGTGTGGATTTCCCCACTCTAGTGTCTGTCAGCATCTGTGCAGGCAGATCAAAATCACTGTGAACACTTTTGCTGCCATTTCAGATTCTGCAGAGTATCTTCCAACATCACAACCACCTTCTGCTACCAGGTATGTGTCCTGGCAAATGCACTTCACACATTTTGATTTATAGTTTTCTGTCTATATCTTCACCTCCACAGATTAGGTAGTTATTGTTTTTGTCAGACTGGAGGCCACAAGTCCTCTCACTGTGAGGTTGGAGATTACGATTGCATAACGTGCTGCAGAAAGCTCTGGACATTATCTTCTAGCCCAGGAGGGTGTCTAAGCAGGTAGCCATCTGTCTGTTTTCACAGTACAGAAAAGCCAGTCTGCAGTGGCAGTCCCGGTGGTGGAAATCCCAGAGAGGTCAAGTGAACATCACCACACAGCCCTTTGTGCACTAACCAGTGGAGGGGCAGAGATCCTGCAGCATGTCAGGATCAGAGATTAGAGGTGGCATTTAACATTGTGCCTTAGGCCCTTTGCAGGCTTCCTGGTATGTTCAACAGCAGTTTGGAGGTGCAGTAGCTTTTGTTAGCAAAAGCTATCATTTTGTCTAGAAGGCATGAAATGTAAGTTACACATCCCCCAAGTAAACAAAAGTCATTCCCAAGACCTGACTCAGAGCTGTGTGGATTTACCAGCTCAGGTCTCATGCAGCGCTGTCACAGAGGGCTTCTTCACATACTGCAGGGCTGTGCAGACCTGGTTAGAATACGGGATATCAGATGGCAAACTAGTCAGACCTAAAGAATGGCTCTGGAGACACACTGTGGCACGCCATGAGGAGGGGAGTGATGCTGTGCTGTAGGCGCTGGCTCTAGAACCATCACTCTTCCTTGAGAAGCCTCTACCATCTGCCAGTAAGGAACACTTGCAATGCAGCTTCCCACAGTCTCCTTTTGCGGATGGAAGGTATGCATCTTCAAGACTGTACCAGGACATAAAGCAATTCGAAAAAACACACAAAGTAATGGCATATCACTTAAGGGTGTCTCCAGAGGCTGTGGTATAACATAGTCCAAAATGCAACGATGAGACCTTAAAATTAATTGAATCTTGTCCAGCCCTTCTGTTCTGTAATTTTTTTTTTTTGTTCTGTCAGCTAAGTCCATTACTAATTCTCCATAAAAACAAATTTAAGCAGGATGCCAAGCCTCAGTCTAGGGTAGCTGACTCTTACCTGCACCAGGACTGTTCTCACATGTCCTATACTACATGTGCACCATAAATGAGTGCAGCACAGTGGTGTGAGGTACAAGAACTCAAGCCATCACTCCAGAATAAGAAATAAAGATCTTAAA